>NC_056728.1:607496463-607858963 GCF_019279795.1 Protopterus annectens | reverse complement strand
TTCTCTTAAACATGCTAAAAGTCTTCTCCTTAACATTAATATTTTTGCAAATTTATCAAGATATACCAACAGTGCTACTAAACCTTACTTTTTCTGATTCGCATTATAATCTTAATTCACTGTATAAAATATTTATATACTACCTTTCTGATTCACTATATCATTTTAATTCACTGTATAAAATAGATGTGCTCTCTTTCGTTCGCTCCATACTATGTATTGTGTTGTGAGCCCAAGTAGTAGCTGCAAAAACTCAGCTGACCAGTCCAGTTACCTGCTAAACAAATTGCAAATAAGTAAATAAATTCTGGGTATTTCTTCATTTCTTAGGGCATCCATTTTTATCTCCCACAGTTAATAATTGGGGAATGCCAGTTTTGGAAATGTACAACTGTGAAAGCTAGTAATTTTGTATTATTATTTACTTTTTGATTGCTTTGCTGGCTGTTTTAATCTTCCATGCTCCTTAATGTCCCCTCCTGACTCCAGAACATGGAATCCCTTTTTTTCGCTGATTAGTCGAAAGCATCATACAACCCGATTTCTCATTCTACGTGTGTGCTAATCAAGCAGTGGTGAGAAGTAGATGCTGCTTTGAGTGACATGGAATCCCTTTTTTTCGCAGATTAGTCGAAAGCATCATACAACCCGATTTCTCATTCTACGTGTGTGCTAATCAAGCAGTGGTGAGAAGTAGATGCTGCTTTGAGTGACATGGAATCCCTTTTTTTCACTGATTAGTAGAGAGCATCATACAACCCGATTTCTCATTCTACGTGTGTGCTAATCAAGCAGTGGTGAGAAGTAGATGCTGCTTTGAGTGACATGGAATCCCTTTTTTTCACTGATTAGTAGAAAGCATCATACAACCCGATTTCTCATTCTACGTGTGTGCTAATCAAGCAGTGGTGAGAAGTAGATGCTGCTTTGAGTGACATGGAATCCCTTTTTTTCACTGATTAGTAGAAAGCATCATACAACCCGATTTCTCATTCTACGTGTGTGTAATCAAGCAGTGGTGAGAAGTAGATGCTCTCTTTTGGATGCAGTGCTGTTTTCCTCATTGTCCTCTGAATGAGCAGTGGTTTTCATGCAGTTAGTTTCCAAGGCAACACATAGTGCCATGCTTACAAGGTTGATATCAGTATTAATCACGGTTATGGCAATAAACCAGATGGCCTTAATTTCGCTGCTGATCATGGTGATAGTAAAATTAATTACAATTTTACAGCATGGAAACAGAAATAGTTTTAGGAGGTATTATCCATTACCTTCCAAGCCTTTTTAGACAGAGATTATTTTGAGAGCTTTTATTTACAAAAGACATACTGCCTTTGCACTTCCCTATTGATTTTTTATCTGTATTCAAACTTCTTAAGAACTGCTAATAACTTTTTACAACATATATACTTTAACCTTATCTCTACCCTCCACCTTACAGAAATGCAAGCACATTTTTTTCTAGATTTAGGTAAGCCTACATCCCAATGATCATCACATTGTTTTTTCACCAGCACCAGCATGGAAAAGAACTGTATTCACATATGTTTTGTTCTCTCTCGCAGAATAAAACTGACAGACTCTACTTTACTTAGCTGACGCTGCTCACATTAGAGCATACTGGTTATTTTTTAAATTCAGATTAAGTTTTCTAACATGGAATCCATATCCAACCATCTATTTTATTGACAATTGCTATTCATATGCTGATATCTGTAACCAGATGTTTTTCTTAATTTAAACAAGAAAAAAACACAGTATGTTTAATGAAGTTTAAAGATCAGGAGAATGTTTTCACAAATATATAGTTTCTTCTTTTAGCACAAACATGTAGTTGTTACTTTATTTTTTTATTCATTCATTTATTTATCGTTTTATAAGTATATGATATGGTCTTCCTTATTTTTTTGTTATAGGTTCATAGGTGATTACTAGGCTAATGGCACAAGACCCTTTACAAGCCTGGCCAGTTATACCCAGGATATGACAATAATATATCTTAATTCCCCAGATATGGGATGGGGAAGTATCTGGGTAGTGGGTCTTTGGGTGTTGCAACTCTGAGTCATTTTGCAGACTGACTCAGTCCATAAGGGATATGAGCAGTACTCCAGGAGTGAATTTACAGTTCCCCATCCATGTATCCAAATTCTTTTAAAAAGACTGAGGAACAGGCTTTGTTTTATGGAGATGGTACATTTATTCCATAGATGAGGTAGTCTTTATGATATGAATCTGTCTCTCCAGCAAGTTCTGTTAAGAGTCACAGATAAGGTTCAAGTCAAAAGCCAGTAAAGCACTTAGCCAATGCTGTTGTATAGGCAGCAGGTAAGGAAAAAGTCAGCAACAGTTTTTAAATACTACCCTAATTTAAATAAGTAACATGCAGACTATCGTAATATTATAGACATAGGAGGAATGATATTCAGCTACCGAAGGAACATCCATTCCCTTATACCTGACCGTCACAGCTCTTAAGGGGTACGTAACATTTGTTACACACCTTTGAAGGCACTGTAATGCACAGGTTTCACACTATAGTAACGCATAACAAGTTTATCTTTTTTTCTGATTTTGGAGCATAATCATTCTGTCCACGTACTACATAGAAATTACAAGGACAATGAAAAGAAATTCTAGCAGAATGAAGGTTTGCATTAATATGTACAATAAAAATACAGAACAATAAAGATCTGGAATAATATGTAGACAATATAAAATAATTATATATAGTTATAATTTCTTTAAATATTAGTAGACATTTCAACAACTCTAAGTGAAGAAACCTCATGAATAACAGTAGAATACAGCTGAGGAAAGTTATCACAACAGAAATGATCAAACGGTTTTCAACTAAGTATAAATAAATAAATAAAGCAAGCTTCTAGGATTGGCTTGTCCTTTAACAGGTTTAACATACAAAAGCATTAGCAATGAATGAAGACATTCCTACATTAGTACAGAGTCAACTTTCACTATGAGTGGACAGAAGGGAATGCACTGAGAACTGGAATCCCTGAACTGCATTTGGACCTAAGTTCAGACCATATCTGGAGTACCGCTTACAATTCTTGGGGGCCATGTAAAGAAAAGGAAATCATGCCATGGAAGGAATTCAGAATAAAGCAACAACAAAGCTCAAAGGATGGTGGGAAATGAATATGTCCAGAGGCTCGAAGCTTATACTCTTCATACTTGTTGTAGGAAGAGATGTGGGACATGAAATTGGTGTACAAGATTATATTAGCAAGGTGTTATACTGTCAGTCTCAAAGGGAAGGAGAGACAAGGGAGGAGAAGACACAAGCAGAAGAATGAAGGGACAAAATACTCCCAGATCTCTAAAAGTGCTTCTTCGCAGACAGGATTGTAGACCCATGGAATGCACTATGAGAGCTGATGCCGAAGCGGGAACCCAGAGAAACATTTAAGAGGGTATGGGGCAGGTTGCAAAAGGGGAAGGAAAAAGTAGAAAAGGAAAAAAAAGGAAGGGGAATAATTTTAAGTAACTTAAAGAGTGACTAAATAGACTCACTTTCTCCTTCTGCCACCAAGCAAATGTAATGGAAAAGTTACATACTTATAGGTTCATAGTTGTGTACTAAGTTAACAACCACTGGAGCCTTTTTAAGGCTAACCATACAGCCTAAATCTCTGAGAAGTTCTGGTATTCTTGGTGAGTGTAAACAGGGACTTGGGAGATGAAACATTAGCAAGCAGGGGTCTGGCTGATTAACCATTTACAGGCTGCCTGTGTCAATTAGAGACATATATGCAAAATGAGGGACGAATTTCCTGTTCTGCATCTAATTGTCCAAGTTACACTTAAATTGAGTTAGGAAGGAACTCTGTTTCACATGGATGGTGAGGGTGTTCCAGAGAAGAGTAAGTTTCTGATAAATACCTGTCTCTCCAGCAGGTCCTATTTATATCACAGGCATGGTCTGAGTCTTTAGAATGGGTAATTCTGGTGTTGTTTATTTTGCAGATATGCATGAAGTCCATCAGAGTGGGATCCAATGATGCTTTGTACATCAGGCATAGATCTCTCCTCAAAAGCCTGGAGGAGGCAGAACACAGGGATAGGGTTTGAAGCAGTCTGAATAGGACATGCTATTTGTATCCTTTTAGTGAGGAACTTCTCGGGATGTTCCAGCTGTTGGATATGCCTGGTTAGGTACATACCAAAGGGGGCTAGTGTACTAAGCGATAGGTCTGATGAATGCCAAATACAGTGGAACAATGACCTCCTTGCACCTAGATGCTACACCTTTGTTTGCAAGTTGCACAAAATATAATGATTTATTTGCTAATGTAGGCACATGATGGTCAAAAGGCTAAATTACTGTCTATATGTGTCCACAAGTCCTTGATTACTGGGTCAACTCTTAGGGGTATACTGTTAATATCATAGCTCCTGGGGTGGTTGACTTCCCAAAGGATACCATTATGCATGCCTTAGCATTTAGTTTTAGATCATGGCTCTGACACCAGTTTTTTGCCTGTGTTAGCCCTTCTTGGACAACATTATTGTCAGTAGTGTATTCTATGACTGCTCCTAATTTGCAATCATCTACACATTTGGTCAGACAATTAATCCTTGACGTTGGCCTTGACTTTAAAGTAAATGCACAAAAGGTGTGGTACCAGGACCAATGCCTGAGAGACTCCACTCGTGGCTGGCCTCTTTGTGGAGGTGGACAATTCTAACTTCCTATTCCTGTCAGTGAGCCAGTTGGCTATCCATTGGGTGACATAAGGGGTTATACCTAACTTCTTGAGCTTGTCAACAATTTGCAAGTGGTATATTGTGTCAAATGCCTTGGCCAGGTCAAGTTAAGCAGTGTGAACTGTTTTTCCCTCATCCATTGCTTTGGTGACATTCTCAAAGAAGTCCATCAGGTTGAGCAGACACAACCTGCCCTTGACAAAAGCAAACTGATTTGGTTCCAATGCCTGGGGGTCTCTCATGCAATTATTGATCATTTCCATGACAATTTTTTAGATGGCTTTGCATATGAGACTAGTGAGACTTATGGGTCTGTAGTTTCCAGGGTCTGTAGATGGCCTTTCTTTGTGTAGAGGATTATAATGCTGTTCTTCATTCATAAGGCACAAAGCCTGTTTGGAGGCTATGGATAAATAGTGATATCAGAGGGCCTGCTAGTTAGACAGTAGCCTGGAATATTGTCTAACTTCTTCATGCTAGTTAGATGGTAGCCTGGAATATTGTCTGAGCCCATCGATGCAGTGTTCTTGCCCATAGAGAGAGCATTGAAGACAAGTTCCCTACTGATAGTAGAGAGAGTTATATTTGATGGTATTTCCTGATGGGAGGTTGTGGGGGGGGGCAAGTAAGGTTACAGCTGAATTTGTATGGCAGTAGGTTTGCCATATCTTCTGGCTCAGTATAGGTGACTCTATTAACAATGAGCTTTGTCCACAATTCTGTATTGTCTTTGGGCTTATGGACACAGTTAAAGAATACCCAGTGGTTGTCCTTGACCTGGGAGGCCAAATTTACCTCATATTTAGCTTTGGTAGGCTTTACTTTTCCTCTGAATTGTTTGTTTGATTGTTTAGTTTGATGAGTGATTTTATCATGCTGGGTGCTACAACTCCTAATTTTTGCCTTAATTTTCATTCTTCCATTATACATCCTGTTGATGTTGTGATTCCACCAGGCTGACTTGTTTTTTGAATTAATTCTGTATTTATTTCTGGTGCATATAGGAGCTTCAATGTAGCTATTAACATGCTTGTAAATGGCTTCAGTGAACAGTTCTGAACAGGCAGCAGTGTTCCCTGGGTTTAGAGGGGCTTGAAATTTTGACAAATTGTTTAATAGTTGGAAATTAGCCTTAGAACTGCTCCTGAACATTGCAGGGTTAGCTGGGGTTCCAACATTTATTGTTACTTAAAACCACATGGAAATAAAGCAGCTGCAGATAACTGTTGATTGTAGTCATTCATTCATTCATTCATTGACTTGTTCATTTCTTTTAACTATTTCTCTATATTTACTAGGTAACAATTTCACTAATCAACTAAGAGAGAATCAGAGACCAAATCTAGTTCTACCTTTGCAGTGAGCTATTGTTTTTAAGACAAAAGTTTATTGATTTTCAGTTACCTTACTGTACATCTTAATTTATTTTTATTTTTATTTTTTATTTTACATTTGTTGACCGGGCTAGTCTAACTGGATATATGTCCATTTTCAGTAGAGGCCCGGGGAGACAAGCTCCAAGAACACACTTCTAATAAAGATGTTGGTACAATACATAATTTAACAAATGATAACAGCTCATTCCACAACTATATCACAAACTGATCACATACATATAGCAAACTATAAAAATGAAATGACTACAAACATTAGTATTATCTACAAGATAAAATTCATCTGTAAAAACTAAAGTAGTACCATGCATAACGGGGCATCCTGGAACTCCTGGCAATGACAATGCGAAAGTCAAATGAGATGCAACATTTACCTAATGCCTTCTGAAAACAACTTAAAAGCTAAGGGTTTTTCATTTTAAGAAAAGTGGGTGGGGGAGAGGCAGATAGATGTAAAAAGGAATAATGATTTAAAAAATCTAAGTACATACAGTGAATATTACATACTCTTGAGATATAGATTAATCGTTATATTATTAAAAGAAACACATATTCCCACTTAAGGTAACAGTGATAGACCTAGGGGACATCCTTTGCTTGGCAATGCACATTATATTTTTGTGAGCCATTTTTTCAATGATCTTGTTCTTTACTTTTGTTATTACACAGTTTTCAAAAGCCTTGCAGCTACTCTGCAGTAAATTCTTTTGCTAAATGATAAAAAATGGTCATGCAAATAAAAATGTGAGTATGATCTGTTTACAGGCACAGACTGAAGTTAAACACATTCTGAGGACATTAAGCACATCAAAGTCAAATCTGTTGGGTAGATGCAGGAAACTATGCAAAGATGAGACCTTGTTTAAAAGGAAAACGTGGAACTGTATAGGCAAAAGTTAAGTAACTGATGTGTCTTTTCTCTCTTAGCAACTGCTGAGATATTTATCAGATTGTGGATATCTTGCCTAGAAAAAAGATAGCTCATCTCATCTCACGGGTCACAGCTGACTCCTAGAGCAACTCTGTAGACAGCAACTGCTCTCCATGGAGTTTACAAGGCAAAATGGGAAATGAAAGGAGGTTCATACATATTCTCACCCCATAAACAGAGTTTCTAATACATATAGTACATGTGTTTGAAATGTCAGTGGTAACTGGAGCACCCCCCCTCCCCTCAATAAAACAAACATACCCAGGGAGGACATACAGACCCTGCATAGAAGGCAATCCAGCTGAGATCCAAACCACATAATCTCATACTATGATGCAGGAACACTGTGTTGTGCCATTGTGCTGCGCCTACAGCTCATCCTACCTCATCCTACCTATGGGTTAACTCTGGATTAAAAATATAAAGCTGCTCAGTAATGAAGTGGCATGAGCAGTAATTATTACAAAAAACTTTCATGTGCCTTGGGGAAAAAATATATATGGGAGATATCATCACACCTCTTCCTGTCTGAATTTAAGTATTTAGTAGTGTTTTTAAATCATTACCCATAAAGGCAAAATCAAACCATAATTATTAACACAAATAAGTCAGCATACCACAAATGTAGATGTATGGTTGACATAGAAATCTTGCTTTCTTTGTAAACATTGGATGGTTGAAGGAATGTTGATTCAATTAAATAGCTTCACTCGGACAACATCTGCAACACTTAAGGCATTTTTAAAAAGTTAAAATCTGAATATTAAAGAATATACTTTGTTAGACTTGTTAATTATAACCTAAGCATTTCTTAATAATTTCTAAAACATTGAACTTTTTCTCAATTTTTTTATATGCTGGAATGTGGCAGTGTATATGATTCTAAAAATGTCTCTGATGCATTATTTACTAGAAAGGTTTATGGATATATAAGATAGGCTGCAAAATGGATTGTAACAAGAGAAAAAAACATGCGCATTCAAAAAAGTGTGAACATCATGAGGGGAAAATAAAGCAATAAATGGTAACACTGGAATATGATACATACACACATCAGGCTGACAGAGTAGGCATACATGCTCCTGTAATGGACATAACATGCCATATTATGAATGATTTAGTGGCTGTGTAACAATGATCAGATACTGACCCACACAATCATAAATGTGTAGAATGCAGATATGTTTTTCTGTGTTTTGACTTATGCAACAGTTTGTGTAGGAATGGCAATGCATTCATGCATTGTGCAGCTTCAGGTTGACAATGACCATTAATGCTTTAATCCTGGTGAAGGATGAGGTATTACTCACCTGACACCTGATGCAGTGGTGGGGGTATGATGTGAGAATGACTAATGCACAGGCTGCAGAGTCCTGCACAGGTGTCTGACATGCACACAGCCCTTCTCTGTGTATTTGTAGCTTACACACATCATCTTACCCAGCGTAGCACAGCTCCCACATTGTTTGAAGGGTTTTCTAGTATAACACTGGCTCCTATGGGAAACACAAGTGTTAATAACTATTTAGGTAATCTGCATGCATTGTACATATATTTTGGAGTTGTATTCTTCTGTTTTACAATGCACTCGGTATTCAGCACAGTTGTGTTGTCACATTCGTAACTACTTAGCAAACAATGAAAAAAAAAACAAATAAAGAATCAGTGGTTAATGTTGAACAAGCAGTAAATAAATGGATAGTTCTGTATGATTTCCTGATTTTTTTATATGTTGATAGACTCATAGGTAAGTAGTAGGCAGGCAGTTTGAATGGCTATACATTGCCAGACATGCACCCTAGTAAGAACTGCCAATATGTTTATGTCTCCCCTTCTTGATAAGAGACAATTTACTAATGCTTGGGGTAAATTTATGTCAGCACACTCAGTCATCAAGGCTTCACTTAAAGGAGACTAATGTGTTGCAATATATAAAATGCAAGGAACATTTATTCTACTGGTAGAGAAGCCTTTGGGTAATGAGCCCAACCCTCCAAGAAGTTCTGTTTATTTTATGAATGCTGTAAGTTGAGGGTTATGGAGAAAGTGTTTTAAACATAACTGTTTTTTTTTTTTGTGAGGTGGAGAAGACCTAATAAGGCAAGAGATCCACTTCAGAAAAGTTACTGTGAGGTATACACCTCGCAGTAACCATTTCAAATTCAGAGACAGTCGTACCTCAGTGCTTTAGCACAAGGATGTGAAGTATCATGACGGACTGTTTCTATGACCATGCTTAATGCTATCTCGGCATTATATGAGAGTGGCTGTGCTTGTTAGCCATGCATAATCCCCAAGAAATGCCTGACATAAGGAATTTAGGCTGCATAAAGAATATTGGCTCCTCATGTTACTGAACACAGCCAGAAAATTGTGTTCACCCATCGTAGTAAAGGTAACTGCAAAGGAGTTAAGGACAACTAGTGTTGGGGTGTGTGTATGTGTATTTATATGTGTGTGTGTGTATGTGTGTGTGTGTGTGTGTGTGTGTGTGTGTGTGTGTGTGTGTGTGTGTGTGTGTGTGTGTGTGAGGGGAGATGCCAATACCAACCTGATTTGTGGCCCCCTGGTGTTAACTAATGCAGAAAAGTGCTGAGTTGCACTCAGTGTAGTTAAGGATGATTCAGGGACCTACAAACTTGCCAATAATAAGGACTTTCCTCATTGCAGCTAACATGTCCCTGAATCACAGATTGCTGCATCATATAAACATCCTTTTGGCCACAGCTTTTCTCTCTTACTGAATCCCTTGGAAGGTTTTTCACAGCCCAGTGTTGGCATTGTTTTACGTGTGACACTGATTTGCTTTGTCGACAGTTGAACTTACTACTAAATAATATATTTTTTTATGCTCTGATGCTTGCAAGTCTGCTGGGATTAACTTAGCCTTTAATTTAAACACTGTAATGCAAACGGACCACATTAATTTTAATGCGGTTTCTTATTTTCAAAATTGTGCCATTATAGCCCTGTTATGGGCATCTCTTCTTTGCTTGCTGTTCACATTCAGCTTTTATTGTATGTAGCTTTCAGATATGTAGTTAACAATGCTGAGCAGCAAGGAAATTGCATGACAGTAGTATGCAAATGATCAAATAATGGCATGCAAATTACTATACCAGTTGTAACGTGCGGCAATGAATGCAAAAGAGTGCGTCTGAAAGAAGTCACGACTTATAGACAAAGGTTGCAGCAGGTGCTCGTCAAGCTGTGCACTGCTGTAAAAGCAAAGCACATGCAACGATTTGTACAGCTGCAGCAGATAAAGAAACTACGGGCAGCAGCAGCAGCATTCATTTAGAAGCACTCCATCTCTGTAAGTGCTAGTACCACTCGCTCTTCATATGGCAGGAAGCAGCATTCATGAAAACAGCACTAGCATCGTCACCTACCACCAGCTAACTGACCAAAAGCTGATGGACAATTGTTGAGTGGAAAGAGATATTACATGGGTGTTGGCTAATGTATTGCCCACAAACAGGAGGAATTTATGGACTTCCTATCCTAGTGGATACTAAGGTATGCATAGCAGTTATTACCTTCTATTGACAAACAGGAGACGCTGTGGATATATCACGTGTCAGCATGCATAACATTCAATATTACTTGATATGCTCCTTATACATGGGGATGAGCCCTACCTGTTTCCTCAATAGACCAGTGCAGAGTGTCTCTGCCATGCATTGTTTCTGCAATATTGCCCAACACCCTGAAGTACTTGGTGCTATAGATGCACACATATGGCAATAAAGACCGTATCAGGTTTCTGTGGATTGCATTATGTCAGACAGATGGGTGACCATTCTATTGACTGCCAGGCTGTGTATAATGATCAATGGTTGATAACAAATGTAAATGCATTGCACCCTGACAATCCCCGTGATCTGGCAAAGAAGTCATGTGTTCACCAAATTCCACATGCTCACCTAGCTGCTACGTGCTAGCACTGTGGTAATGACATAAAGAGCCAAAGACAGTTTGTAAAAATTTCTCAGCCGTCCTATATGCTCTTACTGTTTCATGTGATGCCATATACTCACTGGATCTCTAATTGATTATGCCCTAAAGAACTCACACAACAGGGCCAAATTGAAGTAAAACACCACCCATGCACAAACTAGAGAAATCACTGACTTGGTGTTCACCCTGAAGAAGGCCCTGTTCTGCTACCTGAATATATTGGGGGTGGGGGTGGAATGAAGCAGTGCAGTATTCCCATGCCATATCTTTCAAGATGCGTGTAGTGTGCTGCACGCCACATAATATGACTACTTGTAAGTGTACAGACCAGCCATCTGTTCTGAGAATCTCGGGATGTGCTACTGGAGTCCCTGCCATAGTTACAGTTACAACTCTGACATTATCCAGTAATGGCAGTGCAGGTAATACAAATGCATCTAGTCTAGTGGGTACATGATGAGCATACATTGATAGTATGATGTCACGCAGAACAAATATGATGCATGAGACATTAATTAAGGGCTATGCTATGGTCCAGTTACACTGTGTGTCAGACACCTTCATAAAAAAACATAAGACAGAGGGTGGAGAGGGTCATCGTCATTTGCACAGATGCCAAAAGACACAATGACACATGGATGATGCCAGAGCATGGTTGGGTGGCAATAGAACTAAAGAGAGTGGCAGGGTTTCTGGCAAGAAGTACTTTGTCATAGACATTGTCCTCTGATGACAGGAATGGGGTGCATGATGTGGCCATGACTGAGACAGAGTGGCACAACATTGTTGCAATCTGGGGAATCTGTAATGCCTTGATATAGGAGGGCTAAAGGCTGTCTGTGATTAACATGTTGCATTACTGCAGGAACAGGACTTGTATAAAGTCTGCTTGTGAGGTGTGCTGCCCATGGATGTTGGCAGGCACCTGTAAGATAGATTGAGATACTCCTAGACTTGTAGGATCAGACTGTGAAGTGCACAGTGTCTCTCTAATGTAACCATGTTACGGATGCACCCTCCTCATACCACTGTCAACACTGCTGAATAGTGTAATGATGGCGTCACTTGCTCTTCTCCACATGTTTGTACATATGGCAGTGAAATGTCTCAACATAGTCAACATAGCCCCCATGAGGCTTAGCATGGCATAAACTCTAGAGTCTATTGTGTCACCAAGGCATTGGCAGTGCTGTGAGCCAACCTCATAGAAGACAGACACCATTCCAATCATCTTTATGTTGGCTCTGGTAGCAGATGTCTGTGCCATGATGATAGCCTCTGACATCTCTTAACTGAGCTTTAGAGTCACCTATATATCAGGGGCCATCCTATATGCTTCAACTGTCTTTCATGTGATGAAATATGCTGACTGGATCTCTGATGATACAGTGACACCAGTACATCCTGTTACTTTTTCATACAGTAGATATGCAAACATTGAGAATTTGTACACCTCTGCTGCTACTGTACCTCAGAGGGTGCTAATTGTCTCAGCACTGCTTCTCCCTTGTGACACTGCAGATGGTCTCAGTCATGGGGCCACCATCAAACAGGGATTCTGAGTATTCATACCATACAGTATGCAGATCTGGTGTGGGTGATGCTGTATTCTCACCCTGAAGATAGGTTGCAGAAATACACAGAAGGATGACAGAGAGTACATCTGTGTCATCTAATTGTGACCTAATCTGTATATTGGCATTATCATCATCATCTGACCCTACATAGATGCTGAAATCAGCCTATTCTTCTGATCAGCCTGTGAGGGTGTCATTGTAGCAGTTGTATGGCCTGTAACTTTACAGTCCAAGACAGAATACAATGAATCTGACTATACCTGCTACACGTGAGACCCTGTGCTGACTGTGCATCTAGCTAGTGATATAGAATATGCATACACCGAACAAATGCATGCATTGGCTGTCATTCTTCTGTGCTTATAATCCTAGCATACCTATGGGAAGCATGCAGTGAAACACATGCCTGAATAAACCCTTTAGGAGCACATCCATTGTTTACACATTCAGTATGATTAGAAACCTGATGCATTTCCTTCTGATGGACAATAAGGCAGGACACTCCTATGACCTGTGCCTTCCTGATGAGGTGTGATATCTGTTCCTTCATCATCTCCATATATGGACATTAAGGCTTGCAATGGGAGGCAGCTCCCTCTAGTGGACAACATTACTAGCACTAAGCTTTATGTATTCTTGCAGATCCACCTGATCATGTTGGTGAGATACCACTGCTAATTGCTACATTGTGTAATCACCAAATGCACTGGAGTGGACCAGTATGTCCTAAATGTGGTCGTGTGTAGGTGGGTGAGCATCCCTCATTTCTTCCCAGCAGACATTGACTGTGAACTCTGATGGCTGGTAGCTTCACAACTTTCTTAGCTAAACTGAAGTTGTCCAGCCTTTGCTGTTTGCCACCTTTTTCAGGACATGACACCTATGAAAACAAGAGACATAGGTAGGGGGCACTGACTGCTGGGGACAGTAGGCTACCAATTACAAACAATATGTTGCCATAGTATACAGAACATTTCAGGTTTGGCAAGAAATAGGGTTGGACATTAATAGAGACATAGTAGGTGCCACAGATAAGTTATTTTATGGACACTAGGATGCTCCACTGATAACTCATATGTGTGATGGGACAGGCATATGCATTTCTAGAAGATGACAGTGACAATGGACTATTGGGTTAACTCCCATACAGAGACTTACAGGGAAGGATGAGCTTCATAGATATCATGGTTAAGGAGCACTTGGGGGGCAAAGATAGAATTTAACTATTGTTCTACAATGCTGCAGTAACATATGAGAAGGCTCATCAGGCTGTGTAAGGATAGGATCACAGTCAGTTGACTATCAGGTGACAGGATTCACAACATTACACATACATTCAGGTCCTTGACCACATGTACAGATATAAATGACTTGAGACATATCTCCCTGGATTATATGGAGAGAGAGAGACATATTGAAGCTCTTCATATATGGGTCTGAGGTAGGTGAGAACCTAACTTTGAGCAGCATTCTGTGATCACCAAGAATGATGCTGCAATACAAACAAAAGATTATTCACTTTGAGAATTCAATTACCTTCTGATTTAAGAGTGTACAATATATATATATATATATATATATATATATATATATATATATATATATATATATATATATATGTATGGGTCTGCTACCGGAGATTGTAATTACACTATTTCGAAATCCAGTAGTAGATGCCCACTAACGGAAAAGTGCACTTCACCGAAAGTGCACTTTCGCGAACACCACTTGAGCGAATGTTTAGGAACCTTAGGGTTAGGGCTTGGGTTAAGGATAGTGGATAGCTAGTAGGCTATATACTATCCTTAACCCAGGCCCTAACCCTAAGGTCTATGACTACCACACCACAGTGGAGGAAATTGTATGGCCTCCACGGTGCAGTGGTCACGGACTTATGTCCTCCTCTGTGGTGCGGTAGTCACGGACCTTAAGGTTAGGGCTTGGGTTAAGGATAGTGGATAGCTAGTAGGGCTATCCACTATCCATAACCCAAGCCCTAACCCTAAGGTCCGTGGCTACCGCACCACAGTGGAGGACATTGCTCATCCGTTCTAGTGGTGTTTGCGTTAGTGGGCATCTACTACCGGATTTCGAAATAGTGTAATTTCAATCTGCGGCAGTAGACCCATATATATATATATATATATATATATATATATATATATATATATATATACATATATATATATATTTGCCTGAGATGATGAGATGAGATGGCAGACAGTCTTATCTGCTTTTCCAGACCTTCACCTATCCTAACAAGGCTTTTATATATTGGCTAAATCCTATTCCACCTAACATTACATTTTAGGCAAGGTCAGTATTTTAATGAAAACAGAATTCAGATAACATAAAAGTATTGCTGCTCAACTCTAGGAGCCTTAGCAAAACTTTACTCCCTAAAAGCACTACTTACACTGGAAAACATAGATATATATCCACCATCACAGAGCCTGGTTCAGTACTAATGATAGCAGTCCATTAGTGCAGGGTTTTAATGCCTAACACACTTAAATGCCTACCACATTGGATGAAGTTAATAAAGTCTGTGGCATATCTATATTCTTAAAAAAATACATTTCTTAATGACCTGGAACTCCTCCATATCCAACTTTCTATTAAAAACCTCTTATTATATCATCGGTAACTATAGGACCCCCCACTATGCCTCCCAGCCCATAACTCCTCCTAACCATTGAAGAGTTCATCTGCTTTAAGCCAAACACCATTCTCCTATCAGAATTTAACTACCTGTCCATTAACTGGGAGACATATACATCCTCAGACATGTATGCCAGAAATTTCTTGACCTCATCAATGCAAACTGTCTGAAACAGTTAGTCGACATTGCAACCAGGGGTGGTAAACTCCTAGATGTGGTCCTTACCTGTTTGGAGCAGCTTTAACACACACCCCCACCAATTGTAACTTCCTCCCTGTATAAATTATTCCACAGATCAGTCACATTTACCTTAAGACTAAATCCAGAAGCGTCTTTCAATACCTTGGTGTTCAGAGATCGTGTCAACGTTAAACTACCAAAAATGAGTAATGACCTGGTTAAATTCAAAAGTCCCTTCCATCTTGAAGACCTTACTACTTATGCAAAATCCTTTACTCCCAAATTCTATGTACATGTAAATAGTTGTATATATGCAGCTGCCCCGCAGCAATAAAAATAAAACCCTGTGATGGAACCCTAATATAAATAGGCTCTATAATAAAAGAAAAAATTCTAATTTCATGCAGAAATAAATTTAGCTCTCAAGATGCCAATAATACTCTTGCTAAATTTAGCAAGGAACTCTGGACCCTGATCAAATCAATCAAAACCAAATATGAAGTAAATAGACACCCTAGTGAAAAATAACCAGAAAGCTTTCTTTGGCTATTTTAGAAATCTCAGAAATAATGCCAATGACTGTGCAAAGCTAAGGATATCACACATTTGAACTTGGTGGACATAGCCAGTCTAGTAGAGGACGGATTTAGTTTATTTCACTTCATATCACATACCTACATCTACACCTCTCACATACCTCCGAGGAGCAAGACCTCAAGGTGCTACTCAAGGCCAAAACTTTGCTTCTTTGGAGATGGACAACATATGGGGCTGCCTACTGTTCACCCTTAAAGATGACTATTCAGACCCCCAATTTAAATACCTTCCTTCAGACATGCTTCATGACAGATGAATGGAGGACAGCAATAGTCATTCCCTGCAAAGGTGGGGAATCAGGGGACATTAGTGATCATAGAACTATAAGCCTGACCAGCTTCATCTGTAAGGCTATGGAAAGGATCATTATGTCGTCAATAAATAAGAAGATAGGTAGCCTACAAATTGTTGACCAAAGCCACTTTGGATTAATCAAGGGCAGATCCTGCCTTTTAAACTAGTTAACTTTTTTGAGAAGGTTGCTGAAGCAATGGACGAGAGCAAATCTGGATACACTGCATATTTAGACCTAAGAAACGCATTCAACACCATCCCACAGTCAGATATCATAGACCCCCCCCCCAACAATTAAATATAAATCTCTATGTAATTTGCTGGATACCAAACAGAACCTAGGAAATTAAGGTGAAGGGTTCTACCTCTCCCAAAATACCTATAGCTATCACAGTGACAACACACCCCTAAAAAGCTGATCCCATAGTCAAATATCTAAGAACTTCATCAATAAACTGTCCTTTGATTGACATTTATCGACTATTGTAAGGAAGTCTTTTTATAGAACAGTTTATATCTAGAAATATGGTGTCCAGGTCCAGGGATCTAAACATTCCGCTATACTCGTCTATTATCTGCCCAATTATTTATATAATGCCACATCTGGTATGTACCTGTCCAAGCACTTGTCACAACTGGAGTGACCACAACACTTTCTCACTAAAGAAACTTGGACTTAAATTACAAAAAAAACTATGCAGACCATCTCCAAGCCTTGATTCACTTCAAAATATCTTAACGGGCTACTAACAGACAACCTCTGACACTCAAACAGAGCTAAAACAGATCCTATCCTGTCAGACCAATTACACATTCTCAAGTCAATGGAGGAATGAACACCCAATCAGGAGACTACAACATAAACAGAACGTGCTGGAAGTATAGGTATATATCACATAGAACTGTCTTCCATTCCACATAAAATTAAGCACTTCTCTTACTTTATTCAGACATTATTTGGATGAATGAATGGGAAAAGGAAGTTTTCCGCTGGTTTAGCATCCATGTCCCTCAAGAGAAATGGCAACAAAGAATTGTCTTAACATCTCCTTGTACTTCTCATCTCTAGGTTATTCACAGGCAAAATATAAAAAACCACAACTAAACATACCTTAATATATTATACTCTTGTCAATATTAATTGTATTCAGTAATTTTCTCGAGCATTAACAAACCCTCATGCAGGATTCCAAAAGGATGTATTAATCAGTGGGGTGGTCTTGCATAAAACATCAGAACCTTATTATTGGCATCAGTCATTCAAGCACACCTTTGCTGGTGCTGGCATTGTTTTCCTTTAATTAATCATGTCTTCTGCACAAGAACAATTTTTACTACTTAACAGCCTTCCTCATTGTCAAGGTTTTAGTCTAACCAAGTGCTATTTATTCAGTGAATCACTGAGCCAGTGGAGGCAGCTATAATACTGCCAGTTCATTTTAACATCTTACCTGCAAACGAAAAAATAAATAAATACATAAATAAAAGATTTGCCTATCACAATCTAATGTAAAAAATATTTAAAAAAATGTAAGCATTGAATCTTAACAGCCGACCACATAAAACGAGCACTCTGAAGAAAAAAAACAGAAAAAAAGTAAAAATGTTAATAAAGAAATATAGTTCTGTAGCTCTTCCACTTGTAATGTTAAGCGTTTGTCTTCAAACTAAAAAAAAATTACTGTACAGTGCATTTCACTCAAAATGAATTGAAAGCTACACTTCAGACATTCTGTGTGTCTGAACAGCTATTTTCAGCTTTTACTTAAAGTATGTAAAGCACTCTTTTTGTAACAACTGACCTATGATATTTCTAGAAACCCTGTCATTTTTCTGAAAAAAGGAAAGAAAGAAAGAAAGAAAGAAAGAAAGAAAGAAAGAAAGAAAGAAAGAAAGAAAGAAAGAAAGAAAAGTATTCAGACTGCTCATGTCATGTTTGAAATGCAGTACAATAATCTGTTATGGGAATCCGTTATGAAGTGAAATATCACTACAACCAGTGATAACGTGGAGTTAAATTCTATACTGTTAAAATCCTTTGCAGTCTATGCATTCTATGTGTGTGTGTTTGTCTGTGCACCATACCTCTCAACCTCTTAGTGCATAAAATCTGCACAAAGCCAAAAATAAAGGGAGGAAAAAGGCCCAGAAATAGGGACAAATTTTAAATATTATACACAAGTTGCTAGGGTAACAGATTTCATAGATTCATAGATTGTTACTAGGCTAATGACCTGGGGATCTTTCTAAGCTTAGCCCTGTTTTCTCATGAGAATAATTATGTCCTGTATCCAAATAGTTGAGGGCCAGGCATTTTTAATCTACCTCTGTCCATACGGAACAAGGGTGACAGGCCTGGTGTAAATGTCCTATTCCCCATCCACTGGTCTTGGTTGTGCTTAATTGGTTAATAGATGAACTCAGCTTCACATGAACGGAAAGCCTGATCCCTAGAATGGGCAGTCTCTTGGGCACATATCTGTCTATCTAGCATGTTCTGTTTAAGTCACAGGCAAAATAGAGGTCCCTAGACCCTGTATCTCTAGTAACATTTGACTTACAAATATGCAGGAGATTTAATAAGTATGTGGTTTGCAGATGCCTTGTAAGGCAGGCATAGATCACCCCCTCAGCAATCTATAGGAGACTGAGTAAAGGGAAAGAGCTTTAAGGTGCTCTGCATAATGCAGGTTTGTCACACCATGTATTCTTTTTGTAAAGAACCTCTGAGGTCCCTCTAGTTGTTGCATATGCCTGGTCAGGTACATACCAATGGGAGCATTGTACTCTATGATTGGTCTGATAAGGGCAGAGTGTAGCAGGATGATTATCTCTTTAACCCTAGATGCCATGCCCTTATTTATAAGTTCTACAACATGAAAGGATTTCCTTACCACTAAGGCCACATGGCGGTTGAAGTTAAGGCTACCATCTATGTGCATACTCAGATACCTGACCAGTGGTTGACCCTTAGTAGTGTTTTATCAACATGGTCATTAGCCAGATGGTTGACTTCCCAAATACTACAATTATGCATTTCTTAGCAGTGAGTTTAACACCATGGCTCTGACACCATTTGTTAGTCAGAAATAGGCCTTCTTGAAGAATGCTAGTTGTCTGCAGAGGAGTTGATGATAACCCTCAGCTTGCAATCATCTGCGAACTTAGTCAGCCATAAACCTCCAGCAATTACTTCCATTTCAGAGAAAGAGATGCCAAAAAGAAAAGCTCAGTACCAAGCCCTGGAGGACTCCGCTAGTGACTGGCATCTTGGTGGAGGTGGCCTCACCTGTTTTAACCTCCTGGGTCCTACCAGTGAGCCAGTTCACTATCCAGCAGATGATAAAAGAGTTTATACCTAATTTAGTGGGCTTGTCTATAATGCCCGTGTTTGGTATGATAGCAAAAGCCTTGGCCAGGACAAGGTAAGTTGTGTGCACAGTCTTGCTTTCATTCAATGCGTTGGTGACCCTCTCATAAAAGTCCACCAGATTTAATATGCATGAACTTCCTTTAACAAAGCTAAACTGTGATGAGTCCAGTTTTTGCAAGTTACCTGTCTCATCATTTATCTTGTCCATGACGATTCTTTCCATGAGGCTGGTCAGATTTATGGGCCTGTAGTTACCCAGTTCAGTGTTTGGATCCCCTTTGAGTAGGGAATGACTGTAGCCATCTTCCACTCCTTGGGCACAAAACTGACTGTAGGTTTTGTGTTAGCAAACATTTGCTGATGGATTCAAAGACTGAATCTCAGATGTCTGTCATTATTTAGTAACTTTTATCCTCAGTGATTTGAGAGAAAATCACAAATTTTATGATGAACAGACCAAAATACGAAGCAAAAATCTAGACACTCTGCAAAAATCTTGACAGTTGAGAGGTATGTTGTGCATATGTAATGTGTGTGTGTGTGTGTGTGTGTGTGTGTGTGTGTGTGTGTGTGTGTGTGTGTGTGTGTGTGTGTGTGTGTGTGTGTGTGTGTGTGTGTGTGTGTGTGTGTGTGTGTGTGTGTGTGTGTGTGTGTGTGTGTGTGTGTGTGTGTGTGTGTGTGTGTGTGTGTGTGTGTGTGTGTACCTATATGTGTGTCTGTCCAATATGCATTATGAAACAAATTATTATTTTGACAAACTTCAAGGGTAGGCTTGTTGATTGGAAGGGTCGACACAAATTTATAAAAGGATTGCCATGTTCATCCCTGCTTAATTTGGGAAGTAAGCACTATGAAGTGCTTCAAAAGGGGGTCATGAACTTGTAATGCATGTCTTCTTGAAAGTGTATATGGCAAAGTATCTTACTGTCTAGTAATTAGTTAGTAGTATTATCCTATGTCATGAGGTGTGTGTGTGTGTGTGTGTGTGTGTGTGTGTGTGTGTGTGTGTGTGTGTGTGTGTGTGTGTGTGTGTGTGTGTGCGTGCGTGTGTTTGTGTGTGTGTGTGTGTGTGTGTGTGTGTGTGTGTGTGTGTGTGTGTGTGTGTGTGTGTGTGTGTGTGTGTGTGTGTGTGCATCTGTCATGTATACTAATGAAAGCAGTGCAGTTCTACAGTAGGATCCAGTGCAGAAGAATGACAGACATTATTAGTAAAATAATTGCTTCCTTTTTTTAGCTTTGTACTTCAGAATGCAGGGGAGGGCTCAAATCAAGTGCATTGTTTTATTTTATTTATTTTTGTCTATATATAAATTAATTTTTGTACATAGTATAAAATAATTCATAATGAGACCAGCTGGTATATCGGTTTACTGAAAATAATCACAAGTCCTAAATTTTGACATTCATAACTTCAACCACAAAATGTCAATACAATTGTTGACAGAGTACTATGCATGCACCAAGCAGTAACCTTGTGCATGCAAAATTAAAACAAAAAACAGACAAAAACATTGTTTTTTGGAGGGAGGCAAGCACCCATATATATCCTCTGCTAATTATATGTCATAAATCTTAGGTCCAAGAATAGTGGCGAAAGTGATTATGGGAATTCACACACCTATCAACCATCTATGTAGTCAATCACATTTTCTTCCCTAAACAGATATCAGCCAAAATGACATTCGATTAAATTTACAGTTCCCATACATATCTGTGTTTATCTCTGTCTACATACATACACTACTAGATGGTATTAGAGAGAAATAAAATATCCACTGTGAGGCATTCTGAGGCCTGATGCCACATATGGGCACTGAGGTATCCATTATTCCGAACAATTCTTACCTTCCTGGATACCATTACATTCATAATTCCTCCTATTATAATTATGCATTTCACCTTTCTTTCTTTTGTAGAATTTTTTTTCTTTGTCCCCAGTAAAAAATGTTCCATAACCTAGCTGGACAATATGATTAATAAAATACATGCAAATAAGTAAATGCACATGCAAAACTTGAGAAATACTGTAATTTCTTAAAACAGGTATGGGGAATAGCACAGTTTTTCACCTTATGCAAATCTTAGGGAATAATTTGACATCATTTCAAGCTAATCACAAACTGTAAAATAGATTAAAAATTAAGCACAGTTAATTGCACAATGGAACTTATATCTTGATGTTACTTTTTATATGCTTAAAAATGTCCAGCAAAATTAAGCATATCAAAATATTTTGAATGGGAAGGATGTCAGGCCTTCACCAAAGAGATTTTAATTCATTTTACTAACAAATTTAATGGCATAACTAATTATACTTTTTGTATGGATAATTAAGTTGTCACCAGGTTCACCAAAGTGCATTATTTTCTTAGTAAAGGTGAAATAAGGTAAATCTCATATAAACATAAGAGTTTTGCCAGCACATGATATTAACAGTTTTATTAATTGGGTTTTCTGCTACTGGATGACTATGTGCCCTGTGTTAGTTTTGTGTTATGACATTTAAAATAAGATTCCATAAAAATAGAAAAATGCTACAGCTGTGTTGATCTAGAAGCTGAAAGGGAAGAACAGTATATGCAATTATAACACTCCAACATACTTGTTTTATTCAGATTCATAGATTGGAGAAGGTATTATGTTGAACAGGATTAAAGATAACATATATCAGGCAAGAATTCCGAATATTTAAAAACAGTGTTGATGATGAATATATATCAGCTGTGACTGACAGAGCGATATTCTCATTCATTAACTATTTATTTTTACATTTGTTACCCAGGTTAGTACAACTAGGCCCAGAGAGCCCTTTTTCAGCAGTGACCCGAGGGGAGAAGCTCCAGGAAAGTAGTTAAAAAATAAGATAAAACCTAACAATTCAAGTTGTGAGATACTTAACAGTACAAACACAGAGAAGGAGAAATATACAACATGAATATTTACAGGGCAAAAGTACAGTATTTTGAGAATGCAGTAGCAATATGTTTGAGAAATTTGGGTAACATTATGTCATATATAAGTAATATAGCAATGCCTAAAATAAAAAAAAATATATATTTTCTAATATGTAATACATAGTTCAGAGTAACAGCTATGTCCAAAATTATAGTTTTCTCCTATATCAACTTTAGTGTAGCAGTGCTTAAGATGTCCTGTATTCTTTTCAGATCATTGTTGATTTTTTTACTCTGTTTAGACACCAGCATATACATATATATATATATATATATATATATATATATATATATATATATATATATATATATATGCGCGTGTGTGTGTGTGTGTGTGTGTGTGTGTAGTTCTGTGTGTGTGGGGTCTATATTAGAACACTGAAGTATTACTACTTCAAATGTTCTAATATTGAACCCTTTGCATCGAACGCTGAAAATAGCGAAGCTGCAGAATATCGAATACTTTCCTAGGGAAAGTATTTGGTGGGCTGTTTCTGCAGCTTCACTATTTCCTCGACTGTGGAGCGAAGGTTATGGACCGGGTTAAGGTAAGTGCGCTAACGAAGGTGAGTGTGCGATAGGGACCTTAGGGTTAGGGAGCTGGAAAGGTAAGTGTGCGATAGGGACTTTAGGGTTAAGGAGCAGGTAAGGTGAGTGTGCGATAGGGAGTTTAGGGTTAGGGAGCAGGTAAGGTGAGTCTGCGATAGGGACTTTAGGGTAAGGTGAGTGTGCGATAGGGACTTTAGGGTTAGGGAGTGGGTAAGGTGAGTGTGCGATAGGGACTTTAGGGTTAGGGAGAGGGTAAGGTGAGTGTGCGGTAGAAATGGACCTTAGGGTTAGGGTTGGGTTAAGGTAAGTGGATAGCTAGTAGTGTATGTATGTATGGTTTAGTGTAGGGTTTTGTGAAGTTCATGTGTATGGATTATGTATTTTGGTGTGCTTGTGTTGTGTGTATGTTTGTTGGAACAGCTAATTTTTTCTCTGGGAAAAAAATTTGCTGTTCTGAGTGTTCGATGTTCTGGTGTTTCGAGTGAAATGGTTTGATATTAGAACATTCAATGTAGTAATACTTCGATGTTCTGATACAGACCCTGTGTGTGTGTGTGTGTGTGTGTGTGTGTGTGTGTGTGTGTGTGTGTGTGTGTGTGTGTGTGTGTGTGTGTGTGTAAAATATGAGTAATTTTCTTACAAAGTATTCAATTCTGTTTTCACAAAAACTCAAAATCTTTTAACATTGGCCCTTAGAGAGGTGGGAGGTCCAATTCACATATTTGTAGTTGCCAACAAAAACGGGACTTAGTCGACTGAGGTCACTCAAACAGGTTTTGAAGATGCATCTGTCAGTCATACCTACTGAATCCATCTGTGATTCCACCTACAATTGCATTTCACTTGATCTAACTACATTTCATCAAAAAGAAACAAACGATGGCACACTTGATCAAAACAAACATTTCACCAAAAACACAAATCACTTAAACACATTTCACAGAAAAAACACACAGACACATACACATAAAATAAATTCACTTTGCTATCATGCCACGCCTTTATATTGTTAGTGGCACTGTTGGCATAGAAGAACAATGTCCACGTGTTACCATGAAAGAGTTTGGTATAGGAGATGAGTACTGCCCAGCATAGCTGCCTTGACTGACATCATGGAGTATAATGCCAATATAAGAGACAGGGGACAACTGTCACGCAGGAACAGGTAATGAGCACAATGCAGTTTAATAAGATTCTGAAGTGCTCTGTACATGCATGCATACTAGCCACACTGTTTACATGGTGATGTTGCTGTATTTCTTAAAATACACTATTAAGCAATTCAGACAAGATTTAACCTTGTTACCAGTCCTAAAGACAACAGCTGAGATTTTTTTTTATATAATTGCATCTGTTTGCATCCAAAATGCATTTACCACTGTTAATGTGCATTTCTGTAATGTAGTTTATTGTGCCAGACTTTTGCTCTTTAGGGAAGTACTTTTTTATGTAATAATATTCTGTCTGTGTGCTTTTAAATGTCTTTACAGCTAATCTGTTAATAATATTTATTATGCCAGAGTTTTTTTTTTCAACTGAGAGTAGGATATTCTTGGAGCTCTGTTCATTATGCGTGTTCATGCCTTAATTTATAGCTGTGTTTCTGACTATCTGGATTTTTAAAAGACTATGCCTTATTGCTGGATTTGCAATTCTCTTTGCTGTGTCCTTGATACATACTGCTACTGTCTAGACCAGTTAGAACTAACTGGCTTTGGCCTCGCTACCATTTCCAAATGGGCCTCGCTGCGCTACATTTCTTTGCTGCATACTGCTACTGGATTGATGAGTTCTGACCAGACTTGAACTTGTTGCACTCTTGGTCTCAAACCTAGTTTTCACTGTTGCTAAGTGTTGCTGCTGGTAGCACAACTTGACTCTTAGCTGAGCTGTTGTATGCTGTTGCTGGTTTGTTTTTTTGAGCATTCCTTATTGTATCCATCTCAGCTGCCACGGACCTGCACACTGCTGCTGGGTTTTGTTTATAATATTATTTGTCACCCATAGGTCAGATGCAGAAATTGATATGACTGTTATAATAACTCCTTTTTGCTCTCTGATCTGTTTATAGCCATTGTCAAAGCTTTTGATGTACATTTTGCCTTGTAACTTGGACTTGGACTAGTTAGTTACAGTAGTTATATCTGGCTGCATCCGGGTGTGCAGAAACTTTGCTTGATGTATACTAGAAGCAATCATTGTGTGGCACTTGAGATTACTGACTCAATGAAGCATGTTCATTTTGTCATGTAAGACAACCTCTTCCCTTGAAGTATGTGACATTTGGCATCTTAACTAACAACTATTATCCAGGGATAATTTAATGCCATGTAAGCCTGTTATTCTAGAGTATACTGTGGGCAAGTTTTTTACCAAGTTCTGCCCCCATACTGGTATTAAAAAATAATGCTCTCTGCGTGATTTGCTCTCTGCCTGATTATCACTGGTACAGATCACCTGAATGACCTTGAAAAAAATCAACATTTTAAAAATAAATAGTGGATGCAAAACAGTAAATAGTGATGAAAGGTGAAAGGGACAGCATCTGCATGGGCATTTCTAACCTGAAAATAAAAAAAAGCAAAACAGGGAAGACTGTCTTGACCATGTTTTAATTACACTTTTATAAATTAGTAAAATGGATTGGAGTACCTAAGATGCAAGTGGTGGTCAGAATCTAGACACTTCCCTGGTAATCAGAATGCATAGAGTTCACGAAGGGAGTAAGAACAACAAAAAACAACCTGTACCTTAGATTTCCCAAAGATTAGAATTCTCAGTATGGTGATCTAAGCCCAGAGGTAATGGTACCTAATTAGGACTATTAGTTACTATACTTGTTAATTGCACTCCTGAGCATCAACTAATTGCAGGGAGTACTATGTTAAGGAAACATGTCTCATCATTAGGAACTAGCCTTCTCCCTTCCTGTTGTGTGTATTTAATTTATTTTCTCATTTAAGTGACTATATTACAACTTTGCAGGGCATTATGCATAGTGGCAAATGAAGTGCCATGTGCGTTATTGCATGATGATGCAGATGGCAAACAATATAGTACTACGTAGCACAAATTCATTATTCACAGTCATGAAACAAAAGAAATATAACTGGCTATTTTACAGCACATAACTTTGTCAGGGAAATGTTTTATTTACTTACTTATTTATGTATGTATATTGCTTTACTGAAGAAGTAACGACAGAATACCTAGAGACAAAAACTATCAGAAAGCGCTTAGTGTAAGAATAATAAATTCTGGAAAAGCCTAGCACATTTATTAAAAGAAATTTTCATACATATTACTTTCATGTGTTTTATTTGGTGTACAGATGCAATTAAAGCAATAACTATTATGTGTATAAATAAGGGAATTCTAGAGGCTTGCTGAAGTAACTGGGCAATACTAAAACACAAAGTATGCACTAAATAGAGTAAATGCACAGATAAGTGGAAGAAGAAAGGTCAGCTCCGTATTCAGAGATGAATAAGCATTGTGGTAATAGGTGGGTACGATTCTGGACAATAATCAGGAGTTACAGTGCAACACGTATGCAAATGAGCTACACCGCCTGAAGAATAATTCAAAAGGTTGTGCAAAATAGTTGCTTGCTGCATGCTATTTGACCAAATCTCCTTTCCCATCATTGTACATCATTCTCTTTCCTGGAATAAAACTTACTTGACTGGGAGGACTGCTTGGGTTAGTCTTTTTCCTGCCAAACTTAAAGGTGGTACTGTACCTCTGATATTTCTTATTGATCACCTCTCTCTTTCTATTTACCACACGACAAATCATCCTGACAGTTGCATAATCTCATCCTTATTTGACTTTATATGTAAATAACCTGCTGCCACTCTGGCTAGGTCCTCTGTAACAATCAGTGAAAGAAGAGATTATTAAAAATGACCTTGAATATTTAAATGGAGCTTCAAGAATACTGCTTCAACCATAAAATTCATACCTTGACATTTGGAATCACTTAAGAAGTCTTGCATATCCCCACCTTAAATTCACTGATCCCTTTAGAGGTAGGTTCATAGGTAGGTACTAGGCTATCTGCCTGAGGGCATTTATAAGCCTAGCCAGAGTATGTCGGCTTCTGCCACCCAATTGATTAATTAACTGATCCTCTATCAAGCAGAGCCAATGAAGTGATCCCAGGGGTGTATTTTCTGTTACCCATCCACTTGTCAAGGTTTCTCTTGAAAAGTGTTAGTGAGGGGCTCTGCCTGATGTAATTTGGAATTTTGTTACAAAGCATGGGGAGTCTCTGTGACAGAAATCTATCTCTCCAGCATGTTCTATTTATTGTTGTGGTGAGGTTTAGCTCACTACAGCGCGTGGCTCGTAGTGGCTTGGATTTCTTTAGGTGGAGCATGTCCATCAATTCTGAGTTGGACAATGCTTTGTAAGTCAGGCAGAGATCACCTCTGAGTAAGCGATATACCACTGAGTGCAGCCGGAGTTTTTTCAGTCAGACTGCATAGGACATATGTTTGAGACCAGTAATCCTCTTGGTGAGGTAGTTTTGTGGTCTTTCCAGCTGTTGGAAGTGTCTTGTGAGGTACATCTCAAACTGGGCATTGTACTCTATGATGGGTCTAATGAGTGACGATTAGAGGGGCACTATAACCTCTTTATTTCTAGATGTGAACCCTTTAATAATTAGATGGGCCACATAGAAGGAATTCCTAACTACTTTGGCAATATGATTATCAAAGGAGAGATTACTATACCTGGGTCCCCAGATCTCTTATTACCTCTTCTGTATTAAGGGGGCTGCCACCTATGTGGTAATTTGTGGGTGTTTTGTTTTTCCCAAACAGGATGACTATGCATTTTTTGGCATTTAGCTTGAGGCCATGACTTTGACACCAGGTGTCCGTCTCAGTAAGGCCCTTTTGGAGGAGGTCCATGTCAGCCGGAGAGTCAATTATGGCTCCCAGTTTGCAGTCATCGGCAAACTTGGTTAGCCATAGTCCTCCTGTGTTTGCCTGTACTTCTGAGAAGTATATGCCAAACAGTAAGGGTCCCAGGACCGAGCCTTGCGGGACACCCCTTGTGACTGGTTTAGAGTCAGACCTGGAGCCCGCTATTCTTACCGTGTGAGTTCTGTCTGTAAGCCAGTTGGCAACCCATCTCGTGACATAAGGGTTTATGTTCAGGCTGGTGAGTTTTTCTGTAATACCCAAATGGGGAATGGTGTTGAAAGCTTTGGTGAGGTCAAGGTAGACTGTGTGAACCACCTTTCCCTTGTCTATGGCTTTGGTGACTGTCTTGAAGAAGTCAACCAGATTTAGTAGGCATGATCTGCCCTTAACAAAGCCAAACTAGGTCAGGTCAAGTGTTTGGAGGTTCCCAATGTCTTTGTTAATGAGTTCCATGATGATGCGCTCCATAACCTTGCAGACCAGGCTAGTCAGGCTTATGGGGTGATAGTTACTGGGGTCAGTTGTGGCCCCTCCTTTGTGGAGAGGAATAACCACTGCTGTGCACCATTCTATGGGCATGTAGCCTGTGGAGAGGCTGAGGTTGAATAGCATGTTTAGGTGAGGGGTTAGTTTGTTCTGTAGTTCGTGCAAGACGCAGTCTGAGACACCATCTGGTCCCATTGACGCTGTGTTTTTGGCTTTTGAAAAGGCTGTTTTAACCTGTGTGTCTGTGATTTTTGGGACACTACACTTTTCTGGTATTGTTGTGGGCCCTTTTGGAGGTGAGAGAGTGGTGAAGTTTGCACTGAATCTATCTGCCAGGATGCTGGCAATATCAGTAGGTTCCATATATTTTGTGCTATTTTGCACTAGTTCAGTGCATATCTGCGTGTTGCCACTTAGATTCTTAACATAGCTAAAGAAGGCTTTGTGGTTATCTTTTGAATCCTTGGCTATTTTTCATTCGAAGTTAGCCTTGGATGATTTCAAGAGGGACCTTAGTTTCTTACTGATACTGATCAGGAATGTCTTTCCTTCTTGGGATTTGCTTTTTTTCTGAACTAGTTTCCTCCTTCTATTATATAGCCTGTTTATTGCAAGGGTCCACCAAACTGGTTTCCTTCTCTTAGAGGAGTAAGTCTTGGTGTTGCTAGGAATGGCATGATCTATGCATCCTTGTAGGTGCTCATAGAGTGCATTTGTAAAGGTTTCTGCATCTTGGACAGCATTATCCTTTAGCGTGGGGGCTGTGAAGCTTACCACCTCTGTCTTAAGTAAGGTGAAGTTTGCTTTAGAAAAGTTTTTTACTGTGGTTTCCTTAGTTGTGGGTGGTGTTGTGGTGTGGACATCCAAAGTGATTAGTTTATGATCTGATCTAACCAGTGATGGGTTGACCTCCAGTGTGGAACACTTGTCGCCCATGTTGGTGATGACCAGGTACAATATGTTTTCACCTCTTGTAGGGGAGTTTACCAGCTGATCCAGGGCATTTGATTTGATGAATTCCAGGAAGCGCTGGGCCTGGGAATTTGTACTCAAGTAGTTTTCCCAATGAATGGTATGGTAATTGAAATCACCCAATACCAGGGTGTTCGGTAGGACCTTCATGTTTTCCAGTGTCTCCAGAAATGTGGAGTGGTGGTCCTGGGTCATGGAGGGTAATCTGTAGCAGGCCACAATTTGCATTGCAGGTTTGCCCAATGCTAGTTGCACATGGATGATCTCAGAGGTATCATTCTGCACCACTAACCTGGAGGTGTAGGTATCCTTGATGAATATGGATACTCCCACCTCCTTTTGTGTTTTGGTCCGTGTTCTGTGGCCCAAACATGTGATATGAGTTGCAGCCTGGTAGTGCTGGTGTGCTCTCTGGAGCCTTGAACCAGGTTTCAGTTACTGCACAGACGTTCTCCATACTGAGGAGTGCTTCGAGCGTGTGAATTTTGAGATTTAAACTTTGGGCGTTGAGGAGCATAACCCTCATTTTTTTTGTTAATTGTGCTGTTTAAGGAGGTGGGTTTGACTTTTCAGCTTTGCCTAAAAAAGGCACTATGGGGGCAGCAAGAGCCCTGGCCAGTATTCGAAAGCCTAGGGTTGACAGGTGCAAACCGTCTCTTGCAAAACAATGCAGCTTGTCGAGCATGTCATCTCATGCTGACACTCTGGATCCCCTTTGAATGACAGCAGTGACAGCAGAAGCTTAGCTAATTGTTGAAATTGATCATTTTTTCTTTATACTGAGGTATCATTCTTGGTGAGGGCAGGATGCTACTCAGGGTCAGGGTCATACCAGCCTGGGCTACATGATCAGAGAGCTCTTCCATGTCTCTTTTCATGTAGTCCAGGGAGGTATGTCTCAGGTCATTCACACCAACATGAACAATGACAGAGTGATATTTGTACTTGTTCTGGAGTGACCTGAGTGCTTGTGTTATGTGGCGGATTCTGGCTCCCGACAGCCAGCTAACAGTAACCTTCTGCTTGTCCAGCCTAGTGAGTGGGAAGTCAGTGTGCCTGACTATAGAGTCACATATTACTAGTGTGTTAGGTATGTTATTCCACCTTAAGGGCTGTGATTGTGCAGCACACTGATTTTGTGTTTTATGTGTTGTCTGGTTTGTGATGGGAAGTGCAGGTTTTTTGGTTGTCTGCTTTGGAGGTCTCTGATGCTTTTGCAGGTTTTTATTTAGAGCCTCCGAGTATGATTTTGTGTATTTATGTATATTTTTTGTCATTGCTGTTTTAATAGGTCTGTGTGTGGCTGGAGTTGTGGTGCAAGTGTTTACCTTCTCCTCTTGACTGTCTGTTCCAGTCTTGGGTGGAGACAGCTTAGCTTCCAGTTTGGCTGTATAATTGCATCTCTCGCATATGTTAGTGTTCTGTGGTAGGATGAGAGGGTTGTCTGTGTACATGAGGCAGATTTAACATTGCCTCAGGATACCCAGATTCACCAGCTGGACTGGAGAGTGCACCTGAAGTTGCCCTTTGGTCATGCCTGAATAGTAGGGGGGGGCTGCTTATTCGCTTGGTTGGGGAAAGGTGAATAAAAAGCCTTGCCCTGCTGGGCAATCAGTGTCGGGGTATATTAGTGCTTGCTATTAGGTCTGAGCAAGTGCTGGGCTGTAGAATGCTTTCTGAGTGCTTAGGTTGAGAGTTAGAATAGTTTCAAGGGAAAAACTGAAGAGGAGACTTAATGGAGCCAGGAATAATTTAACCGTAGCTAACTGGCACTGCCTGGTGCTCAAAACCGTGCAAATGCATTCTTTATAGCAGGGAAATGAAAGAGATAGAAATTAGCCCAAAATGGCCAATAAACTACTAACTTCTGGGCAGTTAATACTTAATATCCCTGTTTCTTATAATTCCAAGTTCAGATATTATGTGGCCTGATTTGTTCCTAACACTTATCTTTCCCTATCAGTCTTACTTGATTTCCTATAACAATTCAACTAAAGAAACCATAATGAGTTTTCAGCATGTCAAATCCAGAAGTAAGAACCACAGCTATGAATTACATCCTAATCCTATGGCACGAATATGCCCTTCCCTTTCTAAAATGTCAATCGCCTAATGCCGCCTTATATTTTAGTCTGCAAGATACTTTCTAAAAGTATACCATTCATTCTCTCACTTTTTGCTTGCTATGTTTCTAGTATGTGGAAATGTCTCTGTGTCTCATTTTGCATTGCTAACCTTCATCTGAAAGACCCAGCTTGCTTTCTTACATCTTCTGTCTGAATTTACTTCATCAGATGCACCGTCTCCCCTGTTATCTAGATTCTTATGACAGCTACGAATTATAGCTAAACAGGGCAGCATAACTGCCCTGAACTTACTTTCTTCTAAAATTTGCATTATTTCTAAATAAATTCAAGCAATTTCAAACCAAATTGTATGTGCACCTTCTGGTAATACATGGTGTAGTTGCTTTGGAAAATGCTGTAAAACCTCCACGATTCTTGTACTTCATAAATCCATCTTCTGCTTATTAAAGTCCTGATCCTGCTTATGTTTTCATTATTACACAATTGAATTATTTTGACAGCATTGCTGTCTCTCTTTATTTCCACATTATAGAGTCTCCTGCCTTCCAAAAAGTCTGAATTTAGAAAGTCTCTGCTACTGGTCTCTTCTCTGAGCCTCCTAGCCAGTAATACTATTTAAATTGAATTATATTCCCAAATGTCTCCTTTTATTCCACTTCTAATACATATGCTACTCATCAGTAATTTGTTCCTGCCGCTGCTGAGCTCCAGAGCACTCACTGATTGTTTATTATTAAAAGTAAAAAAAAAAATAAAATATAGCATTAGTATGATTGCAGAACTCTTGAGTAAGTGATGCATAGAATTTGTAAAAATCCTTTGTAAAATACTATTTCCATACAATTGGGTATCTGTGGTGCATTGCAAAGAACCATGGTTAGTTTGTGACTTGCGTAAGAAAGCTAATTCAGAGAATATGAGGCACAGCAGCCACTACTACATGTCTTTACTTAGAGTGAAGTATGGGGGGGGGGGTCTGCTCTTGGGGAACCTCTGGTGGAGACTGGAGGGTAAGGTTTCAATGGCTTCACAGGCAAAGTAGCAGAGAGAGCAAGCAGATGCACACTGTATACATGCATGGTAGTTGGTCTGCCACTGATGCATTACCATTCCAGGAGGAAGACAATTGTCCCTGACTAAATTTGTCTGTGCTGCATGCAATAAAAATAGTAATTTCACCAAAAGCTGTAGTATATCTCCCTTCATAAGCTCAGTCTTAAACAGCCTCATGCAGGAGCGGCCCTAGGTCAACTGGTGCCCTAGGCAAAAGGGCTCCACGGCGCCGCCCAACTCATCACCTGGTGCCCCCATCCTGGTCTACCTACACCAAATAAATACTGGAAAAGTGCCCCTGCTAGACCGGCACCCTAGGTGGCCGCCTAGTTGGCCTATGCCTAAGGCCGGCCATGGCCTCATGTATACAGCAACAGTATGGGTATCTTCTCTGTAAAAGCAAAATCCGCCTTTCTTTAGACTTACGGCAAAAGCTTGTTACGTAAATATGAATGAATAAATGTGTAATTTGAAGAAGAACAAGAGATCTGAGCTCAACATTTGTGGCAAGGACAAAATATGATGAGAATGATGATGATGATGTTGGTAATAATAATAATAATAATAATAATAATAATAATAATAATAGGCGCATGGCTACTATTTTTTGCAGTCATGAAGTGTAGTTTGCATACCTGTTTAAATCTGCCTTTTATTCTGAACAGTAATTATTTCTGTCATGATACATCTATTTAGAAAATCTACTTAGTCAGAATTTTACAGCTAAATTTACTTAGATATGCACTACATTGGAGAGTTTGCACATGATGGGAATGCAAGCCTGACCAGAGCATTGAAGAGGTTGAAAGTACAGTCTGGAGGATGGCAATTCTGCTTCAACCATTCCAAGAGCGCATAGATACAACCATGACAGATAATCCAGGTGTGGAATACATCATGCTTAGGAGACCAATATCAGAAAAAAAGAGTAGAATAATGGTATGTGCATTATTTTTATGGGATGCATGAAATATTAGGTTAGGCATGAGAAGGTGCAAACACACAAAGTGCTAGTCACATATCAAGAAGTGAAAACACTATTGGTTGAAAGGTGACAATGCTGCTCTTTCAAGGCATTGGAAACTCACAGTCATAATGCTAGGCAGAGCTCTGGAGATAGAATTAAAAAGAAGAGGCCACACTAGTAGAAGGGGTATAGAGAGAGAGAGGGACAGTCTGCTTGAAGGTGGAATGGCCCACAAGGTCCATTTTTCAATCATTACCTACTTACATTATTTTGGACATACAAAACAGAACCAACACCACAAACTGTTGAAAAAACAAAATTGCAGGACAAAAGCACCTCAGACACCAGGAAATATTCAGCTTTTAATGAACAAATTAATAAACCATGGTCCTACACTGTACATTTAAGTGCTTTTAATCTGGTTCAATAACCAAAGATCTTCAGACAAATAACAGCAGGTACTAAGTAACTTTTATACTAAAATACACTTCCCTCTCCTCCCCCTATTTACTCAACTATTCAATACAAAATCAATTGATCACTCAAACAAATTCTTAAATTTATAGAACTAAAATTAACCAAAATTCATTCATTTAAAATTTACCATATCGTCTCCAGTATTAAATAAATGCATCAACTACAAACATATAAAATAATAAAGCAGTAAACAATTTTAAGTGATGAAAGGTAAACAATGGAGTTTTTTTTAAAAAGGATAAAATAAATGCATACAGTTTAAATTCTAAAAACTCCAACCAACAACATTCAACCTTCCATTCACTGTTTATGTTCATACTTAGGTGTGTTAAAATTATATAAATATGTGTATTGCCCTATGTTGCTAATAACCAACAACAATATAGAGCAGAGGACCTTTACGTGGCAAACAATAACTATGTAGATTATCTGTTTAAACTTTTGAGTTTCAGTAAATATTGTATAGAGCAACTATCGTTAATACCAGGGTAATGGCAAGCATCTAAACAAATTTGCCACATCACTTCTATTTTTTCTAATAATAAAGATCTCGGACCACCCCTTACCTCTCCAGCCACATGATCAATCACTCTAAACATAAGGCTGTGTGTGGAATTAGTTTTGATGTGGACGGCTAATGCATTTTCAACCTTGCCTTTCCTAATATAGTAAAGGTGCTTATACATCCGATCTCGTAATCTACAATCAGTTTTCCCAATGTAGAACGCGGGACATAAATTACATTGAGCAAGGTATATAACATAGGTTGTATTGCAGTTGTACTTGCCTGACAAAGTCTTATAACTACAAGCCCTAATATTAAATGTCTAGCCTATTCTCATATGTTTACAAAAGTTACAAGATTCACATTTGCTCATCCCAGGATTCTTAATAACATTATGCTGTTTCATTTCTACTAAATTTTTTAAGTTCATGCCTCTATTAACGGTAAAAGAAGGATGTGGGCCCAACAAGGTACATAATTACAAATTGTTACTTAACAAATTCCAGTTCTTCTTTATAATTGAGATGATTTGTCCACTTTCGGGACTCTATGTTTAAATGAATGACAACAACGACCTATTCACCTTTTGAGTAATATCCATCTTATTACATGGTAAAACTGTACCATGTAATAATGGAATATAAAATCCATTGGACCTTTTATACATCACCTCAGCCATCATTTCATTGATAAGTTCCCTCGGGTAATCTCTACCAAAGAACATTTCAGCTATCTTGTTACATTCCACTGTAAATTTGCTGTCAATAGTTACCATCCTCGCTGCTCGGACTCTCTTTTTATTATCGATTTCTTCTGCTGGAAAGGGTAGGAACTACTGAAATGTAAATACATATTTGAAAATGTGTCTTTCCTGTGAATCCTGGCTGCTAGTCTCTTCTGAGATGGATCTTTAAGCACTTCAATTTCCAAATATATTATGGCTTTTGTGTTAAATGTGTATATGAACCTTAGGAACGCAGTAGTTTGGTTTAAATATTCAACAAACCTTTCCACTTCATCCAAACTCCCCTTGTATAAAATAAGAATATCATCTAGAAAATGTGTATAAAGAATACATTTGTCTGTTTGGTGACTTTGTTTAAGAATTTACTCTCTTTCCCAAAGAGCCATCACTGAGTTGGCAAAGCTGGCCCCACATGGGGACCCCATTGCTACCCCAATTTTTTGTAAATATAGTTGATCATCAAACATAAAATAGTTGTTTGTTAAAACAATATCCAGTAAAATGTTAACCACCTTAATCTCACTTTCAAGGTCACCTTTAATGTTCAAAAAACGAAGAACATAATCAAAACCTTCTTCCTGGGGGATGGACGTATACAAATCTCTAACATCTATAGTTAGAAAATAAAACTCGTCCTCCAAAGCAAGTACATTTAATTTACTTAAACAAGACCATGGATCTTTACATATTTGTTCTTCATCTATAATGTATTTCTTCAAGATATTATCTATTACTCTCATCGAAGGATAAGTTATACTTTGGCAAGCATCAACTAAAGTCTATAAGTTTCTCTGTAAATAAAATAAATTTGCAGGTGTTATTTAAAGGTAAACAAACTAGTACATCAGAATACCATATCCCTAGTACTTTTAACCCTATTAGCCATCCATTGTTAACAACATTTCAGAAAGTTTGTGAAATTGATTTTAGGAAAGTATATTCAGCGAAACAGAACCTGGCTAAGAATGTGGACAGGGGTAATTGGGCAGCCTTTATTGAATGTTTTCATTTACTTATAAGAACATTTAAACCTGACAAGGGAGGTGGACTAGTTGTTATGGGGCAAGATTGGCATATCCAAAAGATGATTTCTTTGTTGAACACTGACATGTATACCACAGTCAGTTTAAATGAATTCAACATAGCTTATACGTAAATAAAGGAACATCTAAAATATTCATTTATAGAACAACTTATAGACTTATCTAGGTTGAATTATTTAACTATGCCAGCCCCAAAGACACCAGTGTTATTTGGATTTCCTAAAATACACAAATCTCTAACTGATCCACCCATGAGGCCTTTAGTTGATACTCGCCAAAGTATAACTTATCCTTCAGTGAAAGTAATAGATAATATCTTGAAGAAATACATTGAACAAATATGTAAAGACCCATGGTCTTGTTCAAGTAAATTAAATGTACTTGCTTTGGAGGACAATTTTTATTTTCTAACTATAGATGTTAGAGATTTGTATATGTCCATCCCCCAGGAAGAAGGTTTTGATTATGTTCTTCGTTTTTTGAACATTAAAGGCGACCTTGAAAGTGAGATTAAGGTGGTTAACATTTTACTGGATATTGTTTTAACAAACAACTATTTTATGTTTGATGATCAACTATATTTACAAAAAATTGGGGTAGCAATGGGGTCCCCATGTGGGGCCAGCTTTGCCAACTCAGTGATGGCTCTTTGGGAAAGAGAGTAAATTCTTAAACAAAGTCACCAAACAGACAAATGTATTCTTTATACACATTTTCTAGATGATATTCTTATTTTATACAAGGGGAGTTTGGATGAAGTGGAAAGGTTTGTTGAATATTTAAACCAAACTACTGCATTCCTAAGGTTCATATACACATTTAACACAAAAGCCATAATATATTTGGATATTGAAGTGTTTAAAGATCCATCTCAGAAGAGACTAGCAGCCAGGATTCACAGGAAAGACACATTTTCAAATACGTATTTACATTTCAGTAGTTCCCACCCTTTCCAGCAGAAGAAATCGATAATAAAAGGACAGTTAGTCCAAGCAGTGAGGATGGTAACTATTGACAGCAAATTTACAGTAGAATGTAACAAGATAGCTGAAATGTTCTTTGGTAGAGATTACCCGAGAGAACTTATCAATGAAATGATGGCTGAAGTGATGTATAAAAGGTCCAATGGATTTTATATTCCATTATTACATGGTACAGTTTTACCATGTAATAAAATGGATATTACTCAAAAAGTGAATAGATCATCATTGTCATTCATTTTAACATATAGTCCCAAAAGTGGACAAGTCATCTCAGTTCTAAAGAAGAACTGGAATTTGTTAAGTAACGATTTGGAATTATGTGCCTTGTTGGACCCACATCCCTCTTTTACCTTTAAGAGAGGCATGAACATGAAAAATTTAGTAGAAATGAAACAGCATAATGTTATTAAGAATCCTTGGATGAGCAAATGTGAATCTTGTAACTTTTGTAAACATATGAGTATAGGGTATACATTTAATATTAGGGGTTGTAGTTATAAGACCTTGTCAGGCAAGTACAACTGCAATAAAACCTATGTAATATACCTTGCTCAATGTAATTTATGTCCCACGTTCTACATTGGGAAAACTGACTGCAGATTAAGAAATCGGATGTATGATCAACTTTACTAAATATAAGGAAAGGCAAGGTTGAAAATGCATTAGCCGCCCATATCAAAACTAATTCCACACACAGTTTTATGTTTAGAGTGATTGATCATGTGGCCGGAGAGGTAAGGGGTGGACTGAGATCTTTATTATTAGAAAAAATTGAACTGATGTGGCAGATTTGTTTAGATGCTTGCCATTACCCTGGTATTAACGATAGTTGCTCTATACAATGTTACTGAAACTCAAAAGTTTAAACAGATAATCTACATAGTCATTGTTTGCCATGTAAAGGTGCTCTGTTCTATATTGTTGTTGGTTATTAGCAACATATGACAATATACATATTTATATAATTTTAACACACCTAAGTGTGAACATAAACAGTGAATCTAAGGTTGAATGCTGTTGGTTGAGTTTTTGGAATTTAAACTGTATGCATTTATTTTATCCTTTTTAAAAAAACTTCATTGTTTACCTATCATCACTAAAAATTGATTGTTTACTGCTTTATTACTTTATATGTTTGTAGTTGATGTCTTTATTTAATAATGGTGACAATATAGTCAATTTTAATATAATGAATTTTGGTTAGTTTTAGTTCTATAGATTTAAGAATTTATTTAATTGATTAATTGATTTTGTATTGAATAATTAAGAAAATATGGGGCAGAGAGGGAAGTGTATTTTAGTATAAAAGTTACTTAGCACCTGCTGTTATTTATCTGAAGAAGTCTGGTTATTGAACCAGATGAAAAGCGCTTAACCGTACAGTGTGGTACCATGGTTTATTCATTTGTTCATTAAAGAGCTGAACAGCTGAAGATTTCCTGGTGTCTGAGGTGCTTTTGTCTTGCATTATTATTTTGGACATAATAGAATAAAAATAATTGTAAAAAAAAGTTAATTCACCACTAAAACAACCACTAATGTTCAACTCCAGCATATTTAAAAGCCTGAGTAAAACAGGATGGTATTTTTGATGTATTTTAAGTAGCATGAAATTTTTGTGAAAGGTTGCAAATGTATAAGTTAAAATGAAAGAGGAGAATGCTGCAAAAGAAAGATTTTTGGTGTCTAGTTGATAGGCAACAGCACAATAAGATAAGCAAGAAGGTGCATTGTGTGTTAACATTCGTGGACGGATATTGGGGGGGGGTAGAAGGAATGTCATATGAAGAGGACAGATGGTGTTTATATAAGTATTCAAGGCCTACATGAAGTGATTAGGTTAGACAGGATTGAAAGGTAATTAGCAGAAACTAAGATCCCTGAAGTAAGGGAACTCAATTCAACCTGGATATTAGGAAGCCCTTCTTCCATGAGAGCATGGTAAGAATGTGAAATGAGCCACCAGTATAGATAGTTGGTACAAAACACTTGTAGCTCATGCAGTGATAGGAGGCAGTAAACAGGAACAGCTGCCATGGGTTAATTGCAACTGGTAAGCACACATAGAAATTTGCAGACCTCCTCCATTTTAATTTTATGACATGGTACAAAATTATATATTTTTAATTTATTTATTGACATTTAATTACCAGGAAAGTCCAACTCAGTAGGAGTCCATTTTCAGTAGAGGCCAGGGGGAAAAACTCTCAAAGTATTGCAAAACGTTTTAAGAACAATAATTTCACAGTCCTTAAAAAATAATACAAAAAAAACTACAATTTGAATAATTATACCAAATTAAGCATAACATGAAAACATTGGTTAAGAATATATACAAGTTATATGGCAATGATTTAATAGTTAGATAAACTTTAGACACTTTATGGAGAAATTAAAGGTAAGTTAGTATAACACAAACAGAAACTGCAAAATGAAGTGACAGAAAAGCAGGATTATGGTATATTTAGAGAGAGAATGCCAGGGGAGAGAAATTGATAGAAGTAAGGAAGTGAGTGAAGAAGAGAGAGTATGGAGATGTAAAGTATAAATAAATAGGTTCTTGTTTACATTTGTGGATATAGTTTATCCTTGGTATCAAGCAAGAATCAAGGCAGCTTTTGATTAGGAAGTCTTTCAGAATGGTTTTGAAGGATGGGAGGGAGGGTACTGTCCTGAGGGATACGGGTAAAGAGTTCCAGGCCTTAGCAACATGGTATAAGTGCAGAAAATGTCTAGCACATTTGATAGGTTTGTGGACAGACAGGAGTTTTTGGTCATTGATCATAATGACTGACTAGGAACATAGTTGTGTAGAATGTTATTTAGTGCTAGACAAGCAGATGGATGCTGGATAACTTTATTGGTGGTAAGAAGCTGTGTATGTGTTATTCGATGAGGTAGTTCCAAAGAAATTAGGCTTTTTAGTGCTATAAAGCGGTGGGTCCTGAAAGGGGTACTTGCTGCAAAATTAGCAACTTTGTTGTAGAATTGTTCAAGTTTTCATTTTTGTGATGCTTGAAGGTTAGCAAGGATGGGACCACCACAAAGAAGTATGTGGAGGAGATAATTAGTGGCAAGTGTAGCTTTAGTTACATCGGGTGAAACTGTTTTTTGGGTCTATAAAGCAGCCTTAGTTTTTGATGAGTATTTCTTATACAATTTTGTATATGCAGATCGAATTTAAGATTATCATCCACTATCATGTCTAATAATTAGCTATGAGAAGTAACTTCAATGGTTGTATTATCAAGAGAGAGGACTTTAAATTTTGTTTTTTCATGAGAGAGGGATTTGAAGAAAAAATTAGTAGTTTGAATTTTTAGGGTTGAACATGAGTTGTGAGTTACAAAGCCATCTTTCAGTTGCTTGTTAAAGCTTCCTAAGTAATTTTTTGAGGTGTACCAAGTTGTCCAATGTGCATATTAGTGTGCAGTCTGTATACTCAGGGAGGTGTATTGCGTGGATGTGTAGAGGATATTGGTGTGAATGTTAAAGTGAAGGGGGATCAAGGATAGAGCCTTGTGGTAGTGGTGATGACTGAGAGGTATGTAGAGAGGGTAGAGTGCCATTTTACTGACTGATACCTATTGCATAGGTAGGTTCCTAGGTTTATACAAAATTACTAGGCTAAAGGCTTAGGAGCCTTACAAGCCTAGCCAATATAACCAAGTTATACCCAATATATGGCCCCTAGGGGCAGGAGGATGGCAATTATCTGTGCCTATACATTCAGTATTTTACAGATTGCCCCTCTCCATAAGTGACATAGGCACTACCCCAGGTGTGAATTTGTGATTCCCCGCCCATTGATCAAAACTGAGTTTGAAGACGGACAGGGAAGAGCTCTGCTTAATGTGAATAGCAAACCTGTTCCAAACAAGGGCAAATCTCTGAGACACATATCTGTCCTTCCAACATGTTTTGTTTGAGTTGCTAATTAAGTTTAGATCCCTAGATCAGATGACCCTCATGCTGTCTGGATTGCAGATCTGTAGCAGCTCCATCAGGGATGCATTTGTGAGTATCTTGCAAGACAGAAATAGGTCACCCCTTAATAGTCGGTAGGAGACAAAGTAAAGGGATAGGGCTTTTAATGAAAAAATGGAAAAAAACAGCACAGAGGCAATACACGATAACTTAAGCATAAAAACTTTAATTTGAAATGCTTTTGTCCATAGACTTCATCAGAAACATAATACACCCAGTAAAACACATATATATATACTCAATGCATAATTGACCAATTAACATTTCACCCATTCTAATCATTCAATAAGCTATTTATTAAACTCTAAAACAATTACTTATTAATATACAGCCTTCCACCTATTAAATAACATTTTATATTAATAATCTCATTCAACCCATGCTTTTTATCGGCTTCTAAATTAATTGGCCAGTTGGTTTCTCTGTGTTCACAATAGTTTTTGAAATCTCCCCCCTTAAGTCAATTTTAACCTTTAAGAAAATGGAAAAAAGAACTTTCTTATATTTATCACCTTCACATGTATGCCTATAAAGTGAACTGTTAATATCCTTCTTTTTAATGTCATATGTATGTTCACGTATTTTTTTCATAAGGGTCCTAATAGTCATCCCTATATAAAAAGCAGAGCATCCACTGCATACCCCAATATACACAACTCCCCTGGTTCTACAATTAAAGTCAGCAGGAACTTTTAAAATACATGAATGTGATTCTATAGATATAAAGGGCCCTTCCAAAATATACCTGCAAAACTTGCAATCACCACATTTTTTCATACCCTTATTTCTATCCATTACCCCCATTTTGGGCACATATACTGATTCATCTTTACATAGCCAGCTCCTAAAATTACAACTATTCTTATATACAAATTTGGGTTTATCACCAGTAATGAGTACCAAATCATTGTTCCCTTGTAAAATTTTCCTTACCAACAATAATGTTACGTATACTAATGCTATCAGTCGTCATATCCAAACTACATACCAAATTAAAATTTTTCCCACAGTTTTTGTTGACATCTTTAACATTTTGAATATTATTATCTGGGAAACCATAAATTAAAAAAGGAGGATAATGCGTATATGTTTTGCTGATAACTATTTCAACTGAATCCTTTAAAGACCCCAATTCATATCCTTTATCCATGAATAACTCTATAATAAAATCCAGCTCCTTTAGGAACTTATTTTCACCACTAGTCATTCAGCTGGCCCTAATGAATTGCCCTTTTGATATATTTCTCTTGATAAAATGTGGATAATTGCTGCAAAAATGCAGGTAATCATTGGTAAATTTTTTTCCTATATACACTGCTTTCAAAATTCTTACTGTGAACATTCCATTCTAGGCATACATCTAACAAATTGACACCAATTCCACAGTCACCTAGAACAAATGTTAAAAAATCCTATTTCAGATTAATAACATGCAAAAATCCATTCATTGTATTGACATTACATTCAATTATAAAAAAAATAAATAATCTATAAACTGCTTCTAAAATAATATATTGTATTGTGCATAAATATTTTCCAACACTGTTATTTCCTTCCAACACGTAACTGCGTTAGCATAAGAAGGAGCCGCTGGAGACCCCAGAGCGACCCCCTTTAATTGTTTGTAATATTTTCTGTTGAATAAAAAATAATTATTTGACAACATGAGCTCAATCAAATCACAATAAAAATTCACAGTGTAATTAGGTATTGATGTATACTTATTCAAAAACTCTCTAAGATAACTAACTCCCTTGTCACGCGGTATGGGCATAAAAAGAGAAGAAACATCAACAGTGAATATGTTTGTGGCATCAAATGCAAATTCAGACTGAAATAAAAAAATCTCTGATGTTATTTAAAAAATCCCAAGAATCTTTCAAATAAGTATTAGTTTTTGTATAATGGGATTAAGTAGAGAATCAATAACCAAAGAAATTACCTTAGTAACGCTGTTTGCTCAGGAAATAATTGACCTGAATGGTGGAATACTAGGCTCCTTGTGGACTTTTGGGATACCAAATAAAGTCCCTATTCTAGGTGTTTCTATTAGACAAAAATGATAAATTTCCATATCCATATTCCTGTTCATTAAGCTATCATATAAGAAGCCATGTATATTCCTGTATGCATTTAAAATTTCAACTTTTTGTACCTCAACATATTCAATGATATTATTTAACATCTTTTCCATGGTGATAATATAATTATTAGTGTTCATTAAAATAAGATTACCACCCTTATCACTCTTCATGATATGTATTTCTTTGTTATTCTTAAGCCCTAATATTGCCTCCCTAGGTCTATTAGTCTATCCACATATCATGTGTTGCTTTCTGTATTTTCTTTGTGATGAGTCTCTGAGGTTCCTCCAGCTGCTGTCAGTGCCTAGTCAAGTGCATGCCACATTGAGCATTGTGCTCGATTATTGGTCTAATGAGGGCTGAGTATAGCAGGACTATAATTTCCTTACATCTGGATGCCATGCTTTACTTATAAGTTGTGCCACATAGAAGGACTTTCTCACCACTGTGAACACATGGCAGTCAAAGTTCAGGCTACTATATATCTGTGTACCTAGAACTCTCATATCTGAGTCTACTCCTAGGGGAATTTGACTTCCCAAAGGGGCCGATAATGCATTTTTTCGCATTTGGTTTTGAGCTGTGGTTCTGGCTCCAATCATTTGTCTGATCTTGTCCCTCTTGAAAGATATCTATATCACTGGGGGAGTCAGTGATTACCCTCAGCTTGTAGTACTCAGCAAACCTTGTCATCCAGAGGCTTTCCACATTAGCCTTGGCTTCAGAGAAGTATACTCCAAAGAGGAGTGGTTACAGCAGTGAGCCTTGCGGCACACCACTAGTAACTGGCCTCTTGCTAGATTTGGATTCACCCACTTTAACCATGAGTTCTGTCTGTGAGCAAATTGGCTATCCATCTGGTGACATAGGGCTTTATGCCCAGTTTTGTGAGTTTATTTATAATACTTGAGTGGGGAATTGTGTCAAATTTCTTGGCCAGTTTGTGGTAGGTACTATGTACTGTTTTACCATCATCCATGACCTTAGTGACTGTCTCAAAGAAATCCAGCAGAATCAGTAGGCATGACCTGCCCTTGACAAAGCTGAACTGGGTCAGGTCCATTGTTTGTAGGTTTCCTATGTCATTATTTATCAGGTCCACAATTATTCTTTCCATGGCCTTACATATAAGACTAGTCAAACCTATAGGTCTGTAATTTCCCAGGTCAGTAGACGGTCCCCCATTACGCAGAGATGACTGTTGCTGTTCTCCACTCTATCGGGACAAAGTTAGTCTGGAGGCTGTTTTTAGAGAGCTAATGCTCCTGGCAAGTCCTGATTTAAGCTGTTTAAGAGGCAACCTGGAATTTCGTCATGCCCAACTGAAGCTGTGTTTCTAGCTATACAGAGCACAGTGGCAACCTGTTCTTCATTACTAATTGGCAGTAAAGTGGTGGAGGATATTTCTTGGGGAAGAACTGGGGATGATGGGGAGGTGAAATTTTAGCTGAATTTGTCAGCCAGCAGATTTAGAGCATTGCCGCAGCAGTTACATTGGTTCGATCCTTCGCTGGGGGAGGTTCTGCTTCTAGTCCTTCTCAGTGGATGTGTCCTGTCCTCGTGGGTGGTCCTGGGGTCTCCTGTTTCCTCCCACATCACAAGACATGCTCCACATGCTGATTGGGTGGAATAAATTGGCCCTAGGTGTCGTGTGAGTGTGTCTGTGTGAATCTGTGGGGGGCCAGGGCAACTCGGCACGAAAACTCCACTGCCATTCAATGTGCGGACAAGGTGATCCGCTGTGGCGACCCCTAACCGGGAAAAGCCGAAAGAAGAAGAAGAAGAAGAAGTCAGCCAGCAGATTTGCTATATCTTCTGGCAAAGTATAGGTGATACCAAATACAATTAATGTTGCACATTGTTAGTTGTTGTCCTTAAGACTGCTGACATAACTGAAAAATGCCTTATGGCTATCCTTACCACTGGGGGCTATTTTGCAAAGACTTTACTAAAACCCTGATTCACTTGTTTAGACTTAGGAGGAACTTTTTGTTCTGTTGTGGATATTTCCACCTATTTCTTGGCATGGTTTTCTTTCTTTTCTTGTACAACCTATTAATACCAGGGGTACACCAGTGTGACTTGTTTTTGTGGCTTGACTTGGGTTTATTTTATTCTGGTACTACTGTTTCTATGCAGATGTTTATATGGTCATACAGGGCTTTTGCTTACACCTCTGCATACATTTCTTTGTTTTCTGGATTTGGGGGAGCTTGGAAACTAGCTATGCTATCCCTTAGTAGGTGGTAACTTACCTTAGAGAAGCTCTTAACACTTTTGGGGTTAGGTGGGGGAACTAGTTATACCTTTATTTCAAGGAAGACCGCTTTGTGATCCGAACTTAACAGTGAGGACATCACACTATTGGGGGGGGGTGCAGTGCTCTCCCATATTTGTGAGTACCAGATCTAGGTTATCTGTACCCCTAGTGGGAGTGTAGACTAGCTGCTCTAGGGCATCTGAATTTGCAAAACCAATACATTTTTGGGATTGCATGTTAGTAGCCATGTATGCCTCCTGTGACCTTTGAACCATGGAAGAGTGGACTGATAGAGACCTAATGAGGACATTAGAAGTAGAAGCTTGCTGTGACAAACTATGTTGAAGACTTTAGATACATCCAGAAATAAGGAGGAGGCTGGTTTGCTCTTATCTCTAGCTTTATGAAAATGTTTATATAGGTTAGATATGAAGTGTCTGTACTATGGGAAGGATGGAAGCCTTGTTCTGTGGGGATAGCAGTTCTTCCTACAGGAGATATTTAGCAATTGTTTTTGAATACATTTTTCAAGTATTTTGTAGAGGATTGATAAGATTACTATAAGTCTAAAGTTAATAATGTCTGTTGAATTTCCTCCTTTGTGCAGAGGGATAATGTGGGACTTTTTCCAGAGAGAGGGGGTGTGGGATTTCATTAATGGATGTCCAGAATTTTTAGGGCTGTCTTTATCACTACTCTGAAAGTTATTATAGTATATTTTTGTCTTCACTCATTTGATTTTCAGTACGATTGAGAAGCATTCTAAAGTTTTCTAAAGTTTTCAAGATACTGTGGTGGTATATTTTTGCCATTCTTTCTCTGTCTCTATATTAGCATTCTATTCTTTTTGGATAGCAAAATTACATTATTTCTTTTTTGTATTTTTTCCTTTCTGGATGTGCAACGCCATTTTGGATATTCAAGAAAGTTATATTGAATTCATTTACAGCATCACCTAGGAGGAGGCATTTTAGGAAGCTCCAGTTAATAGATAATAGGGTAGTAATGAACATTTTTGGTTTAAAATTGGAAAGGTTGAGTGTTGTTTTGAAAATATTCTGTTTAAGTCGATGAGTGAGATGTCTGGTTGCATAGATTGGTCTATGACCACTAAAACAGTCAGACATTATACATTTTGTTGGTGTATTTGCTAGGGTCTGATACTAGGATCCAGTGTAATAGGGAATTTGATATCTTGCTATAATGTGTGTGGCTATTAATTGGTTGTTTGAAACCAAATAAGTTTCATGCTAACTGCAGAGGACTTAGAGTCTATGTCCAACCAATTGATATTCACATCACCTAGCAGTATTTTTCTTGTGGAATTGTTTTGGATATCCAATGTAGGATATCTTCGAGTACAGCTGTATCATCTCCAGGAGGGATGTAAAGAACAGTAAAATATATTTGTTTATAATTGTTTAATTTCAGGAAAATAATAAGAAACTCTGCTGCACTGAATTTTGGTATTGGTTTGTTGTAAGGGGAAATGTGCTAGTTGTTGGTAAATATTAAAGCAATACCACCACTGCTCCTCTTTATACAGTCATTACAGATGATATTATAACCAGAAGGTATAATGTGGGAGTTGTTTATGCTGGGTTTAAGCCACATTTCAATCACAACAAGAATATCAGGTTTATGTTGCATAATCCAGGCATGCAGTTCAGCAATTTTATTTCTTATGCTTCTAACATTTTGGCAGCAAAACTTAGATTACCGGGGTTGGGGAGTTGACTGTTCTAGGGTTAGAGTAGAGTGTAGAAGAGAATTGTCTTGAATTTCATTGCTACATAGGGCTAGGATTAGCATGAATGTCACCTCCTTGAATGGTTTAATATCTTGGGGAATTACTGATATGATATGATGAGAGCTGTGGGAATTCATTCCCCTTTATTTTACTTACCCCACTCATGTAATGGCATTCCCAGCAATGCTCTGTAGCATGGAATCAATTAGTTACTTTTATTTCCTCAACCATGGATCATCCACAGAACATGGTTGGCATTTGCACTGCTCTTCCATCCTCTGGTCCTGCATAGATCTTGTTGCCCACAAGCATTGTGTAAACATCCCTCCTAAGACATGGCCTGCAGTCATCCGTTAGCAAATGTGTCATGTCTAGGTAAGACACAATGGCAAAACAACAGATGATATACTGAAAGGAGTACAAAAATACCTTGTAACACCTTATGTCATCTCAGAAACACACACACACACACACACACACACACACACACACACACACACACACACACACACACGGTATTCAGATTCTTAGAGACAACATGAATTGGTTATCATCCACGCATACTGAACTGAAATAAGGATAACACTCAACTGTTCAACAGTGCTCATGCATTTGATCACAATGTCTATATGCCCATGTACTGGCACAGTGTTCTTTCATATGGCATCTATTATACATATTTACCATGACACATACCATAATACTTGACTAATGTGTCCCAGATAGAATGCACAATGTGGCTGTTGCACATCTTTTTACCATTCTTCTCCATAAGTTACAATATGCAAACTGTCATTTTGCATTCATGTCTACTATACCATTTTGACATCTCATTATGGTGCCTGTGTGCCATATTAATATACCCCATGGAAGATACAAAATGGGAGCTATCAGATTACAAACAAACAAAGAATGTGCATGGTGCTATTATTGTAAATGATGCACATTATGCATCTTTCCTAATTAATATTATTGAAATTGTATCTCAGCGAACACTATTCATATCTGAGGCTTATAACAGTGAATTTTCTTTTGATGCTCCAGTACAAAGGCATAGTACAGACACAAAAAGAAGGTAACTTTTACAGAAGAGAACAATATGACTCTGACATCTTAGTGCACTCATCAACGATGGTGCTGTTAATGGATAGGGTTACTAATAGGGACAGTCATGACCACAAGTGGGTAGGTGCTGTTGCTGGATAGGGCTACTAATAGGGACAGTCATGACCATAAGTGGGTAGGTGCTGTTACTGGATAGGGCTACTAACAGGGACAGTCATGACCACAAGTGGGTAGGTGGTGTTATTGGATAGGGCTACTAACAGGGGCAGTCATGACCACAAGTAGGTAGGTGGTGTTATTGGATAGGGCTACTAACAAGGACAATCATCATCACAAGTGGGTAGACATAGTTTCCAGTGTAAATACTGTGGGCACTCTGAGTGCGAAAGATAAGGAAATGAGTGAAAGATTATACCAGGAATAAACTTCATGGTTTACATCTAAAAGAGCTTGTGACACCCCTGCACTGGCCCAGTAACCAAGGAGCCTCAATCCTCACCACTAGCACCAGTGGGGGACATACACATGGGAGGATGACAAGTACACACACACAGTAAAGCACAAGTTTCCTTAACAGCAAACAAGAGACCACAGTCTTCTGGACTGGTTTCTCCCTCTTTCTCCAGATAAACAATAAGACTCCCCACTGGCGCAGCTATAGGGTTGAGATCTCAGCTGAGTTGTCAAGCCAAAACATCCAGAACCCTCTCTGTCCAACCATTGCTTCATGTCCCCGCCCAAGTAGCTAACACATACAGACTTTGAGATCTGATTTATACACAAAAACAAGAACACATCTGGGAGAGGCTGGCATAGGTTTACTAGCTATGCACCCTTCTACCCAGACTGTAAGGTAGTTCTGACTGCCACCAGCCTCTACTTAGCTACTTAAGGCCAAACAAAGGGTTTCCAATTCTACTGTGTAATGTTACTATTATTCAAATGGTAGTCTGACCAAGCAAGGCTACTAGAGTGGCCTGTACAGTGTCACCAAATAGATATGCACATACTCTAAGAGCTTAAATATGACTCACAAATATCACCAAAGGTAGGTTTAAATATATTTAATAATAAATAATAAAAGAACAAGATAATACTCAGAACACAAACACAGTTACTTCAGAGTTCAAAATCACAGGAAATATTTAAAACAACAATGCAGGAAACATCTAAACTAATCTTTACTGTATTCCTAACTATATCTAAAAAGAGTTAATATGCCCTAAGAACTTACTTATAGCAAGGCAAGTGCAGATGTAGTGCTGATGATGGATGTTTCTAGGTCAGAGACAAAGTACAAAATGCACAGTCTCTCTCTCTCTCTCTCTGAGAGTTCTTAAATTAATATCAAATACTACTACTGGGTTAGCTGGGATGACATCACTTTTCGTCAGCTGAATTCAGTTCCTAGGCTAAACCTCCCATTGTAGCACTTGACATCTCCTTGTGAAAACTGCATAGTCTTAAAATGTTTACAGTTGCTAGAAGGCATAAAACAATAAAACACTTGCAAGGTACCCTAGTTCTAGACATCCTGTCCTCTTGCTGCATTGAAACTAACTTTTATAGCACAATCGTAAAACAATTTAATTTCAACTTATTTTCTTGATGCTTTGGAAGTTAACTCTGTATGTTCCAGTTTCTACTATTAAAACATATACATTTGCAAAGCAGGGGAGCCCACAGGATTTTTTTGCAGGGGGAGTGCAAACCCAGTGCACCCACACACAGCCACCCCACCTCACCCCATTCAGCCATTCCAGTATCCAATTACTTAGTTATTTCTTTCCATTTGCCATAAACATTGTTCAAAACTCTCAGTGCACATATTGTTTTATGCTATACTTCTACAGTGGAGTACAGATATTTGGATTTAATTTACACATTTTATTTCAAATTTTGTAGCACAAATACTTACAGACATTTGCTAAACAAAGCAATAGTCTTACAATGAAAACAGACTTAGCATTAAAACTTCTCTACCTTTGAAACTCACATTCATTGAAACCGCATTGATACCCACATTCAAAGAAAATGCATCTGGTCAGTGGCGAGTTAAGTTTACCCCCCCCAACCCCTGCTAATTAAATGTATCAGCGAGGAAAACAGTCAATATACCATTCCGCTCTGTACGTTGATCTCCATTTAACAGTTCGAAGTTTCAAATCTTTGATCTTATGGTCTAGACCATAAGAAAGTCGACATTTTGAAAGTTTGAAATTTAGAAGTAGACCTATACATATATATATATATATATATATATATATATATATATATATATATATATATATACACACAAACACACACTTCTGTAATACATGAGCAAGCTACCAAATCTTGAACCCTAAACAGTTTACACTGCAGTCTGAACCTGGGATAGTGTACTGTAAAGAAACTCTAAATTATAGTGAACACTGTTAACATAGTGCCTGTATTTGTGACTGACATGCTAAACGTTTGTAAGACTGTGTAGTAAACTGCATCTACCTCATGCTGTTGTTTTTTTTTTTTTTTTTTTTTTAACCGAGCTATATCTTTTGTCAGGCAGGTGTAGTAGTACGGAAGAAACTGTACTACAGGCCAGCATCAACAAAAGCATTGTAGACTGTGTCAGAATCAGCTATAAATTTTAATGGAAACAGTGGCAGCACAACTTTTTTTTTAAAAACAGTGACCACACAGAATCTGTTATATCATGGTCACTCTTGTTAGTTTCTCAAACACAAACACACACACACACACACACACACACACACACACACACACACACACACACACACACACACACACACACCCCTTAAACACTTAAAAATACACAGGCACACACCTGTTTCTCACATGTACATTCGTCCACAGTCAAAACGTCTTCTGGAATTCAAATTTCATGCAGGAGCGAAAGATGAAGATGTAAACCATTGGTCACACAGATTGAGAAAATGAAAACAAGTCACAAACACCTGTTCTGTCTGTGTGACTGGACATAAAGGACATTCTTAAAGAAGAATGCCTTTAAAAAAAAAAGTATATATATATATATATATATATATATATATATATATAGATTTTGTTTTAATTAAAAGAAAATTAATCTCCCAGACAGCCAGTTCCATGGGGGTGCAAGTGCACCTCCTTGTACCTGCCTGCGGGTGTCCTTGTTGCAAAGGTATATAGTTTATATACATTTCTGTTCTGTTTCAGTAGGGTACACTGTGGACACATCCTTGAATCTCAGTACTGCTACAAAACCTGTTCAAGACACACTTCTGTACCAGTAGTTTGATATGCACATAACATATAGTTCCAATATAGTGGCAACACAAGCAATTGCATCATGCTAATATTCACAAATGACATACTAGGGCGGCGCAGTGGTGCAGCAGTTAATGCTGTCACCTCACAGCAAGAGGTTCTCGGCTGGGGTGCCTTCTGTGCGGAGTTTGCATGTTCTCCCTGCGTTCGCGTGGGTTTCCTCCGGGTACTCCGGTTTCCTCCCATATTCTAAAGACATGCTTCTGGAGCATTTCTGCCCGGGCCTCCACTGAAAACAGGATCTATGGAACCTAGTCGGACTTTCCCGGTCAACAAATGTTAAATAAAAAAATAAATAAAAAAACTATTTACAAAATTCCAGATAGCTGGGCTGGCAGTGTCTCCTTTTGTTACATTTCTATATAAATCATATCAATATTCTCAAATGATATATAATTATTTACAAAATTCCAGATAGCTGGGATGACACTCTTTACCCTAGGTTGGGAACTGCCGATTGAAGGCTCAGTGTCTGTTATTTTAAAAGTGCATTAGTTCTGGTTTAAGTTCTTGAGCTTCAGGCCAATCATTTTACATTAAGAAAGTTTGTGGTCTGCACTCTTGTGGGAGGAGAGGCTGGAATCTTCCCGTCTGAGCTGGGAATTTCTGGTTAGAGGCTTATAGTGCCTGCATATTTGAACTGTTTCTTACTGAAAATGGTGTGCCTTGTTTGCTGTCACATGAAATAGATTCAGGCCTGCTGAATCTAGCTTTGTTTGTGGAACTTGAGCACTAATCCAGGCCTTCTTTTTTTGGAGAAGGTTCCCCCTGCACCCCAGTAGCAGGAGTGTGCAGTTCGAACTTGTCTGATTGAAGACTACAGGAACAGGGCTCAGTTTTAAGATTTTTTTACTGGTTAATTGGGTACTTTGTTTAAAAGCCTTTTCTGATTGCTTGTAGTCATCTAAAGCTGTTTTAAGTGTATTTTTTACTGTTTTTGCCTTATCTTTTAAAAAAAAAATGTCCTTGTTTCCCACCTTTCTAAACTAGTATAAACCAGTTTTCAGGCTAGTGCTGAATTCAGAGCTATGTTACAAGTTTCTGAGTTGCCCATACCTTACTTGGATAGAAGGAGGTTTCTCTGTTCACCTGTGAGAGAGGGAGCTTTGAGCAGTCTTCTGTCCCTGGAGGAGTGGTTCCAGCCCAGAAGTTAGTAATGTATTGGCCATTTTGGGCTAATTTCTATCTCTTTCATTTCCCTGCTGTAGAAAACGCGTTTGCATGGTTTTGCACATCTGGGCAGCGCCGGTTAGCTAGGGCTAAATTATTGCCGGCTCCACCAAGTCTCCTCTTCAGTTTTTCCCTTGAAAGTAATCTAACTCTCAACCTAAGCACTTAAAAAACATCCTACAGTCCAGCACTTGCTCAGACCTAATAGCAAGCACTAATATACCCCGACACTTGATTGCCCAGCAGGGCAAGGCTCATTATTCACCTCTCACAAACCAAGCGACTAAGCAGCTCCCCCTACTATTCAGACATGACCAAAGGGCAATTTCAGGTATACTAACCAGTCCAGCTGGTGAACCTGGGTATCCTGAGGCAATGTTACAACTGTCTCATGTACACAGACAACCCCCTCCTCCTACCACAAAACATTAACATATACAAGAGAAGCAATTATATAGCTAAATTGGAGGCTAAGCTCTCTCCACGCAAGACTGGAACAGTCAGTCATGAGGAGAAGGTTAACACTTGCACCACACCTCCAGCCTCACATAGACGTACTAAACCAGTACTGGCAAAAAATACACATAAATACACTAAATCATACTCGGAGGCTCTGAATAAAATCCTGCAAAAGCATTAGAGACCTCCAAAGCAGACACCCAAAAAAACTCTACCTCCCGGAACAAACAAGACAACACATAAAACACAAAATCAGTGTGCCGCACAATCACAGCCCTTAAGGCGAAATAACATACCTAACACACTAGAAATAGGTGACTCTATAGTGAGGCACACTGACGTCCCACTCACTAGGCTGAACAAGGAGAAGGTTACTGTTAGCTGTCTGTTGGGAGCCAGAATCTGCCACATAACACAAGCACTCAGGTCACTCCAGAACAAGTACAAATATGACTCTGTCATTGTTCATGTTGGTGTGAATGACCTGAGACGTACCTTCCTGGACTACATGAAAAGAGACATGGAAGAGCTGTCTGATCATGTATCTCAAGCGGGTATGACCCTGACCCTGAGTAGCATCCTGCCCTCACCAAGAATGATACCGCAGTATAAAGAAAAAAATGATCAATTTCAACAATTGGCTAAGCTTCTGGTGTCATTCAAAGGGGATCCAGTGTCTGTCAGCCTGGGATGACATGCTTGATAAGCCTCATTGCTTCATAAGAGATGGCTTGCACCTGTCACCCCTAGGCTTTCGAATACTGGCCAAGGCTCTTGCTGCCCCCATAGTGCCTTTTTTAGGCAAGGCTCAAAAGTCAAACCCACTTCAGAAAACAGCACAATTAACAAAAAGCTGAGTGTTATGCTACTCAATGCCAGGAATTTAAATCTCAAAATGCACGTGATCAAAGCACTCCTCAGTATGGCGAACATTGACATCTGTGCAGTAACTGAAACCTGGTTCAAGGCTCCAGAGAGCACCCCAGCACTACCGGGCTAAAACTCATACCACACATTTCACCCTCCATGACCCAGGACCACCACTCTGCCTTTCTGGAGACACTGGAAAACATAAAGATCCTACCAAACACCCTGATATTGAGTGATTTCAATTACCCTAGCGTTAATTGGGAAAACTACTCAAGTACAAACTCCCAGGTCCAGCGCTTCCTGGAATTTATCAACTCAAATGCCCTGGATCAGCTGGTAAACTCCCCTACCAGAGGAGAAAACATATTGGACCTGGTCATCACCAACATGGGCAACAGGTGTTCCACACCGGAGGTCAACCCGTCACTGGTTAGATCAGACCATAAACTAATCACTCTGGATGTCCACACCACACTACAACCCCCAACCAAGGAAAACACAGTGAAAAACTTTTCTATAGCAAACTTCACCTTACTTAAGACAGAGGTGGTATGTTTCACAGCCCCCACGCTAAAGGATAACAGTGTCCAAGATGCAGGAACCTTTACAAATGCACTCTATGAGCACCTACAAGGATGTATGGATCGTGCTATCCCTAGCAAAACCAAGACTCACTCCCCTAAGAGAAGGAAACCAATCTGGTGAACCCCTGCCATAAACAGGCTATACAATAGAAGGAGGAAACTAGTTCAGAAAAAAGTAAATTCCAAGAAGGAAAGACATCCCTGATCAGTATCAGTAAGAAACTAAGGTCCCTCATAAAATCATCCAAGGCTAACTTTGAAAGAAGAAATAGTCAAGGATTCGAAAGATAACCACAAAGCCTTCTTTAGCTATGTCAAAAATCTAAGTGGCAACTCACAGATATGCTCTGAGCTAGTGCAAAATAGCACAAAATATACTGAACCTACTGATATTGCCAGCATCTTGGTAGATAGATTCAGTGCAAACTTCACCCCCCTCTCACCCACAAAAAGGCCCATAACAATACCAAAAAAGTATAGTGCCCTAGAAATCACAGACGCACAGGTGAAAACTGCCCTTTCAAAAGCCAAAAGCACAACGTCAATGCGGCCAGATGGAGTCCCAGGCTGTGTCTTGCATGAACTACAGAACGAACTAACCCTCCACCTAAACACACTGTTCAACCTCAGCCTCTCCACAGGCTACGTGTCCATAGAATGGCACACAGCAACGGTTATTCTGCTCCACAAAGGAGAGGCCACAACTGACCTGGGTAACTATTTCCCCATAAGCCTGGCCTGCAAAGCTATGGAGTACATCATCATGGAACTCATTAACAAAGACATTGGGAACTTCCAAACACTTGACCTGACCCAGTTCGGCATTGTTAAGGGCAGATCATGCCTACTAAACCTTGTGGACATCTTTGAGACAGTCACCAAGGCCATAGATGAGGGGAAGGTGGTTCACACAGCCTACCTTGACCTCGCCAAGGCTTTGACACCATTCCCCACTCGGGAATTATAGAAAAACTCACCAGCCTGAACATAAACCCCAACAACACAAGATGGGTTGCCAACTGGCTTACAGACTGAGCTCATATGGTAAGAATAGTGGGCTCCAGATCTGACTCTAAACCAGTCACAAGTGGTGTCCCACAAGGCTTGGTCCTTGGACCCCTACTGTTCGGCATATACTTCTCAGAAGTACAGGCAAACACAGGAGGACTATGGCTAACCAAGTTTGCCGATGACTGCAAACTGGGAGTCATAACTGACTCTCCGAATGACATGGACATTCTCCAAAAGGCCTTACTGAGACGGACACCTGGTGTCAAAGTCATGGTCTCAAGCTAAATGGCAATAAATGCATAGTCATCCCATTTGGAAAAAACAAAACCCCCATGAATTACCACATAGGTGGCAACCCCCTTAATACAAAAGAGGTAATAAGAGATCTGGGGACCCAGGTAGATAGTAATCTCTCCTTTGACAATCATATTGCCAAAGTAGTAAGAAAATCCTTCTATGTAGCCCATCTAATTACTAAAGGGTTTGCATCTAGAAATAAAGAGGTTATAGTGCCCCTCTACTCGTCACTCATCAGACCCATCATAGAGTACAATGCCCCATTTGGGATGTACCTCACAAGACACTTCCAACAGCTGGAAAGACCACAAAAGTACCTCACCAATAGGATTAATGGCCTTAAACATATGTCCTATGCAACCTGACTGGAAAAACTCCGGCTGTGCTCAGTGGCATATCGCTTACTCAGAGGTGATCTCTGCCTGACCTACAAAGCCATGTCTAACTCAGAATTGATGGACATGCTCCACCTAAAGAAATCCAAGTCAGTGCGAGTCACTCACTCTAGTGAGCTAAACCTCGCCACAACAATAAATAGAACATGCTGGAGGGATAGATTCCTGTCACAGAGGCTCCCCATGCTTTGGAACAAAATTCCTAACTACATTAGGCAGAGTCCCTCACTAACACTCTTCAAATAAAGATATGAATGACAGTAACTAGACTGAAAAAAAGTGTTCTCAAGAACATTTCAACATTGGTAGCATGCAAAAAGACTGCTGGCATGGTCACAGCCAGCCCAACCCTGCTTAGCTTATGTGCATAACAAGGCTAAATGCTTATTAAGAATGACTAATGAGAAAATTCATTACTAGGAGATGAGCTTATTAAATATCCCCCTCACAGCTATAGTAGAGTCTTCAGTAGAAGAGCATAATGCTAAGAAGCATCCATAGTGGAAGACAAGAACAAGCAATGCTCATCTGTAGCAGCAAGAAACAGAAATGATTTATAATTCATAAAGGCCAAGATACAGGTGTGATCATCTATTTTTTTTACTAAACTAAAGAGTGAAAATTGGAATATAAAAAAGTGATTAAAAGGGTGATGCAAACAGAGAGTATAAAACATAAAGAGAAAACCCATGGAATGAGCAGGATGGAGGTGGTGAAGGCAAGACAGAACATTTTATTGGTCATTTTCCCATGTTATTCTTCTAATGTAACTCATGGAAGATGTATAGGGAATTCAGAGGAAGGTAAGAGGAGCACATAGCAGGGTCAGATAAACAAACATAGATATCAATAGTAATATTGGTGGGTTGGGCATAATGGAGACAAATGAGGGGAGACAATGGTTATGAGGAGGACTGGACAACAACATCCCATGATACAGACATTCAGACAACACCAGGATGGAGATAATGCTGGGTTGTGCAGCTGCCATATTTGCCAACCACAACACAGTGGGAGCTTAATCACCACCCAGAGCTCCCTCACTACTATGCCCTGGCTTCAATGGATGAGACAGTGAAGAGCAGGAGCATGAGTCACATAAGTAGGTTCCATAAGTGGCTAATTTGGGCATCTAGCCTCCTGTCAATAAGCTCATATTTTAGGCCTGCTAGGTGCTATCTTCTCCACTGGAACTGCTATAGGCAGGTACAGGGGCATTGCTGTCTGGTGCAGGCCTAGCTAGAGGACCTGTTGCAGGTGCTGTAGGAGGTGTGGAGGTGATGGTGGCAGTCTGGGACCCAGAAGTACTGGCTGCTTCTGGTGGAGGCCGTGGTGGTGGAGTTGGGACCACCTGTGGGCATCTGAACAATAGGCCTAGTTGGAGGGATGGATGCAGGTCTTGATGCTGCTGTATATAAATGTAAAATAACTGGGGAGAAGGAAAATAACAAAGAAACTAAAGGTATATAATAGACAGGATGCTGGAAAGAGGGTCAGAGATTACAGTTGCAATGAAAAAATGCAGCTTGTATACATCTTCCCTATGATGCCACTACCGGCATTACTCTCAAAGAAACAGCAAACACCCACATAAAGTGATATTGATGGCCCATTATACAATGAATGGGTAAAAAGAACCCAAAGCTGTCATCACATGCTGCTCAAAAGCCAAACCTTTAGCGTGTTGAGCTGTTTATACAAGCAGACTGAGCCCAGCAGTCAAATACAGAGCAAAGGCATATGTCAGACAAATATAATGATCCAAAGAAAAAATACAATGCTGGCAAATAATTCCCTTATAAATCTACATGTATACATAGAAGATCAACAAAGACCCACTCCAAATTGACATTAATGACACAGTACTACCAGTGGTGGGAAAGTAGTCCACAGCTATTATTCCATGCAGCCTGAAAGGGAATGCATTAGCATACTGAGCTGCTTGTACAATCCAGGTGTGACGTGCTGTCAAGCACACAATAATGACATGTGTGATACAAGTGTGCAGATAAAAAGCGCAGCTCAGCCATATGTTACTTTTACAATGTTTTAAGTACTTTCTGAATCACAAGAAACGCTACACCAAATTATAGCAGAATATGCAACCAAGGGAGGGGGTGCAATTGAACCCATAAATAATCTCACATGTAATACTGAAGACAAAGTTGTTATATGTTGAGAAACATATACAATTTGGTTAATGATTGTAGTCAGATAGACAATAATGTCATCAGATCAAGTATGTTACAAAAGAGGGTCCCCAAGAGAAACTGACAGATACAGTAAAACATGCAGCTCACACAGCTTTTCCCTCTCTAATTGTATTTACAGTTGTTTACCAGGGTGGTGCACTGATCACTATTGACCAATTTCACACTCAGCCTGGGTGATTTACAAAACATTTCACACATAAAAAATACAGAAATATAAGCAACAACAGAGTAATTCAGATTAATTACATTAAAAATAACTAGGTATATAAATTCTAATGAACAAGAATAGTGCAATGTGAAATCAAGCAGAGTGTATTGTACAATACATACATTGGTTTCTAAACTGGGTCAATCTACAGTGAATCCTGAGAGAGCAAAAAGAGATTTGAAAAGGAGATAAGTAAGGTAATATGTCTCATGCTGAAGTAGGAGCATTGGGCTTGGCTGAAGAAGTCCTTTAGGAGCTGCAGTCCAAATGTGGAATAAGTACTGATTTCCTTAATGTCAGTGGGGAGAACTTGCCAAAGACTAGATGCCTGTGAGGAGAAAGGATGTGCAGCAGCATATGCTGTTGAATCTGATTCTAGGGGTAATGGGACTTGGGGTGGCTTGTGAGTGGTGTCTCAAGTTGTATGAGGAGGTTGTTTGTGAAATCTAGCTGCAAGGGGGAGTAAATGTGTGGAGATGGTGTGGTTTGTAGAGGTGGAATCCTAACATTAGGTTATATCTTTGTTTGGTGTGTGCAATACTTTTACATGGCTTTATTCTTTACTCTGTTCAAAAGTGATTCTATATCTGGAAATAGAATCACTTTTGAACACAGTAATTGCCACTGTCTGATGTTGGAGGATCTGCAACCTCTGATAATGATGGCTTTAACAGTTCATAGTTCATAGGTGTTTACTAGGCTAATGGCCCTGGAGCCTTTACAAGCCTAGCGCATAGGATTACCCTGGCATCATGCCACCCGACCTTAGTTCCCAGTGCCTCTGTTGAATAGGGCCACTGCAGTGATCCCAGGGGTGAATTTTCTATTTTCCATCCACTCATCAAGATTGCTCTTGAAGAGGGCCAGTGAGGAGCTCTGTTTGACATGTATGGGAAGTCTATTCCATAGCATGGGGATTCTCTGGGTTATGAACCTGTCCCTCCAACATGTTCTGTTGACTGCGTTAATGAGGATGAGGTCTTTGGAGTGTGTGGTGCGAAGGGATTGTGATTTCTTTAGATGTAGCATTTCTAAAAGAGCTGGGTCAGACATGACTTTGCAAGTCAAGCAGAGATTGCCTCTAAGTAGGGAGTATAAGACAGAGAATAGTTGGAGCTTTTTTGAGTCTGTCCATATAGGACAAGTGTTTAAGGCCTAGGATTCTCTTTGTGAGGTACTTTTGTGGCCTCTTCAGTTGTTGCAGGTGTCTAGCATGGTACATGCCAAATGGGGCAATGTACTCAATGATTGGCCTAATGAGGGAAGAGTAGAAGGAGACAATGACCTTTTTCTTCCTGGATGCAAAACCCTTTGGAATGAGATGTGCCATATAGAAGGACTTTCTAACCACAGTGGCAATGTGGTGGTTAAAAGAGAGGTTGCTGTCAACCTGTGTTCCCAGATCTCTTATAACACCTTCTGTGTTCAGTGGACTACCGTCGATGTGGTAATTCATGGGAACCAGGTTTTTCTCAAAGGGGATGAGGACACATTTTTAGCATTGAGCTTAAAGCCATGGTTCTGACACCAGTCGTTGGTCTCAGTGAGGCCTTTCTATAGGATGTCAACATCACTTGGAGAGTTAATAATGGCTCCCAACTTGCAATTGTCTGTGAACTTTGTCAGCCAGAGTCCCTTCGTGTTGGCCTGGACTTCTGACATGTAGATAAACAGGAGAGGAGTCTGACTTGGAGTCAGCTACCTTCACACTGTGGGTTCTGTGAGCCAGTTTGCAGCCCACCTAGTGATATAGGGGTTGATGCCTAGCTCAGTGAGTTTTTCTATGATTTCTGAGTGGGGGATGGTATAAAAGGCCTTGGCCAGATCAAGGTAGGCTGTATGAACCACTTTCCTTCATCCACAGCTCTTGTGACTGACTCAAAGAAGTTGACCAAGTTGAGCAGGCATGATCTACCCTTCAGAAAACCAAACTGTGTGGGATCCAGAATTTGGATATTCCCTTGTTTATTAAGTCCATGTAGTGCAAGGTTTCAGTGCCTTCCACACATTTAGACTATCAGCTACACATGCAGATACAAAAGGTGGAGTCATCTCAACCTCTATTAGCAGCAAGCATAACTCTGCATTACTTAAACAGGGCGATGCCCTGGAATTTAATTACATGCAAATCATCATAGACAAAGTCCCATACCATACCATATCTTAGCAAGCTATATGTCACCCTCTATGCCCCCAGAATCTCACAGCTCACACCTAGAGCTACTGTAGGCACCCACCATTAAAACCAAATACCCCATTCACTCCAGTACAAGCTGACATAGTAAGGAGTTATGGAGTGTGTGTATGTATGTGTGTGTTGGACACAGGGAATGTGACCATACTGCAGCCTTCATGCAGATTATGGATGCCTTACCCTGAAGACACCCAGGAGAAACACCCCACACAGGGGGCACATATTACTGGAAAAAGAAACAGTCAAGGTAGCTTGGTACCCACTACCAGACATGTTTCAGGATGTGCTCCTTGCAGCCTTGAGTTGGGGGGGATATGGATGGGGGTGGGTACTGACATTCACTGGAGACTTGTTTACCACCCTCCCCTGAAGTTGGGGTGTTAATTATTTCAACCCAGCATATGTGCAGGGCAATCATGGAGGCACATATTAGTACCACCACAGCAATGATGGAGTTAATAAGACTGATACAGAGTATGCAGGATGATCTACACCACTGAATGCCTGTGTGTGTGTGTGTGTGTGTGTGTGTGTGTGTGTGTGTGTGTGTGTGTGTGTGTGTGTGTGTGTGTGTGTGTGTGTGTGTGTGTGTGTGTGTGTGTATAAGCTGAAATACTGTCTTGGCGGGTCTATATCAGAACATCGAAGTTTTAAAACTTTGAATGTTCTAATATCGACCGATTTTCTGTGAATGCTAAAAATAGCTAAGCTGCAGAACACCAAATTCTTTCCTAGGGAAAGAATTCTGTTGGCCGGTTCTGTGGCTTCACTATTTTCAGTGCTGTGGTGGAAAGTTACGGGTCAGGTTCAGGTAAGTGTGCGATTGTGTGGTCGTTAGGATTAGGGCGTGGGTTAGGTGAGTTAGGGTTAGGGCACGGGTTAGGTGAATTAGGTTTAGGGGCAGGTTAAGTGAGTTATGGTTAGGGCGCAGATTAGGTGAGTGTGCGATAGTGACGGACCTTAGGGTTAGGGTTTGGGTTAAGGTAAGTGGATAGATAGTAGTGTTGTACAGTTTAGTGTAAGGTTAGTTGTAGGATTATAAGTGTATGTGTGTGGATTGATGTTTTTTAGGTGTGCTTGTGTTGTGTGTATGTGTTTCGGAATAGCAATTTTTTTCCCAAGGAAAAAAATTGCTGTTCTGATTGTTCGATATTATGTGGTTTAGATATTTTAGGTTTGATTAAATAGCATTCGCTATTTTCATCTTTCGATAGCGTGATATAAACACATCTTGGCAGTAGTAACAGCACTGTGTACTGATCTACTGGACAGGTTCAACACACACTTGCATCACCATAGCCTCTAGTTCATCACACATGCACATCTCCAAGTGAAAGTGGCCATTCAGTAGCCATTTAAGTTAATGATCCTGATGCAAAGTCCACAAGTCCATACCTACAATGGCACTCTTTCTTTGACTTGTCCTCATCATTTGCAGATTTCCCTGTGAAAGACATACACATATGTGCAGCTTTCTATCTGTTCCAATGACTATAACTTGTGCCCTGTCCTTTGTTCATTGCTGCCTGGGTTGGCTATGTCTGCTGCATGGAGTGGTCAGCCTATTCAATGGTAAGCACAGCCTAATGTTGGTTTTGCATGCATCACTTTTACTGTTATGCATCTGCTTAGCCTAGCTTTGCTATGAGTCAAGTTGTGTAGTGACTTTTTGCCAGTGCCATGACATACTGCACCTGTCTCCATCTAGCATCATCATTCCATGTTGCTGGCTCCTCCTCTGAATCCTCATCTGGCTTAGTATTCACTGCTTGGTTTGTCAGGGACTGCTCCTTATGCAACTGCCCCTTACTGTTGTAACAAACTCCTAAGTGTGATATTGTGTTACATTGCATGTTACATTGAACACTATATTTTTAAATGCATGCCAGGATAATACTACATGGCACCAATGGGTATATTCTGATCATGAAATTATGCCTTCAGCTAGACAAGCACATGATTAATAAGTTTTTTTTTTCCTGTTTGAACATATTTGTATCCCTGGTCTGCTTTATTTTGCAGTTTTTTTATTGTTGTCATCCATCAGTGTTCCATGGCATGTCTGTCATCTCCAAAAAGATGCCCTTGGAAATGTTATCATTTGCAATATCTTTATGTAGCTCATAAGTGTGCCATATGTGGAAGTCATGATAACTGCCTCTGTAGCCTATAAACACAATGTAGATGATACCCTGTGCTTTACAGACCACAAAGCAGTTGATGGAGTGATAACTTTCCTGTTCATATACCCCTTTTTAATTCCATGTGAATATAGTCTGTAGCCAACAGAACCTCAGGAAATAGGCAAAATCATGGAAGGCCTACATGGTCTTCCAATTCTCTTCTGGGGTATGGAGGATCCACATTTTCACTCTTCACGTGCTAAAGCATGGCGTTGAGAAAATTATGGAATATTATGAAGTTGCTCATTTTAATAGTATTGCTCATTAACATGGCATGATAATACAGTTAGCAAATACTGCAGCTAGCATAGCTGCTCAGCATTCTCCACCAACACTAACTGTCACTGTATCTCACAAACCCTACATGTGGCCACTTATTAAACAAATTTACTCAATGAAATCCTGCAAAGTCTTCTGAAGAACAGCTGGAAAAACTTGGTGTCTTCACCACTGTCTACAGATACAGGAGCGCTCCGGAATCCTGAAAGCCCAAAATACTGAAGACCAAAATCCTGAGACCAAAATCCTGAAAGTTCAAAATCCTGAAAACTCAAAATACTGAAAACTCAAAATCCTGTAAACACACAGGATACCAACACTTACTATATTCCAGTACAAGTACATACAGAAAGAAATAAAACACAAACTATATTACTATTCTATAAGTATAAGCAGAGGGGCAAGCCCCCCTGTACCTCCCACACCTCTGCTACTTAAATATATCAACTCCAAGACTGCACTTACTGTAGAATGGTGAGTGAATAAAAAGAGGAAAGGGGAGGTGAAAATTAAGATGAGCGAACATAGAAAAGGGAAATAGTTAAAGGATTAGAAATTCCTGAACAGTGGATAAACAGTGACAGCTCCAGTTCTTATAGAGATGTGCCTTTAATAAGGCTTTAAAGTGGTGTGAGTTTTTAATTTCATAGAGAAATTGTATGTAAGAGTTCTACTGTTTAGAAATTTAACAGGAGTCAAAAGCATCATATAAGTTGTTAGTTGTGGGAACACATGATATGAATTTTTCTGAGGATCTGAATGTACAAAAAGGAGTGTTTCATATCGTAAGGTAAGACAATGATTAGCATTTATGGGGGTATGTAGGATTTCTTGGGGGGCTAACTTCAGTTGAGAGATTTTTAGGAAGTTGGAGTATTCAGGCCAGTTACAATTCCTAATAACAATGAAGTGATTGGCTCAAGGAGGTGAATTAATTACAAATTTAGCAATTGTTACCTTCACCTGTTCATATTTAGTTGGTTGGATTGATTGTACCCAGTGAGACTAGAGGATGCATATGACAAACTGGCTAAAAGGAGAGCAGACAGAAAACATTTCCTGTCAAGAGTGTGTAATGAAGGATATGACTGTATAGTATGCCATTTTCTATTTTTTGTCACTTGTTAATTAAAATTGATTTTTTGGGTTTTCATCAGTTGTGAGTCCAAGTAGTTTGTATGTGATATAGTTTCTGTATGATGTTAGACCAAAATATAAAGTTATCTGGCATGACATGCTGAAGGGGCATTCAGTCTACGCCTGCGTTGTTACTGTATTTCATTGTAATATTGTAATGTGTTTACGAATGCAGTGATGTTACAACCCATGTAGGACTACATAGTGGTCCCTGCACTGCTTTCAGTGCTAGATGTGCTTGCATTATAATAAACAGACATAGCAAATTGTGTCAAAGGTGACAGATGGCTATATGAAGGGGATCTTCCACTGTAAGTACACCAAGCTGTGTGCTACACAGAATATGGCAACTATAACTTCATGTTCCTCAGGTGTCAAGGTGATATGACCACTGGCTGGCTGTGAAGTGATAGACCATGATGCTATCACCAATGTCGCTATGGCAACTGTACTGACACAACATGCCATGCTACTGTGACTGTTTCCTCACAGGAGGAGAATGAAGTCAGAGTTTATCATATTCATATAGCTACACCATATTTAAGCTACAAGATGATGCTGTGTGTCATTCAGCTAATGAACACAGATGTGAGAGCAGGCATACTGATATTGTTATCTAGGTGCAGCATTGCACATCCTGTAATCTGCATCTCAGCCCTTACATCTGCAATTTGTCCACCTGCATTAATACCTGTACATCATTGTTAGAGAACATCATCCAAAGCCTGTGTTTTATGCACTACAATTTGACTTAATACATCTATATCCCACAGATCAGTCTTTTCTTAGAGCTCATTATCAGATGGACAGCATCATCATATAAATGCAGGCAGTGTGAAGGTGTGGCTGTTATGTGGCCCTCCTCTCTAGGTCATCAACATAAGAAATGTGTCTTAGAAGGAAAAACTGCCTGTGTAAAGGGGTCCACTCCTTCCCTTGCTGATTCCTCTATACAGTGTTAAGACCAACCAGAGTACAGTGTCACAATGATATAGGTAGAAAGAGTGATGAAGTATAGACAAACAGGCACAAGCACTTGAACACACATACAAATAAATAAATATTGCCTTTCTGAGCTGTGGCCATAGTGAGGACTGTTTCACTGTAAATCTACAGTGACATTTTACATTTTCATTGTGTGCTACTTTTAATTGTTCTCTGCCTATATTACTTTTCTCAGATGCAGCAGTTTACAGACACACAAACATAGAGATATACACACAGTCACACACATACATACATACACACACACACACCCACACACACACACGCGCGCGCACGCACACACGCACACACACACACACACACACACACACACACACACACACACACACACACACACACACACACACACACACACACACACACACACACACTCTCACCATATACATATGAGCAAAGAGTTATTCAGAGAGAGCAGCTGTTACTTGTTGGGCTCAGGTCTGATGTTGTTGTACACTGCAATATCTCATTGCTGGGATGTGCTTGTTCCAAGTCACAGGAAGTCTAGATCATGGCAGAATGCTCTCATATAGGTGGTAGAGACTGTGTTGTGACTAGGTCACTTATAGTCATGTTCTGCCCATTGTTTTGGTCTGTTTAGCACACTACTGTGAGGGCAGTAATAGTCTGTTATTTATCATGTTTCTGAGCTACTGTTTTATGTGTGCATAGCATGCTTATATTATCAGACACACTGCACCGTCTGCGGTATGGTTACAGTCACACCAAGCACAGGCGTTGCTTGTCCATGCCCTTGAATTATATGTTGCCACTTTTACCTTTTTTCTGTGTGCGCTGCTCCTATACATTGCAGTCTGTGTTTCTGAAAAAAAAATGACGACTTTTGAAAAAATCCTGTCCTTGAAAGATTACTACCTCAGAGTATACAATAATGATTAGTGCAAATTCAATACAGGTTTAAACAGGGAAGAGATGTAACCCTAGAAGATATGTTTACAGTCCAAGAAACCTGAGAAAGCTGTTGTTATGGAGGAAGTGTGTAGCCAAGCACAGTCTGTGGAGAGACTTTCTATTAAATTAACTACTTACTTTGTAAGATCAAATCCACAAAAGACTGAACCCAGGAAATGCCAAAATTTCTAAGTACTTAAACAATACAGTTTAGTCTGTTTTGAAAGTCAGCCAGCTTTCTAGATGTTGCATACTGTCATCATACTATAAACAGTTGCACCCATTTCATAAGGCTGACACATACAAATGTACTTTTCTCAGTTTATGAGAAGTTACATAGCAGAAGGCAAATTAATCTTAAATGTGCAATTTTTGATACTTATGTTTCCTAGCAGGTAAAATACCACTGCAAAAGTGAAATACATTTCAAATATGTCTTGCTATACACAAACGATATAGGCATAGCTAGCAAAACAACATCAGAAGTACTAAATGAAGACAAATCATCATCCCTTCTTCTTCTTCTTTCGGCTTTTTCCCGGTTAGGGGTCGCCACAGCGGATCACCATGTCCGCACATTAATTGGCAGTGAAGTTTTTCAGTGTCGCCCAGCCGGGCGCCCAACCTTCCACAGGTCCAATCCACCTGCAACATGTCTTTGGGATGTGGGAGCGAGCACCCCGAGGAAACCCACGCAACCACAGGGAGGACATGCAGACAGAGAACCTCTTGCTGTGAGGCGGCAATGCTAACCACTGCACCACCGTGGCCGCCCTAAGACAAATCATCATCCCTAAAAAAGAGAATTTAACAGAATCATCAGAAAGTAATTGTGCATTGTGGTTGATTTCACATGGGGTAAGTGCCTCCTTCCACAAGCATTCATCCAGTAAACTGTGTTGCACACATTATTAAACCTTCTATATTCAAGCACTGAAGTTACACATATGTGGGAAATGTGAACTGTTTGATTTTGTTAAAAAATGGGCAGTTCTCTTTTCTTTATATTTTACGAGTTTGGAGTTACATGACAAAAAAAGCAGGGTGTTTGCAGTGCAGGAAGGCTTTACTGTTACTTAACATTGTTTGGCAACTCTTGAACAATGTGGAAACTTCTTGATTGATCTCCCTGTTGTATGTCAACATTTGTTATGGGCTTGTGCAGCATTTATACTTTTGGCTTTATATGCCTTTCATTTTCAACTTTTGCTGATTACATTCTGTTGTCAATATTTTCACAACACATTCAATACTCAGAAGTTCTGAGTACATTTTCTTCTGATCCGCTCTCAGGAACATTATAGCTTCTACAGTTCTGAACCTTTTCATAACTGTTTAAACTAATGACTGCAGCACAGATCTGTAAATAACTTATTTAAATTTAGGATTACTCATGAAAACTGTCTTTTACAACTGTAGGTGGCAGGTAAATATCCTACAAATATAAGGCTTAAAATTTGAAGATGTGCAGATTGTAAAGAATATGTGGTAGGACTGGAAACTGACAACAAAATGAAAAATATACACCTGTTTTGAGGGAAAGTGTGAGTTTGAAATAGTGCAGGTATGAGATTTGATTTTGTGAAAACCTTGTGAGAGAGTTAAGTCAAAGTAATGAAGAAGGAGCAAAACAGATTGATGTTTAAGAGGCAGGAAATGAGGAGAGACCAGTTTTCAGAGAAGTAGAATATTTCTAAAATGCTCAAAATAGAATAATATGACACTTGTGGTTTTACTGTAGTTATTTATGCTGATGCTAACTTTTGCATGCATTAGTGTCATTTTGAGGTAAATTTGGCCTATCAGGCCAGATACAACCATAAGGCATTCTTTAGCAATGTCTTCAACCTGAAAGGCAATATGTATCTGTGTGCAGAGCTTATTGTTAATGGAGGCACCTATATTGAGCCAGAAGATAGAGCAAACCTACCAGCAGACAAATTCATCTCTAACTTTACCACTGTATCCCCATAATCTCCCTGCAGAAAACACCTTCAAATATTACTATCACTAGTGAACAAGTCCTCAATGCCTTGTATAATACCAAGAACATTGCATCAATGGGCCCAGTAGTATTCCATGATGTATTCTAAATATCAGGAAACATGACCTATTAGACCTTCTTGAACTGCAATTTAACTGTAGCCTCCAAACAGGCTTCATGCCTCACAAATATAGATCAACAAAAGTAATCTCTCTCTGTTCAAAAACAGGTCATAAGTCTCATTAGCCTCATATGCAAAGCCATGAAATGAACCATCATGGAAATGGTCAATAATAACATGGGAAACCTCCAAACACTTGACACAACCCATTTAGGGTTCTTCAAGGGCAGGTCATGCCCTCTCAGCCTGATTAACTTCTTTGAGAAGGCCACCAAAGCAATAGATGAGGGCAGAGCAGTCCGCACTGCCTACCTTAACCTGACTAAGACATTTGACACAAAACCTCACTGGGGAATTGTTGATAAAAATCAAGACATTGGCTATAAACCCTAATGTCCCCTAGGGGATAGTAAGCTGGCTCACAGGCAGGACTCAGAAAGTTAGAACTGGGCAGTCTACCACTACAAAGGGACCAGTCACAAACACATTCCCTCAGAGTTTGGTTCTGTGACTGCTTCTACTTCTCTGAAGTCAAGGCCAATGTCAGTGGCCTCTTGCTGACCAAATTTGCAGACAATTGCAAATTAGGAGCAATCATAGAATCCCCCACTGACACTAATGTTCTCCAAGAGTTGACCAAGTAATCAGGGACTTGGGGACACACATAGACAGTAATCATTGTGCAACTGCAGAAGTGAGGAATGGCATCTAAGCTGAAGGAGATTATTGTTCCACTTTATTCAGCATTCATTGGGCATATCATTGAGTACAATGCCTCACCTGGTATCTACCTAACCAGTCACATCCAACTATTAGAACATCCACAGAGGTTACTCACTAAAATAATGTAGGTTGTAAGTAACATGTCCTGTGTAGACCTCCTCTAAGCCCTGTCTCTATATCCTGTCCCCTACAGGCTGTTGAGTGAAGTTCTATGCTTGGCATAGAAGGCATTGCCATACCCCACCCTGATGGACTTCCTGCATATCTGCAAAACAAACCAGAATTACCCATTCTAAAGAATTAACCTTGCTTGTGATATACATAGGACCTGGTTGAGGGATGGGTAAGTATCCCAGACCCTATTACTTATCTGGAACAAGTTGTCCATCTATGTAAAGCAGAGTTCCTCCCTAACCCAATTCAAGTGTAACTTGAACAGTTGGATGGGGAACAGGAAAATCCTCCATGGTTTGGCACCTATATCTCTAATGAACAATGGCACTGGTTTAGCTTCTATTCCCCTCCTGGTAAATGTTTCATCTTCGAAGCCCCTGCTTGCACTTATCAAGGGTAACAGAACTTGTTAGAGATTTGGGGCCCTTTTGGTTGTTAGCCTAGTAAACACATATGAACCTAAGCAGTGGTCATGGGTAGTTTTTGCAAAATGAGTATGAAGCAGAATTTCATATTTTGAATCTAGATTATGGAATTGTTAGAATAGGTGGGGGTGAATATTAAAAAGATGAATGGAGAGTGAAGGAAAGAGGAAATATGTTTTGGTTCATAATTGCAGGTGAGTAAAAATGCACAATTTTTTCAAGAAGGACAACAGATAGTGAGGATGGTAGAAAGCAAAGCAATCAAATTTGTTTTTGCCATGACAGAAATAGGAGAAAGAAAGAAGGAGGTGAGGTGACGGGAAAACTGGAAGCCATAAAAAAATAAGAATCACATTTTTAATCCTTTATATTTTGACTGTTACATTAGAGGATTTGGAGACACATAGTTCTCATTCCATGGACAAGTAACCGTAGTGACCGCATTTGAAATGGATGAATCCCATGCTCTGAAGTAAAAGTAGTATTGACATTACAGGCAAGAAAGGTATAACAAGTTAAAGCTGTTATCAGGCATTCCACCATGTCTGCAGAAACAGAGTAGCCAACAGATGCATCAAAGTCAATCCCATCTTCTCCTCTCAACAAGCTGCATCTGCTCAGGCAGCACCCCCCCCCCCGACTCTCTCTCTAAAAAGCTTTGGAGGTATAGAGCTAGAAAAGTTTTATTTAAATCTGCATACCGTTTTCCTCCCAAATTTCTGGTTTTCCATGATAGAAGGGTGAGTTGGGTGTGACCAGAATATCAACGTGCTTCAATTAAACTGAGTTTTCACATTAACGCTAATTGAAATGAAATGATATGTACTGCTAACATTATGCATTGGAAAAGTTAATTGTGTTACAGTATGACACTACAGACTCTAACTGTAGATAAAAGCCTTGCACATAAATAACTATATAGCTGAAACTGGAAGTGCTAAAGCCCAGACCCAGTCAAAGTGTTTCACTCCTTCCAAGCATGCATTTTGCTGAGTCCAGTTTGTTGTACAGCATTATGCCAGTACAGTTTTCATATGGTAAAGTATTGCAGATATAAATGAGTCACAGCACATAAAATAAAGCTGCATCCAGAAGTTTGCCTTCAGTATGTTTTATCACTGGTACAGATTACAGATCCATTCAGCACATTAAAAAGTGTTACTTTTCAATACAGTTCTAGCAGTATATGGATTATTTCTTACAACCTCCAGAGGAGAGATGTGACAAAGCCATTGAAAATCATTGCCATCTGGTGAAAATTAGAGACACCTAATCTGCATAGATTATGCATATTCATGGATGAGGTAGTTAGAGAAAGAGCCAAGTTTTACTTTTATTGTATTAGAAGATGTTATATGTACAATTACAATAGCTTAAATGCTGTTGCCTGAAATTAAACATTTTCCTTACAATATATCAAGCAAAATCACACTGCATGGTGAAAATGTGCTTTACATCAAAAATGCTCTACATAAAAATCTATTTTCCACCAGAAATGGTGCAGGTAAGGGAACAATATTGGCAAGAAATGATATATACCTGTTACCTTGTGATAACATTACAAGTCAAATAGTAACAGGATAACTTCAACTCAACTATTGTTCATTTGAGCACAAATGAAAACATCACCTTGAAACTCCAAAAATACTTTTTTTTATTTCATCTAAGTTAACTTGTAAAACTAAAAACAAATATCACTGTTGATATGAGAAAATAATGCACATCAGAAAAGATGGGAATAAAAACCGCTTTCTTCAAAAATGCTATTGTTACTAATCACATAGCAAGACTCATTACAGTCAGCTGATATTTGATTACTGTTAAATGGTATTTAAAGGAACTCTACCGTGAAACTCCAAAAATATTTTTCTGATTTCATCTCAATTATAACACAAAGCAAAATCACACTGGACAATGAGAAAATGTTCTTTATCAAAAAAGTGAAACACCAAAAATGCATCAAGATCAGATTCCCTGAGTTTCAAATCCAGTCACAAGACACCAAAGTACAAAATGGTGAGAATTGTTTATAACAGGAAACTTCTCCCAGTGTGCTTTCTTAATGTGTGTGTGTTTGTTTTCAGTGATTGTTTCATTTTTGGCAGATTCTCCCTTCTTTTTGTTTGTGCAACCATGGAACTGATGTATATATAAGTCTTTGGGTTACAGGGGGCTCATCCTCCTAGTAGGAGTAGTCCAGCTGACCAATGGAAAAAACATTTACTGTTTAACATCTGTGTTCCAGAATTTGATTCATGGGTATCCTGTAAACCACCCATTACAAATGCCAATGGTAACCACCAATACTGGCAAAATGTATCACAGTCAATTGCCATTTAACTACTGTTTAGTAGAATTTGAATGAAAGCAACCTCCACCTTGAAAATCCAAAAATATGTTATTTTAGGGTTATTATTATTTTGCACTATATTAATGCATCGAAATCATTGTAAGTGCTTCTGACTATATTTTATTAGCTAAATTGCAGTAAAGCTAGAAGTCAGTACAGCCAGCAGAGATGTAGAGTTTTACAGCAAAATACAACCTTTTCTTGTCTACAGTCTATAGTTTTGGTAATGCTGCTTGGAAATAAGTGAGGGTATCCCCCGCTAAACACTCTGACATATTGTATTAAATGTATAAAGTCATGATGAATTTTGAGGCAGCGCATCATTATAGGATTACTTAAATTAAAGGGTGAAAGGAAGAAAAGCATTGTTGTTTAAGTGAACTTAAATAAAAATACATGTTTAAATAGATCACTGTTGCAGTAGCCTAAGCTATACAGGATGTATCCTAGCAAGGATTAGATGTGCGGACATCATTCAAAGCTTCAGGACACCTTCCACGCAACCATTAAGGTCAAGGGTCAGCTGTTATACAAGTGGATACACAGGCATTAAAAAATCAAAGCTTTCTTCGTTCAAAGAGGAAGGGAGGCTACAGCCCTCCTAATAAAGAATGTACTAGAAGAAGAAAAAATAAGTGTGAAGGAGGGAGAGTGTTTGCATTGCAACAGTGATCTCTTCAAACAGCTGCTGTTAATGCTAGTTTATTCACACACCTGTGTTGTGTTCGTCTTTAGATCACTGTTGCTATTATGGGATGAATCAAAGCTTAAAAAATAAAGGAGAAGGAAGACGGAACAGAGTCTAGGAGCCCTAGATAACAAATGTAGCAAATTCTGCCTTGCCCTACACGAATAATTATTTTTGTTGTGCTTGGCAAAAAGAAGAAGAAAAGGCCAAGATGCTACCTCTAGAATATTTCTAGAGTTTACCCCTTTCCAAAATGCAATAGAAAGAAGCAGCTGTGGTCTTGGTAGAGTGGGCTTTGACTTTGTCTGTTAGTGTCTTGCCACGATAAGAGTAAAAAAAATGGAATGGCATGTGCTAACCACTTGGAAATAGTTTCTTTAGATATTGATTGTTCTCTTTTTCGTACCTTAATAAGAAATTAATAATTGATTACTACTTTTGAAGTCTTTAGTTATATAAGTATAGTTTCTAATTTGTCCATGGACATCCAAAGTGTGTAGAATTTTCCTTCCATTATGTTTTGGTTCTGGAAAGAAAACAGAACAATGAATGAACTGGTTCAAAGTAAACTCTGATACCACCTTTGGCATAAAACTGAGGTTGATTTTTAAAAATACCTCATCATTATGAAAGATTAGATAATGTTGCACCTCAGATTCTCTTGCAAAAGTTAAAGCAATGACAACACTGTTTTCCTTGATAAGAACTTTAAATCAGCCGTGCAAGTTGGTTCAAAAGGAAAAAATGTAAAACTCCTTTAAGAATAAAGAACAAAAGGGAGAATTCACAGGCAGACTGAGAGACAGTATGTAAGAGACAGAGAGAGAGAGAGAGAGAAATCGTAAAGGAAAAGTAAAAAAGGTCAGAGAACAATAACTTGCACAGATGTTAAAGAACAAAAGGTGACCGAGCCTTAAAAGGATATTAGTTCAAGCAACGGTACTAACTTGAAAATCTTTTCCACACAGCCTAATATGCTCTTGTAGCAGGCTTTTTAGCCTGTTTTACTGCTTGCTGTGTGTACTCAGGGAAAAAGTGCCGAAAATGTATTGCAATGATATCATTCAGGCTGCAAACTAAAGAACTTGCAGGTTGGGGTGGATCAAAGCCCCTGTCTGTTATGAGTAAGTTTGTCCTCCTGTGAGGAAGGTTTTGATAATTGCCCTTGGTAATTTTCAGAAGAAGGGTGAACAACTGTTGCCTCATCCAAAAGGGAACTACCAATATAACTCTTGTAGAGTACTTCTGAATCTTAAAAAATGTTGGATATCAGTGGAAAGGAAGAAAAAGCATTTAGGAAAATTCCTGTCTATGGAATGAGAAGGCATCTGTCTTCCCCATCTTTTTCCATTTAGTCCTGGAGAAGAACTTCTTTAACTATCTGCTGTGAATGGAGGCAAACAGAACTAAGTCATGGCTTCCCCCAGGACTGTCATTTCCTGCAAGTACCTAGAGTGTAACTTCTATTTGTGAAGGTCTGACTTGGTCCTGCTCAGCTTATCTGCCATTTTGCTGTGATGGAATGTATATTAACTGTAGGGACATAATGACGTATAGGGCCATTTTCCAGGCCAGCATTACTATTTTGCACAGAGGGTAAGATGTAAGCCTTCCATGTCTGTCTGTTTATCTCTCTTATGACTGTGATGATGTCTGTGATGATTAACAGAGGCTCTGGACTCCTGAGTTGGTTTAGTAATCCGAAAGCATTTAATAATACCACCATTTCCATTTCTTTTTGTTCTGATGGCCCCCTATACTATGTACTTTCAGCTCTTTGGATAAAGCTCCTTATACAAAATTTGATGCATCTGTGTTTACAGATTGATTAGGGGCTGATGGGGAGAAAGAGAGGCCTGGATTGTGAAATAACTGATTCACCAAACAGAGAATCTCCCTCTTGACAAAGCTCAGCACCAGAGATTTAAAAGAGAGGGGATGCTGGTATTGGGTCCAAATTGATTTGAAGTCTACTGAAAAATTTTCATCTGAAGTCTGGCTAGAGGAATCATAAGAATGTTAGAGGCCAGAATATTATAATCCTAAGAAAGCCTCTGGCTATTGAGAGAATATCGCTACAAACTGTCAAAAATTTTCCTTGTAAAAGTTCACATTGTCCAGATTTATCATGATGGGTGTATCTAGGAGGCAGGATAGAAACACTAACTGATGACTCAGATTGAGATATGGTTGTTCTAGACCGACTTGAAAACATAGACTGAGAAAAAGCTTCCTGACGAAAAGAAAACATTACTAACAGCCTTGAAAAGAGTCTGCAAAGATAAGGCAGCCATCTAAATAAGGAAAATGTGTATGCCATGCAACTTGCAATGGGCTATTACAGATAGACACTTTGTAAGCACTCTTGAAGCCATCAATAACCCAAAGTCTAACATAAAAAATAAAAAGGTGAACCAGAAAAAAATGTAAACTTAGTCTGATGTCTTTGTGAATTGGAATGTGATGATATGCATCTTTTAAGTCTAGAGTCACAAGCATACCTCAACTGTACAGATTTTTGCAGAATGCCCAGATTTTTGCCTCATATCTGGGTCTGTTTTTTATAAAATTGCAGCTTTCTGGCAAATTAATAACAAGTCATTAAAGATTGAAGTTAGAAAAGAATGACAGACATTTGGGTTTTGGACATTATATCCTTCAGAAAATTCATATCAATGCAAAACCTGTTATTCTATCAACTTTCTAAGTTTGTAAGCTCAATATTTAAAAAGTGTCCCTATTTTTGGGCCTTTATCCCACTTTTATTTATGGCTTTGTCCAGAATTCTTGCTCTAAGAGGTTGTGAGTTATGGTTACAAGGAAAATGAAAGGAGAAATGAGAGGTAACTGGGATTGTATAGAAAATATTTTGAATTTTGGAATTTTGATGTGAATGTATAGAAAAGAAAGGTCCAGTGCAGGTCTCTAAGTTCCTTCTATGATATGGCAAAAGGAGAGTCCTTGAGTAAAAACTTGTTTGTATTTGATTTGATAGAACAGGCTGTATTCTACCCTAAGACATCATTTGATCAAGAATGGGAGAAAATAGGGAGTCTTAATTGATAGAATAGAGAAGAATAACTCGAAATGAAGAACTGTGTGTGTATGTGTGTATGTGTGTGTGTGTGTGTGTGTGTGTGTGTGTGTGTGTGTGTGTGTGTGTGTGTGTGTGTGTGTGTGTGTGTGTGTGTGTGCGCACATGTGTCTGTATATAAAGACTGCTGGCAATCATGTATACATTTTGTTTTGGCTATGTTATTAAGTTCTATAGAAAACATTGCTGAGGAAATATATAACACTTTATATTGATATCCATGAAATTTGTTGTTCATGTATGAATATTAATATAACAAACAATAATATATTTAAAAAGGAAGAAAGAAAAATTAGACAAATTAAAAAATGGTGCTTTAATGCACAGACTGAATATGGGTTACTGGTACCTCCTTAAACATTATATCAAAAGAAATGTCCTGCAATCCTTGTAAAATGCCAGTGTGAATTTCACTGTCCTATTACCCAGATAAGAACATGATTACTAATCTTCAGTGGCGTTCCGCATATTACCATACAGCTGTTCTTTATACCTTTGGCCAATACCTCTGAGAACAAAAGGCCAAAATGACTGAGTTATAAGATCCTAAAACCAACAAAAAGGCATATCTTCTTAGTATATCATATGCTCAAGCAAATATACAAAAACATTTATAGGTAGACTGGTCATTATGCTGTTTTTGCTAGGCTGATGCACTGAGTATTCCAATAAATTAAAACTTTCTGAAGGAATTGTAAAATGTAAGACACTCAGTGACCGACAAATTAGTTGGCCTAGTAACACATCATCACACAGATTAACTATACACATACAGATTACAGACACCTGTGCCACCCAGTGTGTGATTACAAAATATTAATAAAGTTGTTAAAAAAAACATTTTTGTTGACATGTATTTGGACACACTATCTGCTTCTCCAAATGTCAAGTGTCAGTCATAGATGGTAGGTGGGCCAGGAGTAACATCAGGGATTCAAGAGTGGCAGTGTGCCATGATGGCATGTTAATTTCCCATTTAAATCAGGATGGTTTTGTCAAACTGGAGTACTCAAGAGCCTTGTTATAGTTAAATCTGCCCACCCTGTTTCACATTTTGCTATATTTTACACCTGCTTCCTATTAACAGTCAGCTCCCGTAATATAAACCTATCCTCTGTGCACCCTGTTGGAGGGGGCTGAAGACGTACTGTCAAAATGACAGCAATGACATGTACTGTCACAATGACAGCAATGATGTACTGTCACATTGACAGCAATGGCATGTACTGTCACAATGACAGCAATGACATGTACTGTCACAATGATAACAATGACATGTACTGTCACAATGACAGCAATAATATGTACTGTCACAATGACAGCAATGACATGTACTGTCACAATGATAACAATGACATGTACTGTCACAATGACAGCAATAATATGTACTGTCACAATGACAGCAATGACATGTACTGTCAAAATGACAGCAATCTGTGATTTTTCAGTGATTTTTTTTTTTTTTTTTTGCAGTCCTTATCATTCCACACTTACTAGGTTTTTGCATTTTTGCAAAAACATATTGCAATGAGTGTTTATGTTGAGCTGTCTCTTACTTCAACAAGGGACGCAAGACAGTAGGACAGTCTCTACATATTTACCTGTATAAATGCAGGCAAGACTCTTTGGTCTCCATCAGAAAAATTAAGCCTGCAAAAATCAGCACAACTGTGTGAAAACTCAACTCTTCCCCATGAGAGAGGCTGTAACAGATTATGTGTGGACTACACCATATAAACACATCAAAGCTACTACATTTTTTATTTGAACAACTACTGGTATGTTAGAATTGCAGCACACTTTTACCATGAAGTTCTGTGTAAAGAGGGGATGGCACATATCAGCTGCTATAAATATAGTGACATTTTGAACAGAAGCCAACATTTTATCTGTGTGATAAGCTTAAATAAATTTGTGGTATCAACCTTCAACAGCAGTGCCTATCTTTGGATCTGTTTTGCAGCTAGTGGTTTTGTTATTTGTTTGGAATATCTAGCTGGTTCTCCAAATTGTTGCATCACTTTATGGATTTATGGAGGAGAGGAAGATCAGATTTCTGGCAGAGCTACTTTTTTCATCCAGGGCCACTGTAGTAACTACGACCAGGAAGCTTTAAAACAAACAGTGGATTGTATTACTGTGGGGCTGACTAAGCTCCTTGCAGTCATTTCTGACTTCACTGCAAAGGAAAGGAATTCTAGAGAGAATGATATTGGAGAGATTTGTGGAGCTTGTTCTAAAGATATTGAACAGAGGTCATTACATCCTGAATTTGTTGCTCCCAAGGACTATTACTGCTTTGAGTGTATACAGGATTCAGGTACTGTTAACCATGATCATTTTAATTCTAGGCAGACAAATGAAAATGCCTTTAATGTTAATTTTAAAACTTGGTTGGACCAGGACATTTCTCTAAGGGCAGAATACCACCATATCCCTGAAGTAGTGGAAAATGAGGGTTCCTATCAGCAGACCGAAGACTCATGTTTTCAAATGCATCTTGGTAAAACTGACAAAACCGAAACTACAATATATCGAAGCGGCATGTAAGCGAATTATTTCCCTGGGAAAGAATTTGCTTGGCCGCTTTGGTACTTTGTCATTTTTAGCACTGTAGTGCGGTCTTGGAGTTGGTATATTTAAGTAGGGGGGATGTGGGGGGCACTCTCATGTTTTAATGTGCTTACATTTTTTTTTTTTTGTGTGTTGGAACAGCAATTTTTTTCCCTTGAAAAAAAATCGCTGTTCTGACAGTTCGGTTTTGTAAACTTTCGCTTACATGAGGTCGATTAATCACCTTTCACTTACCTAAGCATTCGGTGATCTAATATAGACCCGAAAATGATAACTTAAAAGACTATATTTTACTTCTTGAAATTATTTAAACTAATGGTGTTACAACTTGATAATACATTCCTAAAGGAATGTATCTGAGTTAAAAGAGTTCATACAGGGTTCAATTCTACAAATTTCCCAATGGGGTAGTACCTGGGACCACCTTACACCAAGAGCTCACACAGTTGTTTAACAAACAGGGATTGGAACTCTTAGCAATCATGATTAGAGAGTATCAGAAGAATACTGATATTTTAAAATTAGAAACAGAACATTTAAATACTAAGATTAGAAATTATTTGTTATTCAGTGTGTATATTATGGGATATGATCATGTGTTTAATAAAATGGATATTCACACCAATAAGATTAAGTTAAGGAAAAATAAAAAAAAATGGCTATGGACTAGTTGGATTATGAAACAGGGAAGATATTTCCCATAAATAAGAAATTTGAAACTGTAGTTATTGATAGTTCTTCTCCAGGAAAAACTAGGAGAGACCCACCCCCACCCTCCACAAGATTATGCTTCCAGTGCTTCAAATAACAAAGAGGTGTTTATGACTGTGGAAAATTTAGGTTATGAAAATGACCATTGTGAAAATCAAAATGGGATTAATTTGAAGGACTCTTTAGAATATCCACCTCTCCCCAGGTCGAAGAGGTTAGCCATCAGGATTTGCTCTCTTCCAGAGCCACACAGAGAGTATTAAAATTCACATCGAGGGAGGCATCTCAAGAGAGGACGGAACAGGAGAGGGGGAGTAGAGGACACAGAGGTCATTGGAGGCAAGTTTAATTCAAGTTAACAGTTCTTTGTTACCTGTTATTATTCAAAGGCATAATTTTACTATTTATAACTACAGTTCATTTAAGGTGATTACTGAACTTTTTTCTTTATTTAAAATAAGCTTTATATTTGTCCCTACTCCATAATGCTACCTAGCTGATAGTTTGATTGAGTTCAAACTATTTATTAGGAAAATTAACTTTGCCTTACAACACCAGCAGGTTGAACAGGAGGGATGCTAATTAAAACCTGGTGTTATTCTGATTATTTAAACCTAAATAAAAAAAAGTATAGCCATGCCTACACCCCATCCCATTGTACAGTTTTTTTCAAATGTATGTGAACAAGATATTTATAAGTTTTATAAAGAGGGTAAAATGAAGAAGAAAAAGTTCAACTTTACTAAAGATGAACATAACTTGTTAGAAAATTGTAAAAGGGACCATCTTCTTTGATTTATGCCACCTGACAAGAGTGGGGGATGGTGATATTTGACAACCATAAATACAAGGAGGAGATGTGAAAATTGTCGAATAACAAAGAGTTTATTCAGGGGCCTCCAATAATGAAGTCACCACCTCATATAGAAATATAGACTATTTTCTTAAAGACAAACTATTGCAGACTGGGATGGATCTTAATACATATACCTTTTTAAAGAATCAGCATCCAAAAATACCTGAAGTGTTTGCCATTCCAAAATTGCATAAACATTTAGCTCAACCACTTTTTAGGCCAAATATGGCAGCAGCAGGTCCCAAAACTCACCCCTTTGCCTTATTTGTAGATAAAGCACTAAAACCATTTCAAAACACCCCAGGTCACATTATTAGAGGTTACTGGGATTTCCTGGGATGAATTAAACCAGAGTATTAGAGTAAGGACCTCACATTTTTAACCATCAATGTGTTTGACCTTTTCTCCAGTATACCCCCCAAAAGAGGGCTTAGACATATTTAATTAAGCATTGTTAAATTTGGAATTTTTGGACCCTGGAAAAATCAGACTCATTATGGAGTGTATGGAAATTGTCCCTGCTAATAATTATGTGTGATTTGAGGGGTCTATATTATAACATCGAAGTTGCAAAACTTTGAATGTTATAATATCGAACCAACGACATTGAAGAATGAAAATAGCGAAGCCCCTGATCATTGAATTCTTACCTAGGGCAAGATTTTGGTGGGCTGTTCTGTGGCTTTGCTATTTCCTCCACTGTGGTGTGATAGTTACGGACCTTAGGGTTAGGGTGCTGGTTAAGGTTAGTGGATGGATAGGAATATATGTACGGTTTAGTGTAGGGTTAGTAGTAGGGTTTTGTTAAGTGTATGTGTGTGTATTTATTAGTTTGTGTATAGTTTCGTAGGGTAAGTGTGCAATAGTTACGGAACTTAGGGTTCAGATGCGGGTTAAGGTTAGTGGATAGATAGGAATGTATGGTTTAGTGTAGGGTTAGAAGTAGGGTTTTGTTAAGTGTATGTGTGTGTTTTATTTATTTTGGTGTGGTTGTGTTGTGTGTATGTTTCTTGGAATAGCAAATTTTTTCCCTGGGAAAAAAATTGCTATTCTGAGTGTTCGATGCTATCATATTTCGAAATTCCAAGTTCGAGCTTATGGTGTTCGATATTTTGGAATTTTGAATATATATGATATAGACCCGATTTGAGGGTAACATCTTTAGACAGAGAAAAGGGGGTGGAAATGGGGGCAGCTAGTTCCCCATTTTTGCAAACCTGGTTAGGCTGACATGGGAAAAGAAGTTTGTGCTGCACTGCCCATTCCAGGAATATATAAAACTATACTTGAGGTTTCTGGACAATATTTTTATTTTATGAGGTGGAAACATACCATAAATTGAAGTTTTTATAGAGTATCTCAAAAACTCTTCCCATTTTTTATGATTTACATATCAAGTAGGAAAAGATGCTATCAACTACATAGAAGTTACCCTAAGCAAAAGCAAAAATAAAGAGGCTTTTAACTCAAATATGTATCAGAAACCCACATTTTCTAATAACTACCTTTATTCTGGCAGGGCCCAACCTCTTTTTCAAAAGAAGAGTTTGGTAAGAAGCCATTTCATTAGGTTGGCCAGGGTGATATCCAGTATTCGATGTAGAAAGGAAAAAAATTTGAAACAATGTTTTTAGAAAGGGATTATCCACATGTACTGGTAAAAAAACTTTATTGATTATGTTTATGACCACTGCGGAAACAAATATAAACCCTTACTGGGAGAGGGTTTAACAGGTGTGCAGTCCAGCAATGCACATATACTCCCCAAAAAGACTAGTGGAGATGGAGAGTTTTTTTTAAAAAAATATGATGCGTACAAGAAAAGAGTTTATAGGGGCTTTGGTTTTAGAATATAGTGCAGGATCCACTATCATTAAGAATACTGTTGAAAAATATTGGGGAATTTTTGACATCTGATGAAAAAGTGAAAGTGATGGGGAACAGACCTTTGTTCACCTATAAAAGAGGCCCCAATCTAAAGAATATTTTGGAAAACAACACAGGCAGTAAAGGATACAAAATGGGTACAAAAAAATGTGGTAGCTGTGCTCAGTGTAAACACATTTTAGAACAATCAGTTGTTTACTTGAAAGGCACAGCTAAGACTATTATATACCCTAAGCATGGAAATTACATTAGTAAAGGACTATCGTACATGCCCAGCTTTTTATGTCTGGAAGACCAAGAGATGCCTTAAGAAGCGAATTTATGAGCATGGATATGAAATAGGGGCTAAAACTATTAACAATGCCCTATATAGGCACTCCATTAAATGTTGTAACTATAAAGGGTTTTTGTTTTGTTTATTAGAGAATGTGACAAGAAACTCATGGGGGGTGGGGTGGAAAGATCATTTGGAGGCAAGGGAGTTATGGTGGCAAGTAAAGCTGGATGTCACATATTATCCAGGAATTAATGACAACTTGTCCCTTGTTTCAGTGTTAAAAACAAGAGCTAATAAATGCTAGCATTTGTTCTTGTTGTTATATATTCCTATGGTATGTCTATATAAAAATGTGATTCAGTGGTAGAATTCTTGCCTGCTATGTGGGAGAGCTGGGATTGATTCCTGGCCAATGGCAATCATAAAATGGTATTTAAATAAAGTTGAATTTTATGTATTTATGGCTGATTTTAAATAATTTACCTGTGTGATCTAACTTATAGATTGGAGGCTTTTTGCCTGATTGCAGGCTTTTTATAGTAGGGTGAGATTTATTTAAAAGCAGCACTTGAGTTGTGTATTTTAGAGTCTGATAAAGTTTGTTGTATGCAGATAAAAAGCTGTATTGTGCATTGCATAAGATTAAATAAATTTGTGGTAACAGCCTTCAAAAACAGTGCCTATCTTTGGATATGTTTTGCAGCTAGTGGTTTTGTTGTTATTTGTTTGGAATATCTAGCTGGTTCTCCAAATTGTTGAATCAATTTGTGAAATAATGCAGAGTAAATTTTCTTGTATGCAGTGTTATTATTGACAGTGATTCAACACATGAGAGACATTTTCAACATACACTGCACTAGCCATGATGCCTATCCCCCCTTGTTTGTCAGCATTCATAAAGACTAATGATTTGCAGTTTTACAAAACCTTCACCAGAGTTATTATAGTTAAAACCATATTCAAATAGTGAGGTTTTACAGCTTTAGCAAGCAGGTGCCTTATCTCACCTTCACAAAAATTTTCAACATCAAAAGTGGCTGCTGCAAGGGTGAATTAAACTCACTGGTCTTTTTTGCAGACTAAAACCCAAAAGTTGTTCTTTCAACAACCACTTATTAACCAGGAAGTTAAGGTTAAGATTTTCCTCAATGAATGTTAAAAAAACATATCTGCATGTCTCTCCATATTGATAGGAATAAAGACAATGCCTTTATTTAAATTACTTTCAGGATAAATAAATTATATCTTAGTTTTGGCATTCTCCCATTATCCACTGTATTAATTCCAGAATCATTTGTCTCTGTAGCTGGGTCATTCACTTTGTCTTACATATTTCCTGTCTTCTAATTAACCATGCTTTTCAAAAATACTCTTTGTCATAGCTTAGTAGCCATTAATTCTAGTTACATAAAAGTAAAGTGCTGTTGTTTCCTTGTCAGGCAATCAAGAAAATCTTTTTGGGAAGTGGCTTTTCTCATCTATGGGTTGTTAGGCCAGTAGAGTGTCAACAAGTCTATGTTCACGTTGTCAGTTAAGCAAATCAATGGTGCACAGAAATATGTCCACTAAACATTCTCTCATCCATACAAAATCCAAACTCCCAAATCTAGGCAAACCTTTAGAAATAAAATACAATCTACACCAACTCTAGCACTGCATCAAGCAGTACCTCCTGCTTTCCTCCAAACAGCACAGATTCTGTTCTGGAGGAAGCACTACGACAACACCTTCATAGGTTCATAGGTTCATAGGTTCATACTAGGCTATCTGCCCTAGGGCATTTATAAGCCTAGCCAGAGTGTGTTTGGCTTTCGCCACCCATTTTAAATTAATTTTGCTATGCCTTTTTTTGAGGTTAGTATACTGTGCCTCTTTCTAACAGTGACACAGAAGTGATAGCCGGGGTAAACCTACGATCTCCCATCCACTCATCAAGATTCCTCTTGAAGAGAGTCAATGTGGGACTCTGCCTAACCTGGACTGGGATTTTATTCCAGAGTGAAGGGAGCCTCTGGGTTATGAATCTGTCCCTCCAGCATGTCCTATTTATTTCAGTGCTGAGGTTCAAGTCTCTCGAGCGTAGCTCGATGGGATTTGATTTTCTGAGGTGCAGCATGTCCATTAATTCTGGGTTGGACATGGCTTTATACGTCAGGCACAGATCGCCTCTGAGCAGGCGGTATGCCACTGAGTAGAGCTGGAGTTTCTTTAACCGGGCAGCATATGGCATCTGTTTGAGCCCTTTGATCCTCTTGGTGAGGTACTTTTGGGGTCTTTCCAGTTGCTGCAGGTGTCTGGTAAGGTACATCCCAAAGGGCATTGTACACAATTATGGGCCTGATGAGGGATGAGTAAAGAGGTACGATGACCTCCCCTGATCTAGATGTGAATCCCTTCATGATTAGGTGGGCTATATAAAATGTTTTTCTAACCACTTTGGCCACGTGGTTGTCAAATGAGAGATTGCTATCAACTTGGGTCCCCAGGTCCCTAATGACTTCTTCTGTACTTAATGGATTACCACCTATGTGGTAATTTGTGGGCTTTGTTTTTGCCAAAGGGATGACTATACACTTTTGGCGTTTAGCTTGAGGCCATGGCTCTGGCACCAGTTGTCTGTTTCTATGAGGCCCTTTTGGAGGATGCTTGTGTCGGCTGGAGAGTTGATTATGGCGCCCAGTTTGCAGTCATCTGCGAACTTGGTCAGCCACAGTCCTTCCGTGTTGGCCTGTACCGAGAAATATATACCGAACAAGAGAGGTCCCAGGACTGAGCCTTGTGGGATGCCACTTGTAACTGGTTTGGAGTCTGACATGGCTCCAGCAATTCTAACCATGTGGGTTCTGTCCTTGAGCCAGTTTGCAACCCATCTAGTGACATAGGGGTTTATATTTAAGCTGGTGAGCTTATCTATAATGCCCAAGTGAGGTATTGTATTGAAGGCTTTTGCGAGGTCCAGGTAGGCTGTGTGGACCACCTTCCCCTCATCACTGGCCTTGGTGACTGTTTCAAAGAAATCGACCAGGTTTAAGAGGCAGGATCTGCCCTTAACAAAGCCAAACTGGGTAGGATCCAGTGTCTGTAGGTCCCCAATATCTTTATTTATGAGGTCCATGATGATCCTTTCCATAGCTTTGCAGACCAAGCTAGTCAGGCTTATGGGGCGATAGTTTCCAGGATCCGTTGAGGCACCACCTTTGTGGAGAGGGACCACTGTTGCTGTACGCCACTCTTTGGTACCATATCCTGTAGTAAGGCTAAGATTGAACAGTAGTTTTATGTTTGGGTTTAGCTCTTCTTGGAGTTCATGTAGGACGCAGCCCGGGACACCATCTGGTCCCATTGATGCTGTGTTTTTTGCTTTGGAGAGGGCGGCTCTTACCTGAGCATCTGAGATGTCAGGGGGGCAGCACTCTGTTGGGATAGATATTTGCCCTTTTGGTGGGGAGAGGGGGGAGAAGTTTACACTGAACCTGTCAGCTAGGATGTTGGCAATGTCTGTGGGCTCGGTGTATTTTTTGTCATTTTGGACTAATTCTGAGTATATCTGGGAATTCCCACCCAGGTTCCTAACATAACTAAAGAAAGAAACCTTGGTCTATAACAAATGACATCCTGCAAAAAACTGGTAAAGGCTTCCTTACAGGTACCCTATTTAAAGACCTGAAAAATCATTTAACCTCAGAGGCCATAATCTTCTCCTAAACAAACTAACTGAAACTGGTGTAAGTCCAGACATCACTCCCCAGTTTAAAAACTTCCTCACTGACAGACACTTTAGAGTTACTATAGGATCCTTACAATCAGATCTGCACCTATTATCAAAGGTATGCTACAAGGATCAATTCTTCCCCATTCCAGTTCTCTGAATTTATTAACAAACTTGGTTGTAACCACCCCCATCTCCCACAGATGGTATGGTCACTCTCACACCAATATCCTTTCCTAGCTCCAGTCAGACCTAGATGTGTTCCAGCAGGCCATTGGTGATAAACTCCTCATCTCCTTCAAGACCAAACGTGCATTTTGAAACTCCACAGAAAAATCACTAAGAACCTGACTTTTGACTTCCCAACCATAGTACAGAAACAACCTCTACCTTCAAATACCTAGGATTATAGTTAGATCAATCACAAAACTTTCATTTCAACATAGACAGACCGAGAACAAAAATATATTCCCTCCTCTTCTGAACCTAAAAGATCTCACTCTTCTTCTACTTCAATCAGCCAGAGCAACCATCAGCAAAGGATTTCTTCCCTCTCAGCTAGAATATAGATCACTCATTTTTCATCTGCCTGCGTGCACGTCTGTGAGAGTGAGCGAGGCATTATTTTACACTTGCTAAGTAGCGCTTTTGCTGTTTAGTGAGTGTAAAATAGAAAAAAAAAGAAGAAAATACAGTGTGTATGAGAGTGTATGCATGTATGTAACAGAGAGAGAGAGAGCAATCATGTGTATGTGTGTGTGTGTGTGTGTGTGTGTGTGTGTGTGTGTGTGTGTGTGTGTGTGTGTGTGTGTGTGTGTGTGTGTGTGTGTGTGTGTTTTTATCTGCATGTGTGTGTGTGAATGGGTGCATGAAAGCAGAGATATTGTGTGTGTGTGTGTGTGTGTGTGTGTGTGTGTGTGTGTGTGTGTGTGTGTGTGTGTGTGTGTGTGTGTGTGTATGTGAGAGAGAGAGAGAAGGATGGAGAGAATGAGAGAGAAAGCTAGAGTGATGTGTGATGTTAGTGAGTGCATGTATGTAAGCAGAGGAGACTGTGTGAGAGACTGAGAGAGAGTGAGACAATGTGTGTATGAAAGCAGTTGGAGACTAAGAGATTGAGAAAGAGGGTGAGACAGATCTTCTGTGTGTGAATGTGTGTATGAACAAAAGCAGAGGAGTCTGTGTGTGTGTATATGTATGTGTGTGAAAGCAGAAGAGACTGTGTATGTGTGAATGAGAGAGAAAATGGGCTGTATGTAAAATTGCTGTGTTTCACTTATTTTTTTTTTTAAGGACCATATTATTTTTTTTATAAATATTTGATGTAAAATGCTTCCTCCAACACCATCAACATATACGAATCCACAAGACACAGCGAAATGCCACTTGTAAAACCACAGTAAAAACACAAACTTTGTTGTAAACAAGATCACAGTTCCACAAATATCATGAAACTGTCAGCTACAATAAAAAGCCTTTATTCCACAGTAATAGTAAGAACTGGTTAAGCGCTTCAATCTACAGGTAGTAGACTTCCTCAGAACACTCTACAATTAAAAAAGCAGGGTTTAAATACATAAATTCCTCCAAACAGATTACATGATTAATTGTAGTCAATTGTCATTTAAAATGCTCTGTGCAGTAATAACTTATATATACATTTCTCCTAATACAGTACTGTGTTAATGTGTAACTAATGCCCTTCCAGGGGTGTAGAGGCCCTCTGCCTGCGGCATCGGGCCTCACAGTACCCCTGGGTGGGCATTAATTACGCAGTAATACATACCCTGTCGTGCATTATTGCCTGCATATACTATGCCTATCTGCTTTCTACTTATCTTCTTTTACTACTTTAGAAACTAATGTAAGTGTTATACATTACAGTCTGCTTGTTTAGCATAACGTACATATACAGTTTTTGCTATGTAACTAATCTAAACTACTCTGTTATTGCTTTACATTTCTATCTTTCTTATTTTTGAAATGTTGTGTATTTCACTCCGACTGAGCCTTAAATAGGTCAGTATGGATTAATGTACTACCCAGGTAAACAAAAGGGAAATATATAAGTAAAGGTCCCTAAACAACAGGCACAAATATGACTCTGTCATTGTACATGTGGATGTGAATGACCTGAGACATACCACTCTGGACTACATGAAAAGAGACATGGAGGAGCTCTCGGATTATGTAGCCCAGGCGGGTATGACCCTAGCCCTGAGCAGCATCCTACCATCACCCAGAATGATACCACAGTACAAGCAGAAAATGATTGATTTCAACAACTGGTTAAGTTTCTGGTGTCATTCTAAGGGGATCCATTATCTTTCTGCCTGGGATGACATGACTGACAGACCTTGATGCTTTGTCAGAGATGGCCTGCATCTGTCATACCTGGGCTTTCGGATACTGGCCAAGGCTCTTGCCACCCCTATAGTGTCTTTTTAGGCGGTGTTCAAAAGACCAAATTACCACCTTAACAGCTACAAACAAATGCAGTCTGAGGGTCATTCTGCTGAATGCTAGGAGTCTAAATTTTAAAATGCACTTGCTCAAAGCACTTCTTAAAATGGAGAACATCGACATTTGTGCTGCAACAGAGACCAGGTTCAAGGCAGCTGAAAGCACCCCTGCACTACCAGGTTATAACTCATTCCACACCTTTCGGCTACAGAACTTGGACCGAAGCTCCAAAGGTGGTGGTATTTCCATATTCATAAAGGATGCGCACACCTCCAGACTGGTAGACCAACACAACGCATCAGAGATACTTCAGGTGCAGCTAACATTGGGTAAGAGAGCAATTCAGGTTGTAGCCTGGTATAGGTCTCCAACCATGTCCCAAGACTCACACTCCACATTCCTAAGTGCCCTGGAGAATATTAGGGCCCAACCTAACACTCTCATACTGGGCAAATTCAACTACCCCTCCATTAACTGGGAAAACTACTCATGTACCAATACACTTGCGAAATGTTTCCTGGAATTCATTAATTCCAGTATCCTGGACCAGCTCGTTCTTACCCCCACTAGAGGTAGCAGCATCCTGGACCTGGTATTTACTAGCATGGGCGACCGTTGCTCTACACTAATAGTCAACTCCTCCCTGGTTAGATCCGATCACAAACTAATCAACTTGTAAATCCACATCACTCCCACGTCCCCACCCCCCACCCGCAAAGGTAACCACCATGAAAAACTTCTCCAACGCTAACTTTAGGCTCCTAAAAACAGAGGTGGCTAACTTCACGGCACCCATGAAAATGGAGAATAGTTGCATGACCGCTGAATATACACAAATGTTTTGTATGAACACGTACACAAATGTGTGGATCTCACCATACCCAAAAGAACCAAGACGCTCTCCTCCAAAAAAGGAAGCTAATCTGATGGTCCCCTGCCATGAACAAACTCTACAACAGAAGGAAGAAACTGAATCAGAATAAGGTAAAGTCCCAAGACTGGAAAAACTCCCTTATCAGCCTCAACATAAAGTTGAGATCCCTCATCAAATCCTCTAAGGCTAGCTATGACAACAGAATTGCAGCAGATAGTAAAGACAACCACAGGACCTTCTATAGTTATGTAAAGAATCTCCATGGCAATACCCAGATTTGCTCTGAGCTACTGCACAACGGTACCTCCTATACCGAGCCTAGAAGATATTGCCAATATACTGGCTGACAGATTCAGTCCCAACTTTACCCCTCTCTCCCCTCGCAAAGGACCTATCACATTAACAGTAGATTGCCAGGCACCCAGCATTACTGCTGCACAGATTAAAATAGCACTGTCCAAGGCTAAGAATACAGCTTCTATGGGACCTGACAATATCCCTGGCTGTGTTCTACATGAACTACAGAGTGAACTAGCACCTCACCTGTGTGCCCTCTTCAGTTACAGCCTCACCTCAGACTTTGTCCCTACTGAATGGCGCACTGCTACAGACATCCTTCTCCACAAAGGAGGAGTGACTACAGACCCTGAGAACTATCACCCCATTAGCCTAATGAGTCTGATATGGAAAGCTATGGAACGCATCATTATGGACCTAATACCCAAGGATGTAGGGAATATCCAAACTTGAGATCCCACACAGTTTGGTTTTGTGAAGAGTAGATCATGCCTGCTCAACTTGGTTGACTTCTTTGAGTCAGTCACTAAAGCTGTGGATGAAGGCAAGGTGGTTCACACAGCCTACTTTGATCTGGCCAAGGCTTTTAATATCATTCCTCACTCAGGAAACATAGAAAAACTCAGTAAGCTAGGCATCAACCCCTATATCACTATGTGGGTTGCAAACTGGCTCACAGATAGAACCCAAAGTTTGAAAGTAGCTGACTCCAAGTCAGTCTGCTGACCAGTCATGAATGGAGTCCCACAGGGTTCAGTCCTGGGTCCTCTCCTTTTTGGTATATACTTCTCTGAAGTCCAGGCCAACACGAAGGGACTCTGGCTGAGAAAGTTCACAGATGATTGCAAGTTGGGAGCTATTAATAACCCCCCCAAGTGAAGTTGACATCCTACAGAAAGGCCTCACTGAGACCAATGACTGGTGTCAAAACCATGGCCTTAAGCTCAATGCCAAAAAATGTGTCTTCATCCCCTTTGGGAAAAACCCGGTTCTCATGAATTACCACATCAATGGTAGTCCACTGAACACAGAAGGCATTTTAAGAGATCTGGGAACACAGGTTGACAGCAACCTCTCTTTTGACCACCACCTTGCCACTGTGGTCAGAAAGTCCTTCTATGTGGCACATTTCATTACTAAGGGTTTTGCAAACAGGAAAAAAGAAGTCATTGTCTCCCTCTACTCTTCCCTCATTAGGCCAATCATTGAGTACAATGCCCCATTTGGCATGTACCTCATTAGACACCTGCAACAACTGGAGCGGCTGCAAAAGTACCTCACAAAGAGGATTCTAGGCCTTAAACACTTGTCCTATATGGACATACTCAAAAAACCCCAACTATTCTCTGTCTCTGCTTGACTTACAAAGCCATGTCTGACCTAGCTCTGTTAGAAATGCTACATCTAAAGAAATCCCAATCCCTCCACCATCACACGCTCCAGAGACCTCAACCTCATTACCACAATCAGCAAAACATGCTGGAGGGACAGGTTCATAACCCAGAGACTGCCCATGCTATGAAACAGATTTCCCATACATGTCAAACAGAGAGTCTCACTGGCCTTCTTCAAGAGAAATCTTGATGAGTGGATGGGAAATAGAAAATTCACCCCAGCGATCACTCCAGTGGCTCTACTTGACAGAGGCACTGGGACCTAAGATCGGGTGGCACAATCCTAGGGTAATCCTAAGGGCTAGGCTTGTAAAGGCTTCAGGGCCATTAGCCTAGTACACACCTATGAACCTAAATACATAGATGCGTACATGCAATGAGCATATACAAACATAACTAAAAAAGCATTGCTTTCATCTGACTAACATATCCTTTAGAAGCTTTTCACTTTGTAGCACTTCAGATTATCCGTGGAAAACAGCAGAATTCTTAATGGTTACTTGAGTGTGGGATTGCCACCTACCCATCTTAATGAAGGACAATCCCTATTTTGGCAATTGTGCCCAGTGAAAAAACATGAAATATCACAAATATCCTGAGATGTTAGTACAAACAAAATCCATAGGTTTCCTTTAATAGTTGCATATGTGAGTTATTTTGTATTGGAACCCACTCTTGTTGTATAAAACTGTATAAACAAGTTAAGATTTCATAAGACTGAGCTTTTATTTTTGAAAAAAAAGTGATATCCAATCTGCTAAATTGACTGTAATTATGGTTAGTCCTGTAAAATCTCATGTTTCAAAAAACATCCCACTTTGAGCATTTTAAGAGGTGGCAACCTTATTTGGGTATAACAAGGTTCATGTATAATTCATGAAGTTTTACTTCCCGAATTTCATATTCAGATTTGCTCCTGACTAGATGTTAACACATGATGATGCTCTGAACCAATAGAAAACGAACCAGTTTATATCTATAGAGAAGAAGAAAAAAGTCCCATATATTTTATAAGTATTTTTCCTTATACAGCATATGCAAATGAATCTATGGCCAATGAACTTCTCATTAGGAACGTCCAGACAACTGATTAAGGCTGCAAAATGACTTTTCAAGTTACCTTCTCAACATTCAAAAGTACAGTAACTACAGAGCATTTGGGGGAGTGTCAGACTAGAAAAAGAACATGCAAAGCAGTCGATTTCTCAGTCAAGAGCATTACCTGTTTCAAACCAAGCAGTCACATGATATTTCATTTAGAACCCGTATGCATCTGTTAGCCTTCTGGGGAGGGACTTGCCTAAACAAATAAAGAACTCTAGATCAGCTAACTGTGTTAAGTGTGTTAAACCTTATTGCATTTGTCGACCATTATCTTTACTTACTTTTCTGGATCCCCGAATTCTTTTCAGCCCTCCCTTGACAGAATTTTTATACACTCAGGTCAAAGAACTTGGTTCCTGCAGCCCTCCATCCTGTCAGTATTCTTCCCTACTGGGACTCCATCATCATCTGCAGTTTCTTAATCCAACTGCACTCTGATCCGGCCTGCTTCTGGAACCTGAAGAACTTTACTCATGGTTTGTTTAATGAGTCATATAGGTAATACATCCTCAGCATGTAGCTGTTGGGAGAAAGAATAAAATAGCAGTACTTCCCCTTTGAACTAAGTTTCATCAACATTGTTTTAATTTGCATTGCCCAAACCTCAAAGTTGATAATCAACAAAGCCAGGGATAGTGTGCATCTTTATCTCATCTTCCCTTCTACTGATACTTCCCAAATTAGTTTCCTGCTTTCCAAAATTTGGACTCCTGTATACATGTACTCCTCATGCACTGCTGGCTTAAATCTCACCTACACACCCGTTATATTCATTGCTGCAGGCAGGCTTAAGTCAGATGTCCATTACTCAGCATACAAAGCGAAAATCTCCCATTAAATGTTACCAATCCACTGAGATTTCTGCTGCCATTAGCCATAAGGATGCATTCTTCCTTGTGCTTGCTTTACCACATGCAGAGTTTTTCATTAACAAAACACGAAGAAGTTGAGCTCCTTTTTGCAGATAAAGTTGTTGAAATCAATCAGTCCTCCTTCCAAAATTCAGAAATGGTGCAGTTACATGCAGTCTGCTGAAGTTCCTTACTTCTGCTGGTAAAGGTTAATTATATTGACTAAAATGAGATTTTGACTGTGGGTACGTCATTGTACTCCAATTCCTGTGAACTGGATCATGGCCTAACAATGTTCCTAAGATCTTGCATTGATTCTGTGGGATCTGCCATTGACCAGAGTACCCAGACCTCACATAGAATGTTTTTGTTCATCATTATTAAAACAAAGCCTAGCTAGTCTCTTCCTCAGAAAGCTATTAATGGATCCAGACCTTTTCTGAGTGTTACTGTGCTGTCTTTTGTCATTTTATCAGGTAAAATTATTTACTTGCAAATTGGCATAGATGCATACATTTTCCTACTAGACCATTTTATGACATATTTGTCTTCTGTCAGTCTGGTTTTCTATCTAAGCCTAGCATTGAGATAATCCTTATGGAGGTTGTTAACAACTTCCATTTGACACAAGTTCAAAGGTTATATCCTCTGACTCTCCTTTTTTGATCTCTTAGCTACTCTTAATACACTATACCATGGTGTACTGACATAGCTCATTATTTCAATCTAGTTTGCCTTTGCCATCTTGGTCTAGTCATAACTTGCAATCCAGGGGATAACTGCTCTACCAGTCACCCACTGTAATGGGATATGGCAGGGATGTATATAAGTTCCTTTTCTATGCACACTGTATGTATTTTTCCTTACAGAGGTCATTCGACATACAGGTATTGATTATCAATCTTATGCAGATGATATTAACACTCTATTTCTCATTAACAAAGGAGTTTCTGGCAGATGCTTCCACTTTATAAGTCTGTTTAAAGTAATTCCTTTAATTGATATCTAAAAGGTTGCTAAAGCTAAGCCTAACAGAGGCTGAGGCAGCACTGGTAGATGCCACCATCCATTGCATCTTCCTGTCCATTTTCGTCTTATTGCCTGGAGGGGTGGGTGGACTGAAATTTCTATTTCAGGGATATGATCTGAGTGTTACTCTGAAGGGCCAGTTGCCACCTGTCAAGACACTGTATTTCACCTAACAAATATTGTGTAGATCTGCACTAGACCTTCCAGCAATGATACATGAATCAGTACCGTCTTGTTTTAACTGCCTCAATGTCCTTTACTTAACAGAATTTCCTAGCATAAATGCAGAGGGTATAAATATTCTAGAGCAAGTTTCCTCTATGGTGCTTATTGGCCTTGTTATATAGATCTCTGGATAGATGATACCAATCAGTTTTAAAAGTTCTAAAAGACCTAGATCTTACTTATTTAAAAGATCTGCAGGTGTGCTACACCCCAACTAGTTCTTCCAAACTATTAGCAGAGGGACTTCCATGTGTTCTGAAGATGTGTTCAGGAAATTCTGGCACACTATCTTTTGTTTATCTTGTCCTGATCTTCCAGAATCAGTTTCCTTTACTTGAATTGAATATTTCATTCTTGGGCAAACTTCCACAGGTTACTGAAATACAAAGTCTTTAGGAAGTTTTATTAAAATTCAACTTGTCAAGCTCTTTTAGTTTGATAACATATATTAATATAACATAGAACTGTACCATGTTTTCGTCTTATCTTCCTTTCAACAACACTGTGATCCTCTTTCGTTTTCTACAATGCTTAGGTAAGAAGTGATTATGCATTGCAATAAACAAACAGGCAAAGAAATAAATATGTCTTCTTAATTTTGAAGATAACCATCCCTTTCACCTCAGGCCTCATTAACTTCATTTTTACATGAATCCTACAAGGAGCAACTCATTTTTCTCTTGTATCCTTACCTACCTAAAACACTTTTGCACAATTATTCATTAGGATTTCAGTGCCCAATATTCAGAACTGGAATAGATTTATAGTTCACTAAACCAACCACTTTCCATCTCTCATAAAGGCAGGAAAAGAGACCATACATGAGATAAAAGCAGTTCCCCTACCTACTCTTTCACATTTTTTTATAATTCTGATGGAAGCCATCTCCTCTTCCACACCACTCCTTAAATAACCTGTTGCTTTATTTTTCTTTCTCAGTAGTAGTATCCCACTTCCTCATAAATTCTCTTCACTTTCCACTTTTTCCTCTCCTTAACCAATACAACATCTTGTAGAACTGTACTGCTCCTGGTTAAGGTCTGTAATCGCTTTCCTCCTTCTTTTCATTCATTCTTAATTCCTTTTTGTAGTCTTTCACCCTCCATGCAAATATCTTCCTTGACATCTCTCTGTCAACATCATAGGTACTTTTGCTTCAGTATTTCCACTCCACTGTACTTAACTACTCAGACATAAAGTCTTGATAATCTCCATTCTCATTTTGGAAAGTGTATATTCCATTCCTAACCACAAATTTCTGTAGCTTTCTTCATTACAAACACAAAGGAACCAAATCCAAAATCCACTCCAAGGTAGTTTATTAAAGCGCTTTTCATTTCCCAAAGAGAAACTTCATCAGAATACATTTTCAGACCCAGCCCTCTCTATTTATAGTAAGCCCCTAATGATTAACATGATATAATTCCACCCCTTTAAAGGGGGAGTGTCAAAGTTTCGGCCTTCAGAAAACATTATTTTTTTATTCCAGCAATCCATAGCATGTGCCCTAAAAATACCACATACCTCTTATCTTGCCACTTTTTATAATATTTTCATTGTATTTTAACTGTTTAATTCTGCAGAGTGTCCCACTCTCACTTGGTTCTATACAGTACCACCCACCAAGATGACATCATCTCTTTCCCCCACCCCCACTTACTCACTATTTTAAATAAACTCATTTGACCTTTACCGGGAATGTTTTGATTTCCCTGGGAAAGCAACATGTACCTTTTATTATTCTGATCAATCTGTAACATCATTACCTCTGTATTCAGTACTTGTCTTGTACAATAAGGAATAATTTATTTTCAAATCTAAATATTTCATTGCTCTCATCACCTTTTGGTATAGAATGGTCATTGTTTACATGATGGCTGAAATCTGTCTGGTGATTTTTTTCTATCATAAATTCCATTGGAAATTGAAGTTGCCAGTAGCCAACAGGAACTGGCATTTCTTTTAAGTTTTTGAAAGGAAAAAACCTCCATGTTAAAGCAATGGATTGCAGTTTGTAGTATAAGGTGTTTTAGCTCCTGGATGATCACTGTTTTCAGCTTCTTTAACTTCGAAAGTAAACTGCAGTTCTGAGTCGTCGATCACACTGCATGTAATATAATCCAGAATTGCAACTGCATTTCATAGTTCATTTAAAGTAAAGTTAAAAGAAAGTGCCAGCTCCCGTGTGTTGATCACACTGTAGTGCAATTGCAACTTTGGATTATATTACGTGAAGTGTTATCTACAACCGGGAACTGCAGTTTACTTTCAAAGTTAAAGAAGCTGAAAACAGCAGTCACCCAGGACCTAAAACACCCAATGCTACCTTCCTGCCATAGGTCAGTGTTTACCAGGAAGTTTTTGATAGTGCTCCATATTCACCTAATTATTCACAAGGTCTCTGACTTTATGTTTATTTATTTATTTAACATAAAATCCGACTTGGAAAAACGCTCCAGATGCACGTCTTTGAACTTTGCAGTTATGTTTTCATGTTTCCTCCATAAATACAGATTTCACGCAGAAAATATGTGCTAATGCAGAACCTGTTATTCTAACACCCTTCTAAGTACAGAAGACAATGTTACAATATCCTTGGCTTTGAACCCAGCCACCCCCATGTTTTCCCTTGTCCCTAACTACTCAGAAAACGGAGTTGAGAAGTATGTTATAGTTAATTATTCTGTGAGTGTGTGCTTGAAAGAATCCTATGTCAAATGGTCTAACTTCTTACTCTGCCTCTCTGTATATATATAACATGCCTAGTGCAGGCAAGCTAAACACTCCTGTTATTAAACTTAATTATGTTTTGTTTTTAAAGAAATTGTTCTTATCTTATGCGCTTTTTATTTATTTATTGAAATATAATTGCAATGTCTGTTCACTTGGTGGTCCATCCACTCCCCAAAACAGAGGATCAGCTAAATGACAGGTAATCAGAACAGAGTATAGAATACAGTGGTAATGAGAAATTTGTGCAATCGGGAAGCACTCCATTTAGGGTTACCACCTATCCCACTTTGCGAGGGACAGTCCCTCTTTGGGCAGTTGTGTCCTGACCAAAAATATTAAAAATGGCAAATGTCCTGAGATTGTAGGACATAATTATGTCCCATATTTTATGTAATACTTGCGTAAAATAGTTATTTCTGTATCTATAATACCTAAATGTTACAAGAAACAGAATAAGCAACTAAACTGCTACAAGAATAAGCTTTTATTTAGGCGAAAAAGTAAAAGTTCTATACTTTGTACTGAGCATGGGTATGTGTCAGCCTGTAAAATCTGATGTGTGCCCCGAAAATGTTCCACTTTGGCCATTTGAAAAGGTGGGAACCCTAACTCCATTGGTAGCTTATTTTGTAGTTTAGGGTGTCTAAAACACGTTTATAAATAGGACAGAATTCAAAAGCAATCAGTTTATTAATATTAAAGTGGAATGTCTGGGTAAACTGTGGTTCTCATCTGGCAAGGTTCTGACATGTATTACTAAATATTGTAACATGGTTGGTTTTGATTTTGATGGTGCAAGTGTGTTTAACAGCCATCATTAATACTTGGTGCCATGCTACTACTGCTTGAGTAATCATGGTATCTTGTCTGGGTTTGGAGAATGCTGAAGTACATTTTATGTTTATAAAAATAGCAGTGTCATTTTAACATTGTTTCTGATATTGTACTTTTCTCAAGCTAATTTGCAAACTGTCTTGGATGGGGCGGTTTTCAGGATATTCTGTTGTTTCACATACATGTGACCTTCAAAGGTGTTTTAGAATTGCATTACATTAAACTTTTTGTTTGCATTGGCTTTGTGTTGTATGTGTTTATTTGTCCATGTTTTAGTCATGGTGTTATAATTTAAGAACACGATCTTAACATTTTAGGTGTGGAGATGCTATTTGCAAGAGTTGCACAATATTTTAAAGTTGTTTCTTTGTTGACTACGAGGAAAAAAATCTATGTAAGAAATTAACCAATAATACGGTCATTCTAGGTAGGTAAAGCAGGTGTGCAGAAGCCTGCCAGCCAGCAAGGGACTGGTTAGGAGCAAAAAGGAAAATAATCTGACTCCATGCAGGATGATGAGCTTCTATTCTGGTCTCCATTTTGTAATATTTTGGATGCCAAGAAGTGCAGGAGAATGAAGTAGCTTAATTGGGCATGATAGTCATGGTAGCTGGAGGGATCAAAAAGTATCTAAATATTTTAAGAGTGAAAACAGGAATTTTCATTTTGGTGGTGCCTGGTCACTCATATCTTTGTCACTGTATGTAAAACAAAATTGGGCTTAATCAAGCATGTGTTTTGGGAATATCAAAAACATGTGAATAGTGTAGCATATCATTAGAGTCTACCACATTTTGTGAGTATGAATGTTAATAAAATATTCTGTTACACATAATTATCTTTGGTTTACTGAACCGAATTATAGCTTATTGGAACATTTGTTTGAAAATAAATAAAGAAATACAGAAATGAGATAGCAAGATGCTATTTTAACTGTATAGCTTTTGTGTACACACAGAGGTGTCCAGGAAATCCTGTTCTTTATCTTCAAAACACTGAACTTTGGTTCAGCAATAGAAAATGGGAAAAATGGGAAAATTGTTGATAAATAGGGATTGCGTGCATGGGCCATGTTGATGTTGTGTGTGTGTGTGTGTGTGTGTGTGTGTGTGTGTGTGTGTGTGTGTGTGTGTGTGTGTATATATATATATATATATATATATATATATATATATATATACACACATACATATATCTGATGCAAAAAAGACAACATTAGAGTACATTTCATTTTTTTTTTTTATGATTTACAGTTGACACTTTTGGGCTAATAGTTCTGATTATGTGATTTTATAAGTCAGTTAATTGTACATTGACTAAGATTTCTATATTTTATTTTCTGATTTTATAGGAGGTGCAAGAAAATTAAGGTATATTTAAACCTGATGTATCTTTTGAAGTGGGTTAGGCATAGTATTTTAGTTTTTTTTTTTTTTTTTATTTTGGAGCGACTGGTGCAAAAGGTAAAAACTGAAGAAGTCTCACCATTGGTGGGACAAAAAGTGCTTAGTATGTATTATTGTTTTTACTATTAGAAGTCTATATTAAACCTGCGTTTTATTTTGTACCAACGGAGTGGACTCCAATTCCTTCTGTAGGTGTTCTGGATAGCTGGTATCATATCATAATTGCACAATTATAAATGTATAACCCTGCATCAACAGTAATGCATCTTTTTTTGATAACATTATTTTCAACATTGGTTCATTGGCAAGTACTAGGCTAGCTGCCCTTGAAGGGCCATTTTCAGCCTAGCTAATTTCCCTTGGTGAGAACAAAACTTTGTATGTGATGTAAACACCTTAACTATGATGCCAACCTCTGAATGACAATAATTCCGCTAAAACTAACTTGTGCTCTGATCTTCAACATACTAACTCCTGAACCATAACTCTGAATTTGTGCAGCTGTGGCCTGGAACATGATTTATGAAAATTAGGATTGTCTTGCAGCATCCATCAGTTTAACAGAAGTTATAGAAGGGTCCCTAAAGTTATTACTCTCAAAATTCCATGCTAGAATTTCACTTAGTTAAAGTGCTATAATCCTGCACAACAGTCAAGTCAAAATGAACTGAGGGACTGTTTACATTACAATACATTTTGTAGTTTATTCTTCTGTATTGTAAAAGTACAACTAAAAATCTGGATGGACTAGAAATTAGAGCAAGGTACTCACCATTTGGTGTTATGCCTCACAATGCTCCGAAATGTGAAATATCTGTACACTTAATGTGCACACTTCATCATGCTGAATAGCATGTATGTATGCATTAAATTCTGCCAATTTTTGTGCCCAGTCTGATATTGTACCAGAAAGCAGGAGAAGGGATGATTTCAAAAATGCAAGGTGTGGCTGCATAAAACTAAAGAAATGAGTAGACCATCCCTCGGCCTTCCTTTCCTGTCGTCTGCCTTCGCTGTTTTTATCTTCCTGTACAAGCTCTGAATTCTGTTTGATGACATTTGTCAACTTTCTGTAACCTCAATGTTGATCAAGTCTTTGGACATACTGTAAATCGTGTTAAATTCCTGTTATGTAAACTTTGATTTCATTGTATTTGTAATGGGTGGCACAGTGGTACAGCAGATAGTGTTATCACCTCACAGCAAGAGGTTCTTAATGTTGTGGTTTATGACATTATTCATGATGCTTTCCATGTCTTTGCAAACAAGACTTGTAGGGCTAATGGGGCCATATTTCTTGGGTCAGCGGTGTTAGGTTGAATAACTTAAGGAGATCAGAAGAAGTATTTGTTAGTCTATGAGAGCACCTGAAAGATAAGGTTCTTAGAGAAAGGAGGAGAAATGGACTCCAGTATGTTTCGGGGGGGGGGGGGTTGATAGTTTCAGGGCAAACATTTGCAGCAAATTTGTTAGCCAATATGATGGTGATGTCATTAGGAATTGAATAGGTGTTGCAATTATAGATACATTTTAAGGAGTGAGCTAAATTAGTTGAAGAAGGACTTATAATTATCCTTAACCCCATAAACAAGCATACATTTTGTGGAAGTCTTCAGTGTCTCAATAAATTTCTTGGAGACACATTTCATATTTTCATTGTGACACAAGATTCTGGCCTTACAAGGTAATCAAAGCACTTTCTTCCTTCTGTTGTATATTTATATCTTCTGCCACAGGGGGATTGACAGATGACACTGTATTTGATCCTGATGGGGGACAGCCCACCATTACCAAATACAATGGCAAATTTGATAACAACTAGTTTATGTAAATAAGCATAAAGATCCTTAGCATAGGTGACTGCATATCCTGGTTCCATTTTGGGGTTAGCATACAATTCTGTTGTACAATTGTAAATGTGTAGCATTTCTGAACAGCGTGGTATTGGTAACCATGGGAGAGGATGTCCTGAGGGCAAACATAACTAGCTGAGAATGTGACTTAACCATCCAATGGTGAAGGAGAGGTCAGAGCTGAATGTGTAGGAACTAAGCCCAACATATTTCTGCTCCTTGTGGACTTATAGACAATTGAATCCAGGGAATTCTCAGAGACCCAGACTAAGAAACATCGTGCATATCCAACATTAGAAGTACTCCAGTCTATGGAAGAGTAGATAACGTCACAAAAGTTTAGATATCCACCTCTAATTGGGAAGTTTTTCTCCGAATGCTAAGAAATTATCCTGGTCATGTCAGGCTGTAAAAGGTGATTTGCAACAAGCTACAAGTCGAAAGATTCTTCTTATCTGGTGTAAACTGCAGTTCAATAAGCTCACTTGGAAGTCACTGAGTAACATTTAAGGGATGAAATCCCTGTTGAAAATGGAGACATTACCACCATTTCCAGACAACTTGAAGGAAGCACCGAATCCAGGCAAAGAGGAGTGTCCTCAGTTCTTATGAACCATCTATCATTCATCTACACAAATATAGACTCATTCCAGATGCATATGTGCTTCCAGATCTGGCACATTCCTGGCATTGAGAAGAGTCAACTTAATATTGTCTAGCAAATGATTTGATTTGTAGGTTATGTTGGGATGTTCATTTGATGAGCTCTGCTTAAAAAAGGGAACAATGGAGGTAGCAAAGGCTTTGGCCAGTATGCTGAAGTCCTTGAGTATGAATGCATGGGTTAGGGTTAGAGTAAGGGTCAAGTAAAGGACTGGATTAAGTGTGCGATTGTGAGTGTTTAGGGTTAGGCTAGGGGAAAGATTTAGTGTGCATGTGTTCGTGTGCATGTGTATGTGTGTGTGCGTGTGCACGCGTGTGTGTGTGTGTCCCAACTATCTTCTGTAGTGGCATCGTTATATGAACATCTTTTTTTAATTTAAGATGCAGGTTAGAGTTGGGGGCAGGGTTAGCACATATTACTAAAATGGAGCATGGAGGCTTACTAACTATAATGGACCCTGTAGTCCAAAAACTCTTATACATCCATAAATCAAACAGTCCTGCTAATACTTGGGCATAACTCTAAATTCACTCCAACAAATAAATAAAACGTGATGAAGGAATAGATTTATAGCACAGCACTTACCCACTTCTCTGGAACAAACTAACTCTGTAAGCTAACTGAGTGTGGCACACTGCCTGCCTTTAAAAAGGATAACTGGTTGGTTATTCATAACCCCCCCCCCCCATATGACTGTCTTGGTCCTCCTTGAAAAGGAAAGAGAGGAAAGGTTTAAGGGAGGGTACTGACAAAGTGAAAATGACCTTGCAGCTCATTTGCGTGCATCTCTTATGAACCTATGACATATGACTGTCTCATCCCTGTATGGAAGCAGAGTTAGTGGGCCTTACATGCTTAGGCCTGCTTTCCTGGTGACTCTTCTATAACCTGCATGGACTTGCAGTATGTGGGCGTGGAGAAGGAGTATGTGCTGCCTTGTCTGCACCAAAAGCTGAGATCTGTTACAGTATGTCTAGAAGACTCTGATAAAATGTATATGCATGATATTTTTATAGACAGTATGTGCACTCTGAGTGCATTGCAAGACTACACCATTTTTACATGGCCACTACAAAAATATCAAGTATACCAGTCAAAATACTTTAATGTACATTTGGCTTTTGTGTTTCAGACAATCTTGAGATGCTGATTGTCTGTAAGCGTAATGCAGCTAATTTGTTTAGAGGTTTTGGTTCTTGTAGGGTAAGTGCATCATTAAAATGAATGCATTTCCTCTCATGCTAACCTCTGTTTCTACAACTCGCCTCTTAGCTGATATTTGTGGTTCCCCTGATTTTCCACTGAAATTATTTTTTCATAGCTGTTTTAAGTGTGTTACAGGCCCATAAATAGGTCCGTTAAAATTGTATATGTAGCTGTATCATCGTTTTCTATAGATATCAATATCCACTGAAAATCCACAGCTTCTTAAAGTCTGTCACATTAACTAAAAGGTTGGCTAAATATATAAATAAAAGTTGCATAATTGGTCAGTTTGTGGTAAGAGAAGCCTGAGTCAATTGGTTTGCATGTTAATTATTTTAAAATTGCTGCAGTTATCCTTGGCTACATGTTAAGTATTTTTGATCTTGGACATACTGGATTAAACAATGGGGACCACAAGAGGTGAAAATGGTCACATTCAACTTGATGAGGCACTAACTGCATTGATTTCTGGCTTGATAGTGATTTTAATTTCATTGACTGAGGTTTAAATACTGAGCTGTTTAAGATGTCTTACTCATTTCAATATATGTATTTATTAGAATGTGACAACTAATGTGATCTATTCATGCATTCATCACAGAATAGTTAATTCAGGCTTTGTCTAGGTGCATCCTGTGGATAGACTTGGCTTGGCTTAATTGTTTAGATATGGGTATGATCTTTTTATCAAATGATATGTCACTTTCTACAGAATTCAGCTCAGTTGTGGAACTTATAGTCATGACAGATGTTTGGATGAGAGGTTAGTGCAGCCTTTTTTATAATTACTACTTTTTTATGAATTTTACTTATTGTGGTTGGTGATAGTGGGAATATAAATAACTGTCATGATTTGCTTTAGGAGACAGATTTTGCAGTACGTTTTGTAGATAACGACTATATTCTTTTGTTTAAGCTGTTATGTAGATTCTGTGCAAGTCATTTGGAGAAGCAGTCAGGTTTGTTGGTCAAGGCTGCTAGAAGAATTAATGGGACTTGTTTAGACTGCACACTAGGACATTACAGATAAGTGAGCACTTTTATGTTTTGGTAGAGTAAAACTGTGAATTATTGATGGCCTCTCTTGTGTTTGTTGTAATTAATGGAGGCTTTTTAAGTAGAACATGTATATTTGGTGTATTTGTTGTTTCCGCGTTGTAAAGCATTGTATTATAGGTTTAATTTTTTACAGGTTGCTACTTTTACTGCAAGTGTGTGTGTGTGTGTGTGTGTGTGTGTGTGTGTGTGTGTGTGTGTGTGTGTGTGTGTGTGTGTGTGGAGGTGTGTTATTTACTTTAGTAACTGCCTATTTTTCCCTGATTGGTTGGGAGTCGGGTTTTGCAAGAAGTGTGCCATGTTCTTTTTGCTTTTCTCTGCAGGATTTCAGCTCATTTAAGAGCATGTGGTCATTGTTGAAGGTTTTAGTGTGTATTATTAGTTAGTTTTTATTTCACAATATTTATTGTGTTTTCCTTTTGTGGATAGTGACAATAAGTTTAGAACTAGTTTTGTTGAGGGGTTGTCAAACCTGAGTTCTGACTGCCTCCTGGTGCTGTTTGTGGTAGTGATGATGGACATGTTTTATTGCTTAGATACTGGGTAGGATTTCCTGATAGCTCAGTTGAAACATCAGTCTGCTTCACACAAAAACATGGCTCCAGTAAGACATTGTGGTACATGCTTACAAGCCTACTAAATGATGCTACAGGTTAGTTTACATTTTTATGTTTTGAGAAAATATTTAAATTATCTATAGTTATTTATGTCACATCTTGAACTTGGTGTATATGTTGTAGAAAGAAAGGCGATGTTGTACTTTACTGGCTCACCTTCAGTTTCACGCAGGAGTGGATGTGGTCCAGATGACTGATGAGCGAACCTGAATATGAAATAAGGCATGATTGGCAGCCATGCATATTAGCCACAGACATCATGCATACAATCCAACAGCCAACAGGCTTGCTAACAATTATTAAAACAAGTTTATCAGAATGTTCCATACTAAAGGCTGCCTAACTCAGCTGCTCTTCTACATTCCTTGTATGCGTCATGCAGCATTACACTATTCTTGCTGGTGCTAGTGGAAGGCAATGGGTCCAATGTAAGCCGGAGTCGGTATATCCAAGTGGCGGGGGGGCACAGCACCCCCACAGGGGGTGCAAGGGGCTTGCCCCCTGCAAAAGCAAGGGAAAACATGTAATTGCCGTTTCTCCTACAAGAAAGAACGTGAAAATCGCTTTAAATTATTCATGCCTTTGATGTTATTTTCTGGCTGGAAAACCACGTTGTGTTGGTTATTCATGATAACAGTGACACGTCAACCAGCTTGGGTGGGGTTTGGGTGGCGCTTCCTACTGCGCATCTGGTGAGCCAGTCAAGTAAAATATCACCAAAAGAAATACTTTGATACATTCAGTGTATTTTTTTGCCAAGTTTTATGCATAAGTATTAGGTTCATAGGTTAATACTAGACTAATGACCACCTGGGTCTTTACAATCGTAGCCATGCGACCCAACCCAGTTTTGTCCTCTAGTTCCTTGGACACGTATAGCCTTGGGTATGTTAATAAAATATGCCCCTTTTGGTATGTACCTCACAAGACATCTACAACAACTGGAAAGACCACAGAAATATCTCACAAAGAGAATTACTGGCCTCAAACAGATGCCCTACGCAGACCGTCTCAAAAAACTACAGCTTTACTCCATTGCATATCGCCTACTCAGGGGCGATCTCCGCCTAACATGCAAAGCTATGTCAAACCCAGAGTTGTTGGACATGCTCCACTTAAAAAAATCCCAATCCCTCCGAGCTACATGCTCTAGGGACCTAAACCTTGTCACCACAATAAACAGATCATGCTGGAGGGATAGATTCCTGTCCCAGAGACTTCCCATACTCTGGAACAGACTACCTATCTATGTCAAACAGAGCTCCTCATTAGCACTCTTCAAGAAAAATCTTGATGATTGGATGGGAAATGGGAAATTCACCCCAGGGATCACTTCTGTGGCTCTGCTCGACAGGGGCACAGGAATATAATTTTCTCGGGTGGCAAAAGCCAGGGTACATTTTTTGGCTAGGCTTATATAGGCCTTAGGGCCAATAGCCTAGTACCTACCTATGAACCTATGAACCTATAAAGAGGTAGCCACAGGTTGTGGGGTTTGGGGTATGTTAGTTGCAGATTAATTTATTTACTGTTGACCTCTGTCCATCAGAGACATGGGGGTCAGACTGGGGGGGTATATTTGTGGCTTTCCAGACAATGATCAAGGTTTCTTTTGAATAAGATCAGGGGATAAACTTCTCTTCATGTAGATGGGGAGCTTATTCCCTAGTAAGGGGATCCTTTGAGGCACATATCGGTCTCTCCAGCATATTCTATTTAAGTCACAAGAAGAGTTCAGGTCTTCTAGTCTAGAGTGTAGGGTGCTGTTTGTTTTGTGGATATGCAAGAGACCCATCACAGCTGGATCTGAGGATGCCTTATATGCTGGTCATAGACTGTCTCTCAGTAACCTGTAGGAGATTGAGTATAGATATAGGGCCTTAAGGTGATCTGTGTAGGACAGAGTATTCTTACCCTGGATTCCCCTGATGTATATCACTGGAGGGCATTCCAACTGTTGCAAGTGCCTGGTTGGGTACATAACAAAGGGGGCATTATATTAAATAATGGGTCTGATAAGGACTGAGTATCCTGGACTTGGATGCCACACCTTTGCATATGAGTTGGGTGACATAGAATGATTTTCTTACTGTCATGGCTACATGTTGGTCATAGTCCAGATTATTGTCTATATATGTTACCAGTTCCCTATCAGGTCCATTCTTAGGGGTGTTTTATTAATTGAGTAATTAGCTTGGGTGGACAATTTCTCAAAGGTGCTATAATGCATTTCTTCATTTTGAGTTTTTGTCTGTGGCTTTGGCACCAGTTTTCCATTATCTCTAGCTTTATTGACAGTATTTGTACGGATTATAAGTGCAGTGTTAATACTATGGGAGGCATGGAAGCATTGTTGTGGAGGGTAGTAGTTCTTCCTGCAGGAGATAAGTTAGCAATGGTTATTGAATTCATTTTTAAAGTATTTCAGAGTGGGTGGCTTCAACATAATGGTTAATGTTTTCACCTCATAGACACAAAGTACAGGATTTGATTCTGACCTTGGGTTATTGGTTAATCTTAAAATGGCCCTTCAGGGCAATCAGCCTACTATTCTCCTGTGAACTTAAAATTACTATGCGTCTAAAGTTAGTGATGTCTGTTGAATTTCCTCCTTTGTGTAGAAAGATAATGTGTGATTTTTTTTCCCAGAGAGAGGGAACATGGGAATTCCTTAACTGACCTATTTATAAGGAATGATACCAGATGGGCAATGCTATTGGCTGCTATTTTAAGATACTCAATTGGAAGGTCATCAGCTGAAGCTGAGCATGGTTTGAGTTTGAGTTGTTTTGTATAGGATGTGGGCACAGGTCTGAAGGTGAAAGTGGATGTAGTGATATGTGGGTGTTGTGCAGGGGAGGGATTAGCTGTGGGAATCCTTGGTTAGGGACACTATACTATCTATGAAATAAGATTTAAATTCTATTGAAGTTTTGAGTAGTGAGGGATTAGGGTTGAATTTTTGGCCAGGATGTAACATTTCTTTAACAGTTGAACAGAATTTTTTAGGGTTGTGTTAACTATTGTGAATGCTGTTTTAGTATAGTTTCTTTGTTTTCATTTATTTGCTTTTTATTACAGATGTGGAGCATTCTGAAGTTTTCATGATATTGAGATGTTTTATATTTCTGCCATACTTTCCATGACTTTTTTTTTATCCTGCATTAGCATTCTACTGTTTTTGGCTAGCCAGACTGCATTTTTTTGTTAGTCTCTTACTTCTAGGGGGTGCAAAGCTATTTAGGAAAGTTGCATTGAATTCATTTACATCATCATCTAAGGAGAGGATTTTTGGGATATTTCAGTTAATATATGATAGGCTAGTAATGAATATTTCTGGGTTAAACTTGGATGGGTTGCATGTTGCTTTGTAAACATATCATTTAGACGGTTGCAGGAGATGTCTAGTTTAATATCTTCAAATATTTTGGGTTTCTAATACTCCATTTCTAAGTCAGGGTATGATTGAAGTTCATGAAATTAGTATTGTTTCAGTCATTGATGTTAGGCAAAAATGCTCTTTGCAGCACCCACAGTGGGCCCAGAACTGACTCTTACAATTCATACAGAGTTACGTGTCCATCCATCCATCCATCCATCCATCCATCCATCCATCCATCCATCCACATCCCCTTTTTCCCATTTTTGCATACGGGGTCTGGGTGCCACTTCAACAGGGCAACCACCTAGAGTCAAGGTTTACACCACCAGGTGGCTAGCCCTGCCATGGTAGGTCTTCCACACCATAGACTCAAACCTATGGCCAGTTTAGTGTGCCCAATCTATCTACTGCATGTATTTGAAATGTGGAAAAAAAACTAGAGCACCTGGAGGAAACCCATGTGAACACAGGGAATACATGCAGAGTCCATACAGAAGGCACTGCAGTTTAAGACTCATTGCTTCAGCTACTGCTGCAACTGTCTGGATACCTTTTATTTACATCAATCTCATTTCTGCCTGCAAATCTTGATACTCTATGACTTTGTGTCTCACTGCACATGAGACACTAACAGCAAGGTGTAGCAATTTCAATGATCAATGCTACATTTGTTTTTTTTCATGAGCGACTATATCAGGTTTTATCGCATCATTTTTTGGGCTGTTGGTAATAAATGATCCCATGTAATGTACACTTCATATTCCCTATAATGCTTTGTAGTTCATGTCCCCAGTGCTTCTCAGTAATTCTATGCTGTAGTGTTTGCACAATCCTCAGTGGAACAATATTGCCACATTATTCATTCGTTCAGTGAACAGGCCCTCTGCCATGAGTATGTCACACCCAGAAACAAGATGTGTAATTGCTTCCCATTCTTTTTACCGAGCCTACATTTGTCTGCTTCACCCACATGTTCAATGGACTTTGTAAACCAACACGTACATAATCCTCTATCCTGGGCTACCATTATTAACCTTTCTTCCTTCCTTTGGTATGAACTCACCTCTCCCTATCCATTCCTGTGTCACAATGCTGATCAACATGAAGTAATTCCACAAGATCTCTATACTTGCCACTACATTTATGGCTTTTCCATATTTCTTTCCTTCTCATCTGATCCTTCTTACATTCTTTCTTTTTTTTGGCACATTCAATTGCTGTTTGATTTTTTAGTCTGCTTCTGGTTTGATTTCCAGTCCACTTGTGAATTGAATGCTTCTGCTAAACTCAGCAGATATGTATGCAGTACACAAATGCAGGGGAAGGGTGGCCTAATGGTTAAGGTGTTTGCCTTACAAACACGAGGTGCAGGGTTTAAGTCTCACAAGGGATAATTGGCTAGGCTTAAAATGGCTCACAGAGGCAGTTAGCTTAGTACCAATCTATGAACCTATGAACCTATACATGTAATCAGTTTCAAGGAGGCCTATACCTTCTTCAGAACATGGTAATCTTGGTATACAAAGGAACCAACAACAGGGTGTAGAAGTGGAAAAAACACCGACATAAAACCAAGAGTCCACTCAGGAGCCAATATACTACAACTCAAAGTAGAATTTGCCAATATACTACAACCCAAAGTAGAATTTGCCAATATACTACAACCCAAAGTAGAATTTAATCTTGGTGTACACTAATTTTTATGATTTAGTAAGTGTCGAGCGATTTTATTGTTTTTCTTGCCCAAGTGATCCAGTACCTTTTGGGGCCAGTCAGTCACAACAAAACAGTAAGTTTAAACACGAACAGCAAATTGGTGTATAGCTCGGACTTTAATCCTGGATATCAAGGCTGTTTTCAATTTTAGCTTTAGGCTTCTTGAATATTCCTTACAGAGTTTTATTCACATCTGTTCATGTTTTATTGGTGATCCTTCATCAGTTCTTAAATATTTATTCACTCTTTCGAGCTCAAGTTCCTTTATATTACATTCCTGTCCTAGATTACATTTTCTTGATACTACAACTTTCCTGCACATTTATCAAGACCAAATGGCATTTTTATATAATCTGAGAATCTTTTAACCACTTACAGTTAAGTCATCCACATAAAGCAGATGAGCTGTATAAGCAAGGTTTTTCACTGGGAACCATATTGTAATCAAAACCTAATCTGTTTAATAAACCACTTAAAGTGGTAAGAGTAAGACAAAACAACAGCAGTGATAAAGAATCAGCCTGGAATATCCCATCTGAAATTTTATCCCTGGTATAATAATTTACTGTCTGTCATGGCTTAACTGCAAAGGTGGTTTGCCACTGTTTCATGGTCACTGTAATGTAACTGACCAATGTAGGATTTATCACATACATCCGTAAGCACTCCTTTATCCATGAATGTGGGACGCAATTTCACAAAATCTCAAACGCAATTTTTTATAATCTATCCATCCCATACTTAGATGCTTCCCCATTTTACAAATCTTTATTATGGTTTTGTTTAGCAACAAATGTTGCTTTGTTCCATCTGACTTTCTTTTGTTTCCCTTTTGTTCTGTTGCCATGATTGTGTTTTCTTTTAAATGAGTATAAATTTTGTCTGCATCAGTTCCAGCATAAAGTTTGTACATCGTCAGAAAGCAAGTTATTGTTCTATAGTCTTTAAGATGGCTTACAGGTTCACTATTAAGGAGGAGTATCATTTGTTATGCTGTTAACCAGGTTGGTGTTTGTTCAGGATGCAAATATACATAATTTTTATTCAGGGCTAAGTCTTTATGTAAAGATGTTAATACGTTTAGCCAGAAATTAGGTACGGCATCCTTAATTCTGTATCAATTTCTCTGATCGCTCCTTCATCCCATTTCATATCCTGTACATTTGAACTCCTTACTGTTTCTTTTTAAAATACCTATCCACTCATCTCCTTTATGTTCCACATGGTTAAAATATTTCTCCAAAACGTATCTACTTCCTCTCTCTCTCTCCTTTTTTTTTTTTTTTTTTTTTTTTTTATTTTTTGGTGTTTTTAGTGATGTTTCTGTCCCTGTCTGGTTGCATAGATTTGAAGGTGGTCACTGAGAGAGTGGTGAATTTACTAGGATGTCATATCATATTAGGATGCAGTCTAATAAGGATTTTGATGCCTTGCTATAATGTAAGGGGCTATTAATTAGTTGTGTGAACCCATATATGTTCATGCCAGATGTAGAGGAGTTAGATGCTATGTCCAATCAATTGATATCAACATTACCTGGTATTATTTTTACTTTTGAAATTGTTATGGATAACCAATCTAGGTTATCTTCCAGTGGAGATGTACTGTTACCAGGAGGGATGTTAAAGGGGGATTGTCAAAGTTCTGGTGTAAAAATAACATTTTTCTTTTATTGCACCAATCCATAACTTTCTTTATAAAATTAACAGACTTTTTTTTTATTTTCTGCTTATTGGTTTCATTTTCTTTCTGTTTTTTACCAAATTGTATCTGCAGGGCATCCCACTGTAGCGTTTGCTCAAAGACTACCTCCCACCAAGTTGACATCTCCTTCTTTTCCTCACCTCTTTTTCCCCCGACTTTAAATATACTGATGTCATTTTAATTTCCCAGATAAAACTAACACTAAAGCAATTTTGTTCCAATGTTTTCTATTGAATGTGAGCACTTGCACATTTATTTTACACTAGATTAAAAAATGACATTTGTTATTTCATAGGCGTGAAATGAGTCTGATTTTTTTTTTGTTCAAGTTTGTGTCTATATTTAGTAATTTTAGTTTTCAGTTGCTGATCATACTTTACTTAATATCAGCCAATTAAAATAGGACTAGAGTGTGATCGGTAACTGGAAAATACAATTTTGTTTTTTAATTTCACATGAATCACAGTAAGAGCACAAAGTCTTTGGGTGCTTTCATTTCCTGGTGCCATGATTTGCTTTACATGATTGCTAGCATACCACTCAAACTGTCCAGAACTGTCAGGATTTTTAAGTTAATATGTGGTATTCTGGCTAAATGCCAAGTAAAAAATGATTCCACAGTGCTGCCGTGGATCTCGGACTTAAAGCTAAAGTCTGTCATTATTTTGTACTCGGTAAGCAGCCTTTTGCTGTTTAGCGAGTGTAAAAACTGAAAAGTACGTGTGCGAGTTTGTCTGTGCATGTGAGCGTATGCTTGGGTTAAGGGCAAGACAAAACAGCAGTGGTGACGGAAAGTCACCCTGGAATATCTCCCCTTTGAATTTATATCACTGCAATAATAATTTGTCCTTTATCATGGCTTAACTGGTGAGTAGTTTGCCACTGTTTCATTTTCACCGTAATGTAATCAATTAGCGTAAGATGTATCTTATAAATTTTTAAACACTTTTTTATCGATGAATGTGAGATACTGTCAAATGCTTTTTGTAGTCTATCTATGATGTTCTTTGATTCTTCCCCTTTTTACAGTTCTCCATTATGACTTTAACAACAAATCATCCTTTGTTCCATATGACTTTCTTTTATTAACCTTTTGTTCTACTGCCATGATTGAGTTTTCTTCTAAATGACTATAAACTGTCAGCATCAATTCCAGTGCATAGTTTATGTCGTTGGAAGGCAGGTTGTTGGTCTATAGTTTTTAAGATGGTTTGCAGGTTCGCTCTTAAATAGGAGCATTGTTTTTCCTGTTTTTTACCAGGCTGATGTCTGTTCAGGGTGCGCATATAAATAGTTGTTACTCATGGCTAAATCTTCATGCAAAGATATTAATACTTTTAGCCAGAAGTTAGGTACTGCATCTAAGCCTGGGGTTTTCCCAATTTGGAGCTTTTCTTATCTTTGTTTCAGTCTCTCTGACTGTTACTTCATCCCATTTCATATCCTGTACATTTGAACTTCTTATTCTTTTTTATTACTTCTTCCATCCATTTAACATCTTTATTTTCCACAGGATCTTTATAGATATTTTTCCAAAATATATCTATTTTTTTCTTTTTTTGGTGGTGTTTCAATTCCTTTTGCCTTGTTTCCCAGTGCTCTATAAAACTTTTTTGGGTCATCAATAAATTGCTCATTTTGTACTTTTCCTTTATATTTATCTACGTCTTTTAAGTTTTTCTCACTGTGCTGATATTTTTAGTTTATTATCCATGATAGTGCATGATAGATCCTGATCTGTTATAATACTGCATGTTGCTTTTATCACGTCTATCTTTCTGAGTATTTTTGTTGATCTGTTCCCTCTTCTATACTCTTCTAACAGTGACACTTCTTGTCTTATTTACTATATAGTTTTCCGTATTCTATACCTCCATGATGGCATTCAATGTTTCCCCTTCTTTTCTCTTACTGCTCTGTGTTCTTGTGGTAAGACTTTATGTATTAGTAATTTAGCTGCACAATAATATATCTTATTTATTTCTGTTATATCACAGGCATCTCTATGGACAGTCCTAATTACTGTGTTCATTTGTTTTATCAAACTTCAAATTTTTGGGGTGTTATTGAGCTTCTGTAGTCTATTTCTTTCACCGATTTTAATATGTCCATCTATCTCTATTAAATCAAGCAACTCTTCTCTTAGATCATTTTCGTCTAAACTCAGGGCACCTTCTTTATTCTCCATTTCCTGCGGGCATTCTATAGAAAGTTCCAGAGCATATTCCTGTGATGTTCTCTGCAGTTTCATCCTGAGTCATCCATTGCTCTTTCATATTGGAGCTCACTGCTCTTTCTCTCCAAAACAATGACTCTGTCAGAGTTGCCATAGTTTCTTGTTCCTTCCCCTGATGTCCAACTCCAACTAAATGTTTGTACTGGTTTCCTATGGAAGGCTCCAAAGTATCTTCATATGGCAACTGATCAGATGCTTCTTGCTCCACTGGTTTCTCCTTAATTTTTGTTCCTAGTGCTCTATTCTGCTGTGATGTTATCTAAGTTAAATTGTACAAAGTAAATCCTTCACTTCGCAGGTATCCATAACCTCACTTTCTATTTCCTTAACTTCTCCATTATTAAGCCTCTTTTCTAGTTTTCCTCTTTGTTTTCTTATTTATTTTTTTTTTTTTTGTATTGTAAAATATTCCATGTTCTGACACCTTTGCTGTATTTCTCTTCAAATATTATTGGTGCAGCTCTTTTGCATTGATTAGTTTTGCTTTCTCCTTTTCATAAATATTGCACAGTATTAAATCTATTTTTCTTTCCCATGTCCATAGGTTTTCTTCAGATGTCTCCCGCTCCTTACTTTGGGGACTCATTGTTCCATCATGCTGTGACATGACCTGTATTAGACTTTCTACAGTTAATCCTTCACTTTGCTAGCATTCCATAACTTTTTTTTAACCTCTACTTGACTAATCTTCTGTTCTATCTTCTCTCTTTTTGATCTTATTTTTTTATTGTGACATTTTCCATATCTGGATGCCTTTTCCTGTATTGCTCTTCAAATATCTTTGGGGCTGCCTTTTTGTTTTGATTATTTTAGCTTTGTCCGTTGCAAAAACATTGTACCATATCAGACCTTTCAAAAGTCTCTAGATGTTGCTATTAATACTTTCACACTTCCTGAGTAGCCTCTTTTTCCAAACAGCCAAAGTTTTTTTGTCTATATAATGTTTTGCATTAGTATCACCTAGCCTCTACTCCCAACAGCACTACTTTCCCATTCCCCTATAGACTCAAATCACATACTAGATATACATCTCACATTTACAGCTACCCTAACTCTAAACACTTTATCCTTAAACTCAAAACTAAACTAATAACATATTCATTCTCCCATATCCATCACTTAATCTCCACCCTTCTCTTTGGAGACATACACCCTAACTCAGGCCCTTCCTTCTCACACAATTTATCCTCCCCATCTCACCTAGCAGGTAAGTCTCTCCGTTTCACAGTTCTAAATGCCCAAAGCATCTGTAATAAAATCCCAAACCTTCATGCCTGACTTCTTCATAATCAACCAGATATTCTATCCATCTCTGAAACCTGGTTGAAACCTCATATAAAAGATACCGAACTAATTCCACCCAACTATCTTGCTTTTAGAAAAGATAGAACACACAGAAAAGGGGGAGACATTGTGCTCCTCTACTCCTCATCCCTACTAGTGTCCCCCTATTCTAAACCTGTCCCCAAATTTGGCAATGCAGAAATAATCATAGCCCTCCTCCATGTAAATAAACAGAAACGTATCTGTATAGTCAGCCTCTACATTACCCCCAGAGACAATGTCCAAACTAAAATACTGCAAACAAAACCACGTAGTTCCAACTGTACTTTCAAACACACTATAACTACTGTGGATACCACAAACAACACTGCATGAACAATGGCTCATAAATAAAAGTAGAATTTATTAAAACATTGGTTAAGCGCTTTCATCTAAAAGATAGACTTCATCAGAACACTTGTACTCCATAAGAAAGGAGGATGCAAAATAATGCATTATACAGGCATATCAGGGACAATTCGGAGTGTGATATGTTCAAGTTTGCATTGTTGGAAGTTTTGTACCCACGTAACAGGGGGGGAAATATAAAAGCATTGCTAAGTGAAAAAGAAGTGAGATGGCAAATTTTGTTGAATGCCACTACCCTGCCTGGTATCAATGATAATATACCTGTAAAACCTATCATTGAAGCTAGGATGTGAGAGATGCATATATGTATTCTTACAGGTACTTACATAGTCATGAAGGGGAAATTATGTCATCAATTGAGTCATTTTAAATTAAAATACTAGTCTGTTATTGGTTGTATGTATGTATATAAATCTTTAGTTCATTAATGAAAGTGTTCTGATGAAGTCTATCTTTTAGATGAAAGCGCTTAACCAATGTTTTAATAAATTCTACTTTTATTTATGAGCCGTTGTTCATGCAGTGTCATCCATGGTATCCACAGTAGTTATAGTGTATTTGAAAGTACAATGTCCAAACTCTCAAAGATATTCTCTCTTGGCTTTCTTCCAACATTACTAATGAAACTATTATTCTGGGTGATCTTAACATTAATTAGACCACTATTAAATCTACTGCTAACTCCCTAAATATAAACTTTTATAATTTCATGCAACTTATTAGCACAACAACCAGACCCTGCAAACACTTTCATTGTGGGAGCATCCTCGATTGGATACTAGTTTCGCATCCTCACTATATCATTGACAGTGGCACCACTCCAGATCCACTAGATGACCATTTACCCACTTTTGCCAACCACCTTCGCTCTTCCTTACAACACACACATACCTATACCTCCACTCGTTGTCTAAAAAATTTCAACCCTGATGAATTCTCTAATGCTTTAAAAAGAATAAACTGGAACCCACTAAGAGCACTATCCCTTGTTTCCTACTTCAATGCCATCTTCTTAGACTTGCTAACCTCTTTCGCCCCCTGGAAAACTAAATGCATTAAAAGTAACCCCATCTTATGGCTAACTAAGAATACTTTAACCATTGTGCGACTCTGAGATAAAGCTTGGAAGAGATACCATAAAACTAAAACTACTACCACCCTTAATGAATATAAAATAATCCATAACAAAGTAAAAAAAAATATCATTTCAGATTATAAAGCCTACTTCACAACATTCCAAACCAACTGTAATACTAACCCCAAAAAATTCTGGAATGGAATCTCTTCTCTCCTTAACCAGGCAAAAAAGAGAACCCCTGCCCCAACCCTCATGCCTCCAACCACACACTATCATCGACTTTAACTCAGTCTTTATTAATTCCATTGCCAAACTTACATCATCCTTCACCAATAACAATACTTCCTCTCCCCCACAAACAAATCCTCATAACCTTTCTTCTTCTTGTTACTCCAGTCCCCAATCCCCCTCCCCTTTCTTCTCCATGACTCCTATCCCTATGTCTACAATAAAAAATTACTCCTAAAAATGAAAGCATGCTGTAATGCTCAATATGAAATACCCTCCTACTTCCTAAAAATTGCAGCAGACGTCATTTCATACCTCATTTGTTTACTAATAAATTGATCAATTACAGAATGCCATGTTCCCCAACTATGGAAAAAGGCTTTTATTATTCCCCTTCATAAGGGAGGTAAAAATGACATCCCAAACTTCTGACCTATCGCTATCATATCCCCAGTTTCCAAGCTCCTCAAAAAATGTGTTCACCTTCAACTCCTACCCTATGCCTTAAGCAGCAACCTCCTTATGCCTACTCAACATGGATTCTGACCTGGTCATAGTACCACCACTGCCCTCCTCTCTTTCCTTGAGACAATCAATAAAGCCTGTGACACTGGCCATATCATATCTGCCCTCCTCTTAGACCTGTCCAAGGCTTTTGATATAATCTCTCACAATCTTCTTATCACCAAACTTTCAAAGCTAAATCTATCCCCCTCCTCTATAAAATTGTTCACCATCTACCTATCAAATAGACAACAAGCTGTGAAGTGGAAAAAAGCTATTTCTCTTTTTCTAGATACTCCCACAGACATCCCCCAAGGCTCAATCCTTCTATTCAATATTTTCATAAATGACTTCTATCAAGCCATCCCTAACACCAACCTCATCCAATATGGCGACGACTCCACTATAATCTGTTCAGCTACTTCTACTTCCTCTCTAGCACAGCTAACTCAGGAAGCCTTCACTCAACTGAACAATGGATGCTGGTCAATCATCTGGCGCTCAATGCTACCAAGACTAAATTAATGATATTTACCTCCTCCAAAACCACCACCTTGGATAAAAGCTCCTTCTGTATCTCCAGCCAAAATAACACAACTTTAGAAATAGTTTCAATTGCAAAACTTCTTGGAATTCTCATCGACAATAAGTTAAAGTTTGACAGTCACCTTCTAGCAAATATCAAAAAAATTCATAAAAAATTAGGCATGATCTACCATCACAATCGCTATATCTCCCCCTCTGCCAGGTTTCTCCTTGCTTATACTTACCTCATTCCTTCCCTTCTATATGGTGCTTCATTATTTATCAATCTGCAATTGTCCCTTAAGTCAAAACTCTCCTCCTGCTACTATAAAATTTCCAAATTTGCAACAAGTCACAGATCCAATACTCATAACTGTTCTTCCCTTCATCAACTCAGCTAGCTTGAATTACCCAATTACCTCACCTATATTCAACTTATCCAAGCACACAAAACTTATATTTAATCCCTCTCTATGCCCCTCTCTTGCATCCACCTTCAAAATTCATCTTCCCAACAGGTGCCTCAGATCTAACTCCCAGAACCTAATTGAAGTACATAAACCATCCCACCCACCTGGTAACTATCTTTATGTATTTATTTATTTTACATTTGTTTAATGGGAAAGTCTGACTGGACACAGATCCATTTTCAGCAGAGGCCCAGGGAGAAAAGCTCCACATTGCAGTAAATTACATGAGAGTAAAAAGAAGTAGAACATACATACATATGGCATATATACACATCAGGACAACATGCTGGTGATTAACAAACATACATATAGCATATATACACATAACAGGACAGCATGCTAGTGATTAACATTTCTTACAGCAGACAGTCAGAGGTACATTTTTTTTCTTTTGCAGTTATAAGTTTTGTAAGGTAAATGTATACAGGTTTGGAAGCTTTTGGAGAGAAAGTGCTTATACATAGCTGTACCCTGTTAAATTCTCTTGGTATGGATTAGCCTGGTGAGTGGCATGAGCATAGCCAGTTAGATAGTAGGTTTTCAAGAGGTTTTTGAATTGACTAAAGGAGGTGGTAGACATTATTTGGCTTGGTAGTGTGTTCCAGGTTTTGGCAATGGTGTTGGCAAAGAGGAACTTACCAGCTTCATTTTTATGTTTGATGACAGTTATGAGGTTCTGGTTACTAGATCTTAAGGCTCTAGAGGGAATGTGGGGCTGAATTAGGTGCTGAAGTGCTGGAGTTATCTCAGGAAGGTAGTAGAGTTTGTGCCCTATAGAGAGTTGACTGAGTAGAAGTATATGAGGCAACTCAAGCCAGTTGAGTTGCTTAAGGGATAGACAATGGTGGGACCTGTATGAGGCTTCAGTAGCAAACTTGGCAATCTTTTTGTAGCAAGATTCATTTTATTTAGATCAGTTTGGCGGAGATTGGTCAAGATGGGAGAGGCATAGAGGAGGGTGGATAGAAGATGAGTCCTTGTGATGGTTACTTTGGTGCGTTTTGTCATAAACTGTTGAGGAGACCAAGTTTTTATTAACTTTCGTAATGGTTTGTGCTATATGGATGTCGAACCTCAGGTCATTGTCTATTTCTACACCAAGCAGTTTAGGTTGTGTAGCTGGACTGATTTGAATGTTTTCTTTGGAGCTAATGGTGAAATTATTATTTAGGGGAGGAGCTCTGCCAGGGCTGAAAATAATTAGTTTGTTTTTTTTGGGATTAAGTAGTTTGATGTTAGTGAACCAAGTTTCGGCTAGAGTGAAGTTATTTTGGGCAAGGGTTTGCAGTTCACTAAAGGTAGGGGCAGCACATATGAGAGTAGTGTCATCTGCATATTGTACTATTGAGGAAGTGGGAGAGGATGAAGAGATCTGATTTGTAAATAGAGAGAACAGCAATGGGCCAAGGATGGATCCCTGAGTGACTCCTACGGTTACTGGTAACCGGGGACAATTGGTCCTGCCATAGGGCTGCTTTCTGATGGGCAGATAAGTAGCTGTTGAACCATAATATAGAGGAGGGACTTATATTTAGGGTGCATAGGGTATCAAGAAGCAGACTGTGGTTTACCATGTCAAAGGCTTTTGATAGGTCTAAGAATATGGAAGAAACAAACAGACCCTTATTTTTGTGGTGGTTAACTATGTTGGTGAATGATAATAGTGCTGTCATAGTGCTATGGGAAGGTCTAAAGCCATGCTGGGATATGGAGAGTAGGTTGTTATTCTGAAGGTACTGTATTAGTTGAATATGAACAACTCTTTCTAATATTTTGGATAAAGGTGATAGGATTGCTATTGGGTGATAGTGAGCTCTAAGGAGTTGCCTCCTTTGTGCAGTGGAATTATATATGATGTCTTCCATGAGGTGGGGACTTTTGCATTTTGAGAGAGATCTGTTTATGAGAATAGAGACGCAACAGGCTATAGCTTCAGCTGAGATCTGAAGGAAGTCTGCTAGCAGTTTATCAGCTGCTAGAGTGGTTGGTTTAAGTTTACCAAGGAGTTTAGATATTGATTTGGTGGATAAAGAGTGGAGGTGAAAACTGGGGCTATTGTTTTGTATATTGGGGTGGGTTGGGGTAGTTATTGGTGTGGGGCTGCTAGTACTATTTTGGGCATTGGCAAGGGTCTGGACTGTTTTGGTAAAGAATTTGTTAAACTGAGCAGGAATGTTTTCATAGTTATTTGGAAGCACAGATGTTGGAGTCGTGGACTTTCCTGGATGCAGTATACCATTTATTGAGGCCCATAATTTTTGTGGGTTGTGAGCATATTTTTCTTGCATGCTTGTATAGTAGCTGGATTTGTCTAGTTTGGTTTGTTTTTTGGCTTTGTCACAGAATTCTACATAGTTTTGTCTCAAAGTAGTGGTTTTGTTTTTCTGACATTGAATCCAGGCCCTGTCCCTTTCTTTCATTATAGTTTTAGTATCTTTTCTTAGCCATGGGGAATAGTTAGTTTTTATTCTATTAGTTCTAGGGGGTGCATGATGGTTTAAGATGTTTATGAAGGTTGTGTTAAAGTACTCAACAGCATTGTCTAGAGGTAGATGTTCTAGTGGTGTCCAATTACAGCTTTTTAGAGTATTGATGAGATCAGTAGCTATAAAGGTTTGTTTTGTTTCTAACTACTCTGAGGATAGATTGGTTGATGGTTTGGGATCTGTTCCTAATTAGGTAGGTTGGATGATGGTCACTTAGGGTATCTGGAAGACAACCAGATTGCTATGCAAGAGTGGGGTCAGATACCAGGATCCAGTCTAAGATGGACTGGCATTTGGAAGTTTTGTCAATTCGAGTGGGGGTGGTTATAGTTTGAGTAAACCTGTGGAGGTTTATGAAGGCAGAGGGATTATGGCTGGAGCAGTGAAGCCAGTCAATATTAAAGTCTCCTAATAGTATGGTTTCATGTGGAAGGGAGTTGGAGGACCAATTAAGCAGGCTTTCCATTACAGTGATGTTATTGTCTGGTGGTATATAGCCACCTGCAATAATTATATGTTTGTTGGAACTTATTTTTAATTTGGGAAGGATTAGTTCTACATCTTTAAATTCATGGGTATTGTAATCTAGTTGTTCTAAGGCAAGATGATTTTGGAATAATATTGCAATACCTCCGCCCTTTTTCTCTGATCTGTCTCTTTGGATAAATGTTGTAACCCAGGGCAGTAATCTCATTATTGTGATGTTGTGGTTTGAGCCATGTTTCAGTTAACACAGTGATATCTGGTTTGTATAAAGCTAGTAGGGCATGAAGGTTATGAATTTTGTTAAGTATACTTCTTACATTAATGTTTAAGAAGAGGAGAGCTGAGGTAGGTCTGTGGTATGGGGGATTTAGCTGATTTAAGTTTGGGCTGATTGATGTTTTGGGTCCTGGATTGGGATGTATATTATCACTGCAAGTGAGTTTATGGAGTAGGTGTAGATAGAGTTTGGTCAATTTGTAAATTATTTTAGTTTGTCTTTGAGAAGAGAGAGGGCTAGTTTTGATTTTCAGTTTAATGTGTGAGTAGGAGAAGGGTAGGGGGGAGGTAAGGTCACATGGCGATACAGGGAAGTGTTTTAGTTTGGTGGTGTTGGCTGTGGAATCAGTTTGCCAAGGGGATGGGGTGTGGTTATGAAGCTGAGTGTGGTAGGAGGACAGGATGGAAAGTAGGAGTAGGGTGAGGATTATTAATGGGTAGAATGAGGTTTTTAGTAGTTGGCTTGGATATGTGTAACCTATGTTATCTAGTTTCAGAAAGAATGTGTTACATGCAAGGGTGATATCTATGAATGAGTGAGATTGGTGTTCTATTAAAGGCTCAGTATTAGGTAACAGGAGCAGCCTTAGCTCAACTGGTGCCCTAGGCAAAAGGGCTCTACGGCACCCCCATCACACCACCCAGTGCCCCCATCCTGGTCTACCTACACCAAATAAATACTGGAAAAGCACCCCTGCTACAGCGGCACCCTAGTTGGCCTATGCCTAAGGCCGGGTATGGGTGTATGTGGGAATTTTTTGTTAAGAGGGGTAAGAGATTTGAAGTGATAGGTGGATGAGAGTGTAAGACTTACTAATGGGAGTTGTCTGTAGCTACAAGTTGAAGTGATGTTAGGGACTTAGGAGCTATATAAGCATCAGGTAATGCTGGGTATATGGCTACAGAAAAGTGATGGAGGGCATGGCCAGTGCAAGAGCTATCGTTTTATGTGATAGACAGCTGCAGTATGGGTAAGAAGTATTGGTCAGTAACTGGTAGAGATAATGAGTTAGTAAATACGGGGGGGGGGGGTACTTGCTACTTTATCTGTAATGATGTAATGATGATGATATCTCCTATCCTTCTCACTAGCACGCCTCTGGAATTCTCTTCCACCCTCCATCCACACCACCAATAGACTCACTACCTTGAAAACCATACCCATATATACCTAACTTCACAATGGGAATGCTCCTGCTCTCATCCTTCATGGTTTCCTCATCCATAACTACTCTCTCTACTGTTTATATCTGTATACAGCCTCCTACTGATCTACCTGTAATAACAGAAACATGACATCTGCATAGAAACTGCTTTGAAGCTACATCAGTATATTATCTGAGAACTCAAATGCCAAATTATTGTTATTCTTTCATAATCTCCCTCAAAATTGATTTGTTTTTTTATCTTGCATTTTTGTAACTTCTTGCATTTATATTATACTGTATGTTTTATTTTTGTGTGATTTATTGCATGTTTATTGTATCTTCTATATTATCATTGTATGTTTATCATTGTATTTTTACTATTATATTCATGTATTTCAGGAGATTTTCTCCCCAGGACTCCATTGAAAACAGGTTCTTCTAGGCCCACCTGGACTATCCTAGAAAACAAACAAACAAATAAATAAATAAATCTACTGTATTAATGAACACAAATCTGCATTTGAAGCTTCTGCCAATTTTTCTTGTGGAAGTAGTTTTCTTTCCATTAATTTATCTCTTAATCTTTTCTTATATCTTCTGTCTGGAAATTCTGGGATTCTTGCATAATAGTAACAACAGATAATTTCTTTCTTATTCTCAATAGTCCTCTCTATCATTTGTATGGCACTTTTCTGGCCTATCAGTTTTTGTGATTTTTGTAGACTGCTACTTCCTTCTACAACAGGACGTCATCAACCCCCTGAGACTAGCCTAGCCCCATTGTAGAAATGTTTCCATATCTTGAGGATTCTTTACTTTCATTTTTTGCAGTCCTAGCACTAGCTCGTCTACCAGGATTAGGCACTTTTTTATCCTGGGTCTTGTGCATCCGGCTATCTTTTTTTATTTTTTTTACCTCTTTCTGTCCATGATATATGCTATATAAAATACAGTCTATATGTCAGTGTCATCTTGATATTGTGAAAAACAGGTCCACCTCGTGAAGGTACTCACCAAGACTTAAAAATGAATTAATTTCCAACACTACTACACTCCTCTTCTAACTGATTTATCATCACTCCATTCAGACCTCATACCTGCATTGTACCCAAGGATATGCACTGACAGAGTCCTAAGTGATGTACCAGAAGTCGTCTACATCATAAATTAATGGGTTCCCCAAGTCAGTATTAACACCTCTGCATTCATACAATCTGTAGTTCCAATTGAATGGCATACATTTCAGCAAGAATTCCAAACTTTACTAAGGCTGTACACCCATGGTAGATGTCATATGAAGCAGGGGGTGCAGCAGGGTGTGTGGCTTGCTCCCCATTTTAATCATCTCTACTACAGAGAAATAATGGTAAAAGTTTTTATTTGCACATTATAACGTGAGTTGAACAGAGCTTTAGGACAGGCTTGATTTACTATGATAGCTGACACCTGTTGATTTATTTTTTTGCCTGCTTGATGTGATATATGCTTAGACCTCCCTTTTTTGCATCAGGAATATGATGCTTCTTTGAACAAGCTCTTGTTCAGTATGTTTTTGAAACTCTATAGTGTGCCTTCTTGCCTGGTTTCAGATGCTGGTAATTCCATATTGTTGAGCTCAATTTAGACAGGCCTGTTTTAACAGTGGTGGCTTTTAATCTGACAAGAGATCATCAATATTGGGTAATGTGGCTGAGCTTTTTAATGGACTATGTGACTGTAAGCTTATTAAGAACATATGAACCAAAGATTTTATTAGCATATTATTAGATTATGCTGTAGAAGTCTGCCAGGTAATTAAACTTTATTCTATGTAAAACTTGTATCTGAAATTTCTAGGACAGGATTATTTGCAGCTTCATGTTTTAGGCTTTCTACAAAACATATGGTACAGAATACACAGAAGGTCTTAAACAGCTGATGAGTATAGAGTATACAGGTGCACAAAAATGTTGACTGACTATAGAAAGTACAGGAGTACATAAACTGCTGCTGGTGAATATAGGGAGCGCAGGACTATGTAAACCGCTGCCAAGTATGATGAGTGCAGGTGTACTGGCTGATGACAAAAGAGCAGCATTGAGTATCAATGAGAGTATGGGGTCGTTTTTTGGGGTTTTTTAACTCCTGGTAGGCAACCATATATGAGCAGTGCACATATTTGTAGGACAAATTACTGTGTACTCCATTTGCTGCCGCCTGCCAGTGATTTCACAGACTGTTACCGTTCCTCTCACCTGTCTCTGATTTAAAGAATGTTTGTATTACTGCTTCATATTTTTGTCCCCTCCCTTCTAAAATCATTGTAATCATCGGTGATTTACCAGAAAAATCAGTCAGTCACGCAACATTGTCAGACATTAGATTTTCACACTTCTTACTGATTAGGGAGTGCAGGTGCATGTAAATTGCTGTTGTTATTAAGCTTAGGGAGTGCAGACATAAAAATGCTGATGGCGTAAATAGGGTGTACAGGTAACAAAAACAGCTGCTGAGGAGTATGGCCAGTTTAGTGCATAGGCAAACTGGTCACCGTTCATTTAGGTGTCCTATACTATGTGGCCTAGTAGCGGGAATGGTTCAGTCAGACAAGAGCATATGCATGCATGTTCTCGAGTGCCATAAGGGATGTATCTGCAGTAACCTGCTCTGCAAGGTACGGTTATTCCCATAGGCTATGACCATAATTGACATGTAACAAACTGTGTAACATGGTGGTGAGAGTGACACCTATGATCCAGCACTGCCAAAGGCATGTTATCTGTATGCATTCACATGTCCCACTGGCAGGGGCTCCAGCACACCAGCCAAAATATACTAGATGTCAGTTGGTGACCTTTAGTCCATGATTTTGGCACCATGCTGAAATGCACAGTCCATTAACAAAATGTTACTGTCAGCAATGCTAACAGTGGAGACCACACAAATCTCCCACAGTTGAGAAAGTGGAGGAACAAGATGGACCTCTGGCATCCCCTGTGTTTAGCAGTGAACATTTTATGAATTCTAGCCCCTTCCAAGTTACATAGGAGTCACCAACACAGATGGCATCACTAAGATGTACTGCTTCTGAAGTGCATGTGCCAGCCATCAGGAAGAGGTGTGTAGGTAGCCATCACCACCATGACTCTAACACTTCCCTTACCTGGAGAGGTGTATAGGCGCCATCACCATCATGACTAACATTTTCCCTTACCTGGCTTTCCCTTTTGGCATCAGTCAGTGGATGTAGGTATGTATACTTTGGTAAGAGGTCTCTGGGTAAAACTAGCACTGAATTTGTTTGCTAGTATTTTTGCAATGTCTTTTAGGTATGAATAGGTGGTGCCATTTTGAATAAGTTCAGAGCAATGTTGGATGTTATTCTTTACTTTCTTAACATAACTAAAGAAGGATTATAATTTCCCTTAATTTCGGTTATTAACATGCTCATGAGCTACTTAAGTAGATTTAAAAGTGTTTTTCCTTAATTTCTTAACATAACCAAAGACAGATTAGCTTCATTTGCTAACCTGTGTCCACTGGCTGCTTTAGTAGATTTAAAAGTGTTGTTCAGGTTTTTAGTAATATTTCTTCCTCCACTTCAGCATCATTCTTTCTGGCTACCCCAGTGCTCCTATCTATTACTGGGTCTACCAGCCTTTTTTACTGCCCCCAATCTAGCTTCATTTTAAGCCTGGGGCTGTCACAGAGCCAACCGATATCCCAGGGGGGTAGTGTCATTGACTGTTTCCTCCAGTATATTTTTTAATTTAATAATTTAATTTAGGAGTTAATCATCGGTATCCCTCCCCTCCTCTGAGCTCCTCTGTCACATCTAGTGGCTACTTCCTTTTATGGACCATTCCTCTCCCTGCACTTATACCCCCCCAGGGTACGGCACATCTATCCCTGTGTGCCAGTGCCACAATTATCCAAGCTGCTAATGGGACCAAAGTGACTGGCCTGGAATTAGGGCTTCCTCCCACTATGTCACAGTGCTGGCCTATGGTTTTCGTAATATGTATGATCCTATCCTTGATATTACATATTTGGATTTGATGTGTTATTTGGGGAGCTTTTTTCTTTTATTTTAAAGTTTAGTTTTGTTGGAGAAGCACCAGAGAGGTTTGTTTTTAATTTCACAATTTTTTTGTTCTTGTATGGAGTATCAGCTGTAATCATTTGTCTCAGTGGGCCTAGAGCTTCTTCATGAAGTTAACTGCTTTGTCTTCATGGGAGTCAGTGCTGCCATGACTAAATTTCAAAACCTCATTATAGAATTTGATGATATGCTACAAAAAAGTAATATTTTCTGTAATTTTTATATGCTATATCAAAATACATAAATTTCACATCTTCTGATACACATACACATGGTCAGAGTCTGTTGTCTACTTTCACCTAAAATGTATTAGGCTTTACAGAACAAAATGAGAGAAGCATTATTGAGGGGTCCTGTCATGAAAATGTTTCAGCAATATCTTGAATAAAGCTGCTCCAGTGGCATAGCGGGATAAAACCCAAACTACAGCCCAGATGACCTAGATTTGATTATTGACTTGGGCGATAGATGGAATGGCAGGGAGGGTTGGGTGATCCCATCCTGAGGGTGGGACTCACTTGTGATGCTTAACAAGGGGAAGCATGGTCCAAGAGGAGTGATTTGTCCTCATATGCAACCAATGAGTGTGGGAAAAGGAAAAAGTAGGGTTTATATATATATATATATATATATATATATATATATATATATATATATATATATATATATATATATATTTGTATGGATCCACTATATAATTTCGAAATACTGAAATCCCAAAATTCAGTATTTCAAAATTACATAGCCGAAAACTCAAAGTTCCGAAACCGGCAGAAGCGCAAACTTCAAAATTCCGAAGCACGGAGATGCTGAATATCCGCTTCCACTGGTACGGTGTGTGGCTGTGTTGGTTGAATTTAGGTATGTTTGTGTGTGAATGTGTTGGTTAGCGGCTTTAGTGTGTGTAAGTGTGTGTTGTGACTGTGATGTGTGTGTGTGTGAGGGACTGTAAGATGTGTGTGTGAGTTTCGTTTGTGTTTCTGTTTGTGCGATCTCAGAGTTAGAATATATAAGTACGGGGGTGTGGGGGGCACAGCCCCCACATGGGGGGTGCATGGGGGCTTGCCCCCCTGCTTATCTATAGTGTAGATGCATTTATTTGATTGCAGGGGGGTTTGTGTTTGTTTATGTGTGTACTGTATGTGTAGCGTAGTTTGAGCATTTTGAATTTCGCGGTTGTGTTTTTTCAGAATTGTGAGTTGTGCTTGGGTTTTTGGCTATGTAATTTCGAAATACTGAATTTCGGAATTTCAGTACTTTGAGATGATATATATTAAAAAAAAACACTGAATAGAAGCAGAGATTGCCAGACTCCAAGGATGCCCTTGAGATCCATGACCAGCCCCAGCAGCACCAGAGAAATAAGGGCAGCGGAACCACAGAGCGAGGGGGAGAGAGCCCCCCTACTTTTACAGCTGCAGGACCTGAAATTAATGAAGTGTTTTTCTTTAAGGAAGACCCAACAGAGGACACATGCATGTGTCGCATGCTAACATTCAAACACAAAAGCGCACGGAAGTCAAACTCTACAAACAAGTTTATGGACAATATCCTGGCAGATTGATTCAGTGCCAACTTCACCCCCCTCTCACCCCCTGAAGGGCCCATCTCAATACCAAAAGATTGCCAAATTCCAGTAATCATGGCCACACAGGTAAAAAACACACTCTCCAAAGCTAAGAATACAGCATCCACGGGACCAGATGACATCCTGAGCTGTGTACTACATGAACTACAAAATGAACTAGCAACTCACCTAAGTGTCATGTTTAATCATAGCCTCACCTCAGGCTTCGTGCCTAATGAGTCGCGCACAGCTACAATTATACCACTCCACAGGGGGGATCCACCTTGGATCCTGGGAATTATCATCCCATCAGTCTGATGAGCCTGATCTGCAAAGCCATGGAATGCATTATCATGGAACTTATAAACAAAGACATCGGCAACCTTCAAACACTGGACCCCAACCAATTTGGTTTCATGAAGGGCTAATCTTGTCTCCTCAACCTGATTAACTTCTTCAAATCAGACTCCAGAGCCGTGGACGAAGGTAAGGCGGTCCACACAGCCTATCTGAACTTCACCAAGGCCTTCTACACCATCCTGCACTCTGGAATCATAGATAAACTTACTAAGCTGGGCATTAATCCCTATATCACTCGATAGGTTGCCAACTGGCTTACTGACAGAACCCACACTGCAAAAGTAGTTGACTCCAAATCCAGCTCCAGACAAATAACAAGTAGAGTACCTCAGGGTTCAGTCCTGGGACCACTCTTGTTTGGCATCTACTTCTCTGAAGTACAGGCCAGCACTAAGGGACTCTGGCTAACAAAGTTCACAGATGACTGCAAACTGGGAGCCATTACTGAATCCCCAAATTATGTGGATATTCTACAAAAGGGCCTTACAGAAACAGATGCTTGGTGCCAGAGCCATGGGCTCAAGCTCAATGCCAAGAAATCTATAGTTATCCCTTTGGGAAAAAACATGTACCCATGAATTACCACATAAGTGGCAGTACAATAAACCCCAAAAGTGTGATAAGGGACTTAGTGACACAGGTGGACGGTGGTCTCACCTTCAATAACCATATAGCCACAGCAGTCAGGAAATCCTTCTATGTGGCACACCTCATCACTAAGGGCTTTTCATACAGAAAAAAGGAGGTCATTGTCCCAGTGTACTTATCCCTCATTAGACCCATTATAGAGTACAGCGCTCCATTTGGTATGTACTGTACAAGACATCTGCAACAACTGGAAAGGCCACATAAATTCCTCACTAAAAGAATCACAGGCCTAAAGCAGATGTCCTATGCTGACCACCTAAAAAAACTACAGCTATTCTCAGTCGCATATCGCCTACTCAGAGGTGATCTCAAATTAACATATAAGGCCATGTCATGCCCAGTGCTGTTGGACATTCTATACTTAAAGAAATCCCAATCCCTCAGAGCCACATGCTCCAGGGATCTAAATCTGGACATCACAATGAGCAAAACATGCTGGAGGGATAGGTTCCTGACCCAGAGACTCCCCAAACTCTGGAATAGACTGCCTATACATGTCAAGCTGAGCACCTCTTTGGCCCTCTTCAAAACAAACCTTGACGACTGGATGGGAGATAGGAAATTCACCCTGGAGATCACGTTAGTTGCCCTGCTATGACAGGGGACCAGGAAAGTAAATATTCTGGGAAGAAATAGCCGGGGATTTGTTATGGCTAGGCTTGTATAGGCCCTAGGGCCAAAAGCCTAGTACCAACCTATGAACCTAAGTCAACATTTGTGCCCAAGTGTTGCTGTCCACCGTCAGTAAGGAGAGTTTGCTGCTGTGAGAGAGTGAGAGGAGAGTCTGCTGCCTCAGTAAGGAGATACATAGAGTTTGCTGCCATGGTAAGGTGATACTTAGCACATTTGCTGTGAGAGAGAATTGTACTTAGCTCCGTTGATAGTGTTTGGTTTTCTGCTGCTGCCACAGTAAGGGGGGTGTTTGTTTTTCATTGCTGCCATGCTACACTAAGGGGGGGTTCATTGCTGCCATGCTACACTAAGGGGGGTGTTTTTCATTGCTGCCATGCCACAGTAAGGGAGGGGCTGTGTTTTTCATTGCTGCCATGCCACAGTAAGGGGGGGTTGTGTTTTTCATTGCTGCCATGCCACAGTAATGTGTGTGTGTGTGTGTGTGTGTGTGTGTGTGTGTGTGTGTGTGTGTGTGTGTGTGTGTGTGTGTGTGTGTGTGTGCAAAATGCCTCAGTTAGGTATATCTGGCAGTTAAGTGTTATTCAGGCTCAGACCCTGTATCTTTGGTACAACAGTCTGAATTATCTTCCCATACCACCACTTCTGACAAAAGGAGTTGATTTCATAACTCTCAACTGTCTAGATTTTCACAGAATATTTGTCTCATACTTTTGGTCTATTCCTCTTAAAAATTGTGGTTTTCTGACCATTCAGTGAGAACCAACTGTGCAGGGTTATAATGCCTTCCACACATTTAGACCAGATACTTCACATGTAGGGACTAAAGGTGGAGGTGTTTCTAGTTACATCAAAATGAATATACTTCAAGGCTGGTCAAACAGGAGAATGCACTTGAGCTGCTCCATGTTCAAATCTCCACAGGTAAAATCCAATACCACTTCCTTGCAAGCTATAGCTCCCCCTCTATGACCCAGACTGTGTATTTAAACTTACTGGAAACACTAACCATCCAACCCAATACCATATTCATGGGTGACTTTAATTACCCCACTATTAAGTGGAAAACATCAAACGTACATGCACAGAGGTTCATGGATTTTGTAAACACAAACTCCCTGGACCAGATAGTCAATTCACCAACCAGGGGTGCAACCATATTGGATCTGGTCCTCACTAATACAGGAGAGTGCTGCACACCCCCTACTGTAATGCCTTCCCTGGTAAGGTCAGAATACAAAATGGTTTCCTTTGAAGTAAAAATAAAAGCTGGACCCCCAGCTAAACCAGGAATATTCAGGAACTAGTCTAAGGCTAACCTCCTGCTATTAAGTGAGAACCTGGCAAAATCTCAAGTCACTATAAATCCTGAGAACACTTGTGCCTATGCAGAACTCTTCACAGAAACCCTGTACAAGCATGTTAATATCTGCATAGAGGCAGCTGTACCCATCAGGAAGAAACACAGAACTAACTCAAAAAGCAAGCCACCCTGCTGGAATCACAAAATCAGTCAGGTGTATTACAGGAGTTAGAAAAATCATGGCAAAAATTAGGAGGTGCAGGACCTATCAGGATAAAAGCACTCTCATTAAACTAAGCAAACAACCCAGAGGACAGATACAGTCTGCCAAAGTCAAATCTGAGGTACGTTTGGCCTCCCAGACCAAGGACAACCACAAAACATTCTTTAGCTATGTCCACAACCTCAAAGGCAATACACAAGTGTGTGCAGAGGTCATAGAGCCACCTATATTGAGCCAGAAGATACTGCAAACCTCCTGGCTGATCAATTCAGCTCCAACATTACTCCTCTCTCCCCCTCAACCTTCCTTCAGGAAATATCATCAAATATAACTCCCCCTACTATCACTAGAGAACAGGTCCTTAATGCTCTCTCTAAGACCAAGAACACTGCATCAGTGGACCCAGACAATATCCCAGGATTCCTTTTAAATACCGGGAAACATGACCTGTCAGGGCCTCTGGAATTACTATTTAACTGTAGCCTTCAAACAGGCTTCTTCATCTTCTTCTTCTTCTTCTTTCAGCTGCTCCTGTTAGGGGTCGCCACAGTGGATCATCTGTTTCCATTTCTTCCTGTCCTCTGCATCTTGCTCTGTCACACCAACCACCTGCATGTCCTCTCTCACCACATCCATAAACCTTATCTTAGGCCTTCCTCTTTTACTGTTACCTGGCAGCTTCATCCTTAGCATCTTTTTCCTGATATACTCTGCATCCCTCCTCAGCACATGTCCAAACCAATGTAATCTTGCCTCTCTGGCTTTGTCTCCAAACCTTCCAACCTGGGCTGACCCTCTAATATACTTATTCCTAATCCTGTTCACCCTCATCACACCCAGTGCAAATCTTAACATCTTTAACTCTGCCATGTTCAGCTCTAACTCCTGCCTGTTTGTGCTTCTGTCTCCAACCCATATAACAGCTGGTCTCACTACCCTCTTGTAGACCTTCCCTTTCACTCTTACTGGTACTCATCTGTCACAAATCACACCTCACACTCTTCTCCACCTACTCTCTTCTGCCTGTACCCTCTTCTTCACCTTTCTTCCACACTCTCCATTACTCTGAACTGTTGATCCCAACTATTTAAACTCATCCACCTTTGCCACCTCTACTCCCTGCATCCTCACTGTTCCTCTAGCCTCCCTCTCATTCACACACATATATTCTTAGTCCTCCTGACCGTCATTCCTCTTCTCTCTAGAGCATATCTCTACCTCTCTAGGGTCTCCTCCACCTGTTCCCTACTCTCACTACAGATCACAATGTCATCTGCAAACATCATATTTCTCTTGATGAATGCTTTCTGCATCTGCGTCTGTCCTTTCTTTGTGTCAAAATGCGCTATCAGCTTGTTAACTCCTTATCCCATTGAATGCTTCTTCACCCTTCGTTTTGCAGCATCCCTTTTGTTTACCCATATTTGATCAACACTTATAAAGAAATGTTTAGTCTATATTATTTCAGTTATCATGTAAAAACATTGGGAAATAAAGAATATAGTGTATAACAGCAAAAAGTGAAGGAACTTTGTTTACTTATTCATTTGATCACCTTGTTAGTCGACTGTTCCAGAGACCCATTTTTACAATAGCACATGCTGTGGGTGCCCCAGCTGTTGATCAGCTGCCCAGCTGCATGATTTTCCTTAAATGTACCCTGATAATTCTTTCCCAGAGCTGGCACCACACCAACGGTTAGTTGAGTAGAAGTGGAGTGGAGCAGCTTGGAGCATTGCATATGCTGCTCCTGTATGCTAGGGTGGATATTTTGGTATGTCTAGCTGGGCGCATCACCAAATGTGTGATGTCAGCTAGCTCCGCACTCTCAGATACCATCATTTTACATATGCCCTGAGATCTTCCCTGCGATTACGACACCTCCCCATCGCTGGAAATTTGTTTTCATCATAGACAGAAAACCCTCCCCTTGATCATCTTGCACAGGGAAAAGTGAGGTATTTATTAATATAATAAAAAACTCTTTGAGGCTTCAGCATACCGAAGTAAAGGTTTTATTTAGCACTTTAATCTACAAGACATAACAATCTTCATCAGAATACAATCAGTGAGTAAACCCCACTTTGAATAACCTCACCAAACAACACATCACTAAATATGTCACTTAATCAAGTAAACATCTCATAATGCAAAGATAAGAAGTGATGTACAACTGGCTATCAGTGACCCTTGATTTGATCTCTATACACATATTGTATGAATGAGTGGATTAAACAACATCAATCTCCCTAACACCTTAGTTCATTTCATTTGCACACTAAAATGTCATAACATTGTTCCAGCAATTGGAGATCAGTTCATAAATGTACAGCATAATCATTTTGTACCATGAAGTGAAATCCTAAGAAGTTTAAGATGGCTGCACAAGAGTAAGCAAGTACTTTACTGATGTCTGTAGCTGTAATTTGCATTATTTTACTCTAAATACTAGCAATCCTTCATAAAGTGGAATAATAACTCTAACAATCTTTGCTCAAAAATTCTGGAGAAAGCCAAAACTCAGACAATTTTATATATATCTCCAATTCAATTAAAACATTAGTTACAGGTTTTGCAACAATATGTATTTTCTAAGCAGTAAGATGTATTAAACTCTAATATCTGACATTATTAACAGGCTGTAATCTTAATAATTTACCAGAAAATCAAAAAAATTTGAGGGACAGGACAAAAATCTAAGGCAAAATCAAGGGAAGAACATATTAATTTTCTATGCAAATTTTAATGAACCAAGCTTAGCAGCATGCAAAAAAATTAAAGTCCCATTGTGCTTCTGGTCTTAAATGAGAAAAAAATGTACACGCAAAACACATTGAGAAAACACCTTTAGATTTACAGGATCAGGTCAAACAAAGTGAAGAAAATGAGACAAGGAAGCTGTGGTGTTGTCAATTCTTGTTTCAAATCCTACTTCATGATTTTCTTGGAAAATTAAGACAATCAAATTATTTTATTACATTGAAAGACCGTAAGAACAAGTTAAAACCATTAAGTTCAGTATTGCAAAATGTGTGAGTTGAGTGATCATAAACAAGCATAAACTATGACTTCACACAAGAGGGGACATGCAGATCTGAGAAAAAAAATATGAGTCAGAGTAGTAGACACTGTCTAATAAATCAACCCATCTCTTTACAATAAATAATAATACTACAGAAAGCAAATATACTGGATTTTGATGCAATTTTGTAATAAGAAATACTGGAGAATCTGAGGGCGGTATTCATAGTCCGGGGATTCACATTTTTGTAACAGTGATCCGTGAAGAGTGGAACTATGAGGTTATATAAATCCTGGACTTTCAGGATGACTACAGACTGTGGAAGACTTTTTTTTGTGAACATGTCCCCACCCTCTCAGAAATGCATAATATGATTAACACATAAGTGATAGATGGACAGATGCTATGCTGTTAAGGGGGTTTACACATATGTGCATGAGTTTGATGCATGGATGTGAATCTATAATTAACTTATTTGCATACAAAGTGTGTAAGTTACCTTGAAATTATGCCAGAAAGTAGTAGATTCAGTCAGAGTACAAAGATGTGAGGTGAGCTGAATTTGTAATGAAGGGGGTGGGAGACTGGCCTAATGATTAAGGTGTTTACCTTATGGACACAAGGTGCAGAGTCTGATTCTCACATGAGGTAACTGGTTAGGCTTAAAAGGGCAGGTAGCCTAGTACTAATCTATGAACTTAGGTGAAATGTTTTATTTAAGTTCTTTTGCATACGTGGACACATTAGTGAAGGGGTTGCTTGTGTGAATTCTTCATTCTGGTGCTTGTGCATACTGGGACATGTTACTGAAGGGGGTCACTTGGGTAAATGCTTCATTTCAGTGTGTGTTTCTTTGTGCATATTAGGAAATGTTACTGAAGTGGTCTCTGGGAGAAATATTTCATTTGTGTGTCAGTTAAGGGCTTGTGCAAACTTCATCAAATGAGTTCGTGGATTTTCAATATCAAAGGTGAAGGATCACATTTAACAATGGATATGCGTACAGCAGGGGTGTCAGACTAGGAACTGAAAAACCACATCATTAACATGCTATACTTTACGATATTTCTAATTTGTATATCATTACATTTCAGTCATTGTGCATTAGTGTAAATGACCTCTATAAATCTCATCTTTGCTACAGTCATTCATCAGTATCAGGAATACCGCTGCTGCATTTGCACAACAAACTATGAATACCAACCTGCATTTGATAATTCTGTGTTGCAGATATTTCAAGACATTCTAAAAACTATAGAGGGATCACTGTATTCAGGCATACAATATGTTACTGAAAGTGTGCATAGAGTCATGCATCCGCAACCAAAAGAGATTTACTGATTCCACATAAGTCAAAATTAAACTTTCAAGACAAAGAATAATATTTATATTATAAATTTTAAGTATCTATTACAGAAGAAACTGTCTTTCTGTATCAGAAAATCACCCACAGGAAGTCCAGAAAAAATAGGTACATTTTCATATAGGTTCATAGGTTCATACTAGGCTATCTGCCCTAGGGCATTTATAAGCCTAGCCAGAGTGTGTTTGCCTTCCACCACCCATTTTAAATGAATTTTCCTATGCCCTTTTTCGAGGTTAGTATACTGTGCCTCTGTCTAACAGTGACACAGAAGTGATACCTGGGGTAAACCTATGATCTCCCATCCACTCATCAAGATTCCTCTTGAAGAGAGTCAATGAGGGACTCTGCCTAACCTGGACTGGGAGTTTATTCCAGAGTGAAGGGAGCCTCTGGGTTATGAATCTGTCCCTCCAGCATGTCCTATTTATTTCAGTGTTGAGGTTCAAGTCTCTCGAGTGCATAGCTCAATGGGATATGGATTTTCTGAGGTGCAGCATGTCCATTAATTCCGGGTTGGACATGGCTTTATACGTCAGGCACAGATCGCCTCTGAGCAGGCAGTATGCCACTGAGTAGAGCTGGAGTTTCTTTAACCAGGCAGCATATGGCATCTGTTTGAGCCATTTGATCCTCTTGGTGAGGTACTTTTGGGGTCTTTCCAGTTGCTGCAGGTGTCTGGTAAGGTACATCCCAAAAGGGGCATTGTACTCAATTATGGACCTGATGAGGGATGAGTAAAGAGGCACGATGACCTCCCCTGATCTAGATGTGAATCCCTTCATGATTAGGTGGGCTATATAAAATGTTTTTCTAACCACTTTGGCCACGTGGTTTTCAAATGAGAGATTGCTATCAACTTGGGTCCCCAGGTCCCTAATTACTTCTTCTGTACTTAATGGATTACCATCTATGTGGTAATTTGTGAGAACTTTGTTTTTGCCAAAGGGGATGACTATACACTTTTTGGCATTTAGCTTGAGGCCATGGCTCTGGCACCAGTTGTCTGTTTCTATATGGCCCTTTTGTATGATGCTTGTGTCGGCTGGAGAGTTGATTATGGTGCCTAGTTTGCAGTCATCTGTGAACTTGGTCAGCCACAGTCCTTCCGTGTTGGCCTATACCTCCAAGAAATATATACCGAACAAGAGAGGTCCCAGGACTGAGTCTTGTGGGATGCCACTTGTAACTGGTTTGGAGTCTGACATGGCTCCAGCAAGTCTAACCATGTGGGTTCTGTCCTTGAGCCAGTTTGCAACCCATCTAGTGACATAGGGGTTTATATTTAAGCTGGTGAGCTTATCTATAATGCCCGAGTGGGGTATTGTATCGAAGGCTTTTGTGAGGTCCAGGTAGGCTGTGTGGACCACCTTCCCCTTGTCAATGGCCTTGGTGACTGTTTCAAAGAAATCGACCAGGTTTAAGAGGCAGAATCTGCCCTTAACAAAGCCAAACTGGGTAGGATTCAGTGTCTGTAGTTCCCCAATATCTTTATTTATGAGGTCATTGATGATCCTTTCCATAGCTTTGCAGACCAAGCTAGTCAGGCTTATGGGGCAATAGTTTCCAGGATCCATTGAGGCACCACCTTTGTGGAGAGGGACCACTGTTGCTGTATGCCACTCTTTGGGTACATATCCTGTAGTAAGGCTGAGATTGAACAGTAGTTTTATGTTTGGGTTTAGCTCTTCTTGGAGTTCATGTAGGACAGCCCGGGACACCGTCTGGTCCCACTGATGCTGTGTTTGTTGCTTTGGAGAGGGCGGCTCTTACCTGAGCATCTGAGATGTCAGGGAGGCAGCACTCTGCTGGGATAGATATTTGCCCTTTTGGTGGGAGGGGGGGGGAGAAGTTTGCGCTGAACCTGTCAGCTAGGATGTTGGCAATGTCTGTGGGTTCGGTGTATTTTTTGTCATATTGGACTAATTTTGAGCATATCTGGGCATTCCCACCCAGGTTCCTAACATAACTAAAGAAAGCCTTGTGATTATCCTTAGTGTCCTGTGCAATTTCTTTCTCGAAGCTGGCCTTAGACGATTTTATGAGTGCCTGTAGTTTTTTGCTAATACTGATCAGAGATTTGCTCTATCATGTAGTAGCTTCCTCCTTCTATTGTATAGTTTGTTTATGGCTGGGGTCCACCAGACAGGACGCCTGCCTTTGGAGGATTGGGTCTTGGTTTTATTTGGGATTACATGATCCATGCATTCCTGAAGGTGTTCATAGAATGCGTTTATAAAGGATTCTGCAGTCTGGGCCATATTTTCCACAGGCCCGGGGGGTTTGAAGGATTCCACCTCAGTTTTGAGGAGTGTGAAATTTGCTTTAGAGAAGTTTTTCACTGTGGTTTTCTGGGCAGGGGGTGGGGTCGGGATGTGAATATCCAGTGAGATTAGTTTATGGTCTGATCTTACCAGTGAGGGATACACTTCTGGTCTGGAGCATAGAGCCCCCATGTTGGTGATGATCAGGTCCAGTATGTTTTCCCCTCTTCTGGGAGTGGTAACAAGTTGTTCCATAGCATTTGAGTTTATAAATTCTAGGAACCTTTGGGCTAGGGTGTTGGAGCTAGAGTAATGCTCCCAGTCTATGTTTGGGTTGTTGAAGTCACCCAATATGATGGTGTTTGGAGAGACCTTCATATTTTCCAGTGTTCTCAGGAAGGACGAGTGGGGTTCCTGGGTTTGGGAGGGTGGTCTACAGCAGGCTATAAACTGGAAGGCAGTTTTACCCACTGTTAGTTGCACATGGATAGTCTCTGATCCTTTGTGCTGTGCCACCAACCTGGAGATGTGGGTATCTTTGACGAATATTGATACTCCCCCTCATTTTGTGGTTCGGTCCAAGTTTTGAGGCGGAAAAGCATGATATGAGGTATAACCTGGTAGTGCTGGGGTGCTCTCAGGAGCCTTGAACCAGGTTTCTGTTACTGCACAGATATCGATGTTCTCCATGCTAAGGAGAGTTTTGAGTGTGTGCATCTTGAGGTTTAGACTTCTGGCGTTGAGTAGCATTTCTCTTAGTTTCTTATCCCTTGTGATACCTATGGAGGTGGATTTGTCTTTTGAGTCTTGCCTAAAAAAGGCACTATGGGGGTGGCAAGAGCCTTTGCCAATATCCAAAAGCCCAGGGGTGACAGGTGCAAGCCGTCCCTAGCAAAGCAACGTGGCTTGTCGAGCATGTCATCCAAGGCTGACAGGCATTGGATCCCCTTTGAATGACACCAATACTTAAGCCAACTGTTGAAATTGATCATCTTGTCTTCATATTGTGGCATCATTCTTGGTGAGGGTAAGATGTTACTCAAGGTCAGGGTCATACCGGCCTGGGCTACATGCTCAGAGAGCTCTTCTATGTCTCTTTTCATGTAGTCCAGGGAGGTACATCTCAGGTCATTCACACCAGCATGGACAATGACTGAGTCATATTTGTACTTGCCTTGGAGTGACCTGAGTGCTTGTGTTATGTGGCGGATCCTAGCTCCTGACAGGCAGCTCACTGTGACCTTCTCCTTGTTCAGCCTGGTGAGCGGGACGTCAGTGTGCCTGACGATAGAGCCACCTATTACAAGTTTATCAGGTGTGTTGTTTAGCCTTAAGGGCTGTGACTGTTCGGCACACTGGCTTTGTGAGCTATGTGTTGCAGGTGTTTTGTTTTGGGGTAGCGGTTGCTTGGGTGTCTGCTTTGGAGGTCTCTGCTGCTTAGGCAGATTTTTATTTAGAGCCTCCGGGTATGTTTTTATATGTTTATGTGTTTGGTTTGCTGTCGTGGTAGGTCTGTGTGAGACTGGAATTGTAGTGAGTGTGGTTTCCTTCTCCTCCTGACTGGTTATGCCAGTACTGAGTTGAGAGAGCTTAGCCTCCAGTTTGGCTGTATGGTTGCATCTCTCACATGTGTTGGAATTTGTTGGGAGGAGGAGGAGAGGGTTGTCTGTGTACATGAGGCAGTTGTAACATTGCCTCAAGATTCCCAGATTCACCAGCTGGACTGGAGAGGAAATTGACAACTGACCTTTGGACATGCTAGAATAGTATTGGGAATTACTTTATAATTGAAAAAAGGGCCAATGGGGAACAAGGTACTCAAGGGGAGTTTGTGAGGGTGTAGTGCTTTTAATTTTTTAGTGCTGACTTATATAATTGCTTTAGTGAGCAAGTGCCAGGCTTTAGAGTAGGAATAGGGTGTTTATTATGAGAACTAGATCCGTTCTAATGGAAAAAGTGAAGAGCAGACTTTGTGGGGCCAAGAATGGTTTAAACCCAATTAAGTGGACCTGCCCGATACTGCGCTATGCGCAAAATCGCACAAAGCCGCGCCAAAGCGGGTTTTATACAGGGGGACTTGAAAGAGCTAGAAATTGGCCCAAAACGGCCAATAGACTACCAGATTCTTGTACTGGGAACACTCCTCTGCCACTCGTGAAGAAAGAAGCCTCCCTTTATCCAAGAAAGGAAATGGGCAACACAGGAACTTTCCAAAAAGTCCAGAATACAGCAAAGCCTGTATTTGGACTACTCTAGGTCAGGAAAGACGGGAAACAAGGATAATTTTTTTTTCTTTTTTGCAACAAACAGCAGGAAAATGCAATAAATATGTAACACAGGCTAGCGCACTTGACTGTGCAGTCTCAACAGGTATATGCAACAAACAGGACAAACTTTAAAAGTGCAGGGGCAAAAACAACTTTAAACAGTTTAAAATAGTTCAAGAAGCAGAAATACTTGCAGTTTAGCTAGATTGGACAGTCACCCAGGTAGTAGCAGGAAAAAAACACTTTTATCAGGTTAGCAGTCACTCTTTTAGCCTCTCTGCTGCTAGCACCACTCTGCAGGACCACAAAGAGCTTGGCTTAGTAGTAACAAGCGCAAAAAACGCATCAAAGTGGGTTTTATACAGGGGGAATTGAAAGAGCTAGAAATTGTCCAAAAAGGCCAATAGACTACCAAATTCTTGTGATGGGAACACTCCTCCAGGGATAGATAGGCTGCTCTAAGCTCCCCACTGCCACTGGTAAACAAAGAAGCCTCCTTTTATTAAAGAAAGGAAATGGGAAACACAGAAACTTTCCAAAAGTCCAGAATACAGCAAAGCCTGTATTTGGGCTACTCTAGGTCAGGAAAGATGGGAAACAAGGATCATTTTTTTTTCTTTTTTGCAACAAACAGCAGGAAAATTCAATAAATATGCAACACAGGCTAGAGCACTTGAGTGTGTAGCCTCAACAGGTATATGCAACAAACAGGACAAACTTTAAAAGTGCAGGTGCAAAAACAACTTTAAACAGTTTAAAACAGTTCAAGAAGCAGAAATACTTGAAGTTTAGCTAGATCGGACAGTCGCCCAGGTAGTATCAGGAAGAAAAACACTTTTATCAGGTTAGCAGTCACTCTTTTAGCCTCTCTGCTGCTAGCACCACTCTTCAGGACCACAAGGAGCTTGGCTGAGTAGTAACAAGTGCAAAAACCGTGCCAAAGTGGGTTTTATACAGGGGGACTTGAAAGAGCTAGAAATTGGCCCAAAACAGCCAATAGACTACCAGATTCTTGTGCTGGGAACACTCTTCCAGGGATAGATAGGCTGCTCTAAGCTCCCCACTGCAACTGGTGAGCAAAGTAGCCTCCCTTTATCCAAGAAAGGAAATGGGCAACACAGGAACTTTCCAAAAGTCCAGAATACAGCAAAGCCTGTATTTGGACTACTCTAGGTCAGGAAAGATGGGAAACAAGAATCATTTTTTTTTCTTTTTTGCAACAAACAGCAGGAAAATGCAATAAATATGTAACACAGGCTAGCACACTTGAATGTGTAGCCTCAACAGGTAAATGCAACAAACAGGACAAACTTTAAATTACAAGCACAAAAGCACGCTAAAGATGACTTTAAAGCAGGGGGTTAGAAAGAGATAGGAAGTGGCCCAAAATGGCCAATAAGCTACAAGTCACTGGGCTGGAACCACTCCTCAAGGGACAGATAGGCTGCTCAGAGCTTCCCACTCTCACTGGTGAACAAAGAAGCTTCCTCCTATCCAAATAAGGATATGGGCAACACAGGAACTATGACACAGCCCAGAGATGAGCAATACCTGAAGACTGGACTATTCTAGTTCTGTAAAGGCGGGAAACAAGGATATATTTTTGTTTTTTTCTTTCTTTTTTTTTTATACATTTGAGAACCTTGTTAAAAGTTTATTTTGTATCCTTTCAAATGGGGGTTAAATATTCTTATACAAATAGCATGCAATTCTGGAGCTGTAAACTTGTTGCGTTCTGATGTCCTTAGTTACAGCAAGACCTAGATAATTTATTATTTATTGGTTTTAGAGCCTAATGACTCACTACAGTTTGGATGAGTTGCAGCGGTGATGTCACATTAATGAATGACTTCCAAAATATATTCATTCAGCATACTAAATATGTCTTTAAATTATTCTGAGCATAATCATCTTTAACAGTAGACAATGCTACATTATAGCAACACATCCAAATTTAAATTACTGCTTAATGAACACCTTACCAAAAACTGGCTTTCCTGCTGCACTAGTCCAGGCTGATCATTCTGTCCTTCCTTGTTCTTTCAACCAAAATATCTCTTCCCTTACTAAATTCTAACACCCAAACTTTCTCTTCTCTCATAGAATTCCAGTCTCTCCCTACCTATCTCAGGCTCACTACTGATCCTATCTTTATCTACATATCTCAAGCTTCCTACAGCTTCATCATATTCCCTCCTTCTTGTACCTCACCTCAATATTGCTTTACTTATAACTGTTTAGAACAACTAATACTAGCAATGCAACAGTCAGCCATATTCTTGTTCATATACCATACATATATCTCATAAATATTTACCACCAAAACCATAATATTGATCTACTGACCAGTCATTTAGCTATGATGGCACAAGCTATTTCATGCTAATTTATTTGTTAGCTTTCTTTGTTTTTCCACTTTATATTACTGTCTCAATTTTTATTGTTCATACATAAACTACTTACTGCAGTGGTGCAGCTGTAGTGTTGTTGCCTCACAGCAAGAGGTTCTCCTGTTCGATTCTCGGCTGGAGTGCAGGGAGTGTCTTCTGTGTGGAGTCTGTATGTCCTCCCTGTGGTTGGGTGGGCATTCAAAAGACATGCGTAAATGGGCGTGCCTTCGTTGAAGGTTGAACGTTGAGCTGGCACCTTGGTGTTCGTGAAAATCTACTGCCAATCATTAGCGGACCGGAGTTCTGCTGTGGCGTCCCCTAACTGGGAAAAGCTGAAAGAAAACAACATTTACCAAGTTATGTATTCTTGATTATCGTTTTTTTGTATTGTTTGTAATGTGTTTTTTAATGGAGCTTTTCTCCATGGGCCTTCGCTGAAAAAGGGCCACGGGCCCAGTCAGACATCCCCGGTAAACAAATGTAAAAATAAGTAAATAAATATGACTGTAGGTGTTACAACTTTAGGTGCATTTTACCTTTGGAAGGATCTTTTCCACACCTCTCATTTCTGTGGAGGCTGGGTTAATAGGTAGCATACTTCTCAACTGTCCAGATTTTTTTTTTTTTTGCAGAATATCCAGATTTTTGGCTCATATTTTTGGTCTGTTCCTCATAAAATTTGTAGTTTTCTGGCAAATCACTGAGATTATCTGAGGACTGAATTCACTAAATAAAGACATACATTTCAGACTTCAAATCCTTCAGAAAATGCATGTTAAAACAAACCCTGTTACTTTAGCAAATGTCTGAGCAGTATTTAAAATATGTCCCTATTTTGGGCATTTGTGTCTCCATTTTGTTGGACTTTGTCCAAATTTCTTGCACTAAGTGATTGAGAGGAATGATACATAGGTAATATTCTAAGAAGGCTTAATCCCACCTTAAAAGGCCTACTTTATTTACTGTGTAAAGGACTGTATATTTACCGTGTTCTTCATAGTATTATTATCTGACACAGTATTTTATTTTATGTATTTGGAGTGGTTGAACTCAGAGTAATTTATTTATTTTTATAGCAATTTTACCAGGCCACTTCATAACCATTTATGAAGAAGATTCACTAACTTAAATAATGTGTGACTGAAATCTTACCCATTGTCTTGAGTGGCAGATTAAACTCTGCCAGTAAAATATATAAATTCAGTTTTGAAGATTCTGAATTATAATATGTGCCCCATTTGTAATTATTAGAAACCTAGGCATGGAGGTGAATTTGAACATGCCTACATTACCTTCAGCACAAGGTAACTAGATCAGTAAAATGGTATTCTCATCCTAGTGTTAAACTGAAAGGGATTACCTCTGTGGACATCATTCCATTCCCACTATCTGATTATTCATAGTCTGTATGAAGACTTTATTCATTGAACAATCTATAAGCATCCAGTATGACAAACAAATCTGCAGACTGTAAAAAAGTCCCACAGAGTCTTGTAGGAATTCGTCTGTTAAAGGTAAAACTGTCATGAAGTACAAGGTAATTTATGTAACCTTGATGATAGGAGTCCTTGAAACTTAAACTGTGGCACCTGTGATAATCAGTTAAAGCACTGTAACATAAGAAGTATGAGAAGTACATAGAGAAACAGAGAAAAACTAAATGACTCATGCGACCTCCTATATAAAAACAAAATGAAAGAGTCACAGATAGCACAATGGTCATGTTTCATGCTTTACCGCCTGACAGTCTCCTTGTTGTCATGTATATGTGTGTGTGTGTGTGTGTGTGTGTGTGTGTGTGTGTGTGTGTGTGTGTGTGTGTTGCTTTTTTATTAGAAATATAGGTTTATAGATGAGTACTAGGGTAACTGCCCTTGCGAGCCATTTTAAGCCTAGCCAATTATCCCTTGTGAGACTCAAACCCTGCACCTTGTGTTTGTAAGGCAAATATGTTCTTTTTTTCTTTTTGTACTTTTAATGAAAACACATCTGAAGCTAGATAGATAGACGTGTTTCGTAATCCTGTGTGTAGAGTTTAGACCATTTACTGTGCACAGGAAATAAAGGAACAGTTGCAATTTGTACTTTAATGCAAACTATACCTTTGTATGGATGAGCTTATAAAATAATAAAGCTATCATTTTTATCCAGAAATATATATTATTTTAAAACCTGAATTCACAGCATCTCTAATGTTATGCCTCTAATAACTTTACTATTCAGAGTTCAGCAGATAACTGGTAGCTACACATTTATTTTAAACTCATTTTTGTTTGTTTTTGCTAATGTTGCATTTTCTAAATTTCAAAAGACCATTCTGATTTGATTTTTTTAACCCTGACAACAACCAGCTTTCAGCCTTTCCATGATTAATTGTCTCATTTCTTCCCCTTAGGGTGACTGCTAATAAAGAGAGGCTGTTAGCTAGGTGTCACCAAAATGATTCCTGTAATGACCTGGGTCTCTACACACAAAGTGTCTGACATACACATCAGCTTGTGCAAGGTCATCCTGTGTCATGTCCTCCACATGAGCATGTATGCTGCCATGTATGTCTCCTGAAAGCCCACTGTAATGACAATTTAGTAGCATCAGGTGCATGTTCCCAGCTTATATTCTACTCCTGCTTCACTGGTACAAGGTAACCTCTAATCCCACCTCCTAATCTAATGAGTCAATGTTGACCACTCACTGCAAACGTCTATTATCAGTGCCACAGTTACCTAGGACAATAAGTGAAGCAAGGTAATCTGGCTCATAACTATGGCTACATCTGACAATTTCATAGAGCTGATTGGATTCTGTCTTGAATTTAGCCCCAGATACAATTGTCAATATTTCTATCCTGCTTAGAGACATTCTTAATGGTAGTTTTAGGAAAAAACACCTGGATGGTCTGTGTTACAAATCACATTGCATGAGATTTTAATGCTTAGGACAAATAGAATTAATTAAAAATATGTACACATTAATCAGAACAAGTAAAATATGCATATTTTGCAGTATAATTTACAATGTGGGCATTATTTTTATGGATAAACACAGTATTGCTTTAGTTTTGATGTCATAAGAACATATGGTAATGTTATGATTTAGACATATATGGAATTTGTCAGCCTGAAAAAAATCCAAATTTATGTTTATTTTAAATAAATTAGCAAAATCAGGGCACTCAGATGACTAACCAATTCACCATTCACTTTATTCTCTAGCTACTTGTAGAAACAGTCTTATAAAAAAGTCTGAAACATTAGCTATCTCACTCTAATGTATTGACTACTGAATGATATGCTACCTTACTCAGCCTTGTACTACTAAAACTGTTTATGTTCTAAAAAGAAAATTAAAAATTGTAAAGTTTTTATGTATGTATTCCAATAAATCTGGAACATGTATCTATATGTAATTGTATAAAAAACTGCAACTGTTAAGTCTTCTGTATCTATGCACATGTGGAGCTTTTCTCCCCGGGCCTCCGCTGAAAATGGACCTCTATCCAGTCGGACTTTCATGGTTAACAAATGTAAAATAAAATAAAAATAAATAAATAAATATATACAAAAATGGCAGCACACAGTAAAATAACATCATATCTTTAAAACTTTTTGAAATATTCTAGTAGATTCCTCAATAATCTGTATCAATGGCCATAGATTAGAATGCATCTAGTTGGTGACTTCAAATCTAAATGTCTGTCCACGACTTTATTGCTTTAATTTCATGAAATATGCAATGTTGGACATTAGACTGTATGAGGAGGGGCATGCTTATATCCAGCGATAGAAGGTTTTCCTTTTTATGAAGAAAACATATATATATATATATATATATATATATATATATATATATATATATATATATATATTTTTTTTTTTTTTTTTTTAATTTATTTATTTATTTAACATTTATTTACCAGGAAAGTCTGACTTGGAACAATGCCAATTTTCAGCAGAGGCTTGGGGAGAAACACTCCAGATGCATGTCTTTGCAACTTAGGAGAAAACCAGAGCACCCAGAGGAAATCCACATCGACACGGGGTGGACATGCAAACTCCAAACAGAAGGCACCTCAGCTGAAAATCAAACCGGACACCCTCTTGCTGTGAGGTTACAACATAACCGCTACACCACTGCACCATCCTATATAACTTTTTTTTAGTTTGACTTCAGATGAAATGATAATGCACAAGTGTTATATTATCTGCAATGAACATCAATCATATATTTATCCATAATAGAAACTATGTGTAATACGAATTGTCCATGTGTCAATGTAGTCTCTACCAGGACTCAATACTAAAGGGGTCACACACACACACACACACACACACACACACACACACACACACACACACACACACACACGCATACACACACACTTGCATGCGTGCATGCGCATATGCATGCACAGACATGTCCTTACATGCATACACATGCACACATATAAAACTGTAAAAATGTTATCTTCATGTGTTTTTATCTTATAAATTTAACTGCAATTACAATACCCTGTATGGTGGAAAGTATGCTGGTTCTATATCAGGTCTGATGTTTGTTTTGAGTCAGAATGCATGAAAAAGTTGGTGAGGTTTGATCATTAATTAAATGACTGTCAGTTTAGAGGCTGGCCCACTATTGAAGGGATTCCAGTCATGATTGTTCCTTCAATGTCATTGAGCATATCATACATTCCACAAACTCACCAACATTGACATCAGCTCTGATGACTCAGCCAGGCTTCAGTATATCTTAAAGAGCCATCACTTTAGAATCAGGCTAGGATCTATTAGCTCCAAAGGGGCTTCCCTTCAACAAGGACTATTACACAATACAATATTTGCTTTTTTCCCATCTTTTTTAACAAATTCCCATATGTTATTGTATCTTTCGGCTTTTCCCGGTTAGGGGTCACCACAGCGGAACTCCAATCCACTAATGATTGGCAGTAGATTTTTACGTACCGAGTTGCCAGCCCTGACGTACAACCGTCAACTAAGGTATGCCCACTCACGCATGTCTCCACACAGAAGACGCTTTAGCTGAGAATCGAACAGGACAACGTCTTACTGTGAGGCAACAATACTACAAATTCCCATATAATCTCCCATAAACATCACCTCATCTTATATGCAGATGAAATGGATATCATTTGAGCCAACCACAAACTCAGTGTCATTCATTCAGAACCAACTTCAACAAGACTTGCATTCTTTGTACCAATGGCTCATCAATCACAATGTAATTCTTAAATTTTCTTAGACTACAAAAATCATACTCTTTCGTCAATCCATAAAAAACATCCATATTGTCCATTTCACTCCAAATTACAGACTTAAAACTACATACCCAACACACCCATAGAAACAAATGCAGTATTTGAATATTGTGGAATCTGGCTAGGCTAGTCTTTGAACCTGCAACTCCACACTAAAAAAATAAGAAGTAAAATTAACTCCCTTCTCTTTTGAGCTAAGAAACGTCTCATATTATCTCCTTATCCCTCAGCACTTGCAAGAGCAGTGATAGTTAAGGATGTCTTCTTGGCTCAACATGAAAATAGCTTTGTTGTGAAAGCTGCTGCCTTTAAGAAAACATAGCTACACTACAAATGATCTGCAATACAATTGGTTGTTTCATCTCTAACTCCCCACCTCAAGAGCAACACTGTGTCACATTTATAAAGCAAAGTGTGTCCTAGTCAAGCAGAGGGCTGAACACCTTCTAGGAACACAAGTATTTAAGCTCATGTATCTCAAAGTATAGTCACCACTTGCTGCTAAACAGACAAGCAAAGCATCCTCCTACTTTGTGAAACATTTCTCTCAAGCAACCTCCGCCTTACAATCCCACAGATCCAAACTGTACTGCAATAAATATGCTTTTCCCATCCTAGTTATCCTTCTGCCTTCCTGAGTGAAATCTAAACTGAGACCACATATTTTCCTAACTCACGCAATATCTTCTCAGGCAAGATCAAAGCAAGGGTCTCTTGACAGAGGGTATCACTTTATCACTTAATGTACTAACTCTTTAGCAAACACCTCACTGTGTTTCCTTGTCTGATTCCACCCTTGTAGCTTCCCTCTTATGCTATCTCCTGCATCTTTTTTGACTCCTCTCCTTAAAGTCACTTGTGTAAAATACTATGGTGATTATAAACTATATAATCTTGATACAAATTATTTATGTGTGGACATATCCATCAATATGCATCCTTTCTGTTTTATTTTTCTTTCTTTCTTTCTTTCTTTCTTTCTTTCTTTCTTTCTTGTCCATATGAGCTCCTTGGTATACCTCCCATTTAACTTTACTAGATAGTTCCACAGAGGAAATTTCACCTGTTTCTGTAAACTGTGTGCATCAGGTTGATTTCCCCCATTTAATAAGCTACTTGCATCACCTTGACTTCTGCAGTACCCTTTGCCTTGCACGTTAATGTCTCCACCAACATATACTCTACCTCTCTTCAGCCATTACATTTTGACAGTAATTATTGCACATAAAATGCTTATGCCTGTCTGTGTTATTATAAAGTAGTATAGTCAAAATATTTTCCGTTAAACTGTATGCACAAATTTGTAGAACTTTTGCATTGTCTAAGTTAATCTATGTGCAAATATTCCCTTATACTCATGTATTTTCACTAAGTATTCTATCCACATTCTCCAATATTACTGTGACTTAGATACTCGGGCTGCACCTGACATTTGCCAGTTGTGATCACTGCACAACCCTTGTAAATAAAGTAAAATAAGCAAATAGACTGCCACCACTAGCAAACCTTTTCAGACTTGTACGTCTAAATGATGACCTGGTTCTTTTGCCCCTCATCACAGTAGATATGGGTAGACTTTCTCTTGCAGGGATAGTTGACAGATTACTGGGCTAGTGGCTGTAGCCAGCGTTCAAAAGATGCAAAATACAAGAACTGAAGGTGTTGTAATCACTTGATACAAAAAGAAGCAGTGGAATAATTCAGTGTAAAAAAGGTACATTGTAGTATTTCTTGGGAAGTAGAAACTCAAAGGAAGAATTAAGAAACAGCTTCTGCCAGTTTAAAATCATACACAGGCTGAGAGCTTGAAAAAAATGAATCACTTTTATTTATTTAATTATCTGTTTGTTTATTTAGTTTTGCTTGTTTGTGTGTTTGTTCATTTATTTTTGTTTACCAGAATAGGCAACTGGCACACGAAGGACCCTTTTCAGCCAACTTCAAGGCAAATGGCAAACAACATTTAAATAGTGGTTGCATAACAAAGTCACATGTAGCAATGTACATATTAATCAGACAAAATCCATTAATTGTTTAAACATAGGTAGAAATTAACAGCATAAAGCGTCATAGCAAAACAGGCCAATGAGATTGAGCAAATAGAGTGAATGTGAAGTAAATTACTGAAGTTATCATAATAAGCATCACATATATGTAGTTAGTGTGTCAAAAAGTGCAGATATGTAGCAAGTCACAAAATGTGCTATTGCAGCAAAGCCACATACTTAGACAGCACCTCTGAAGCATGTGCATTTGTTTTCAGTTTTATCATCTTTAAAATGCCTATAAACTCTGAATACCTACTTAAAATGTTCTAAATTACCAGTTCTGTAACTTGTCTTATAATGTTGATAGCAGTGGATAAACACTAGTATCTTCCTTGTTGTTATAGTGAACCCTTGTCTGTTCTTTTAGGTTCGATTAGCAGTGGAGTTACTATGGCCGCTCTTCCTTTTCTTTATTCTTGTAGCAGTTCGGACAACAAACCTTCCAATTTATAAGGGGGAATGTAAGTATGTTAAGATGAAGGTGTCTTCCCTTGTCTTCTGTGAGATTCTGATAGTTTATTAATTGTAATACTTACATGTTCTTGACATATTGCTACAATGTGATAAGTTGTATTTCACTATGTTTTGCTTCATTACTAAAACTAAATTTGCTGCATGACTTCTGGACAACATTTTTAAAATGAGCAGATGTTTGGATGGGCTGGCAATATGATTGCATGCTCAAAGATTATACATCACCTGCACATAACTCTCTTCAAAACAAATTAGCATCCTTTTGCAAACATGTTTAAAAGCTGCACATAATGTTAATCACTACTTATGCAATGGAATTTATTATTGTCCTTCAGATGAGATGTTAAATCAAAGTCCCATCTGCCTGATTTGGTGGTAGCTCAAGTGGATATAGAAGATCCCGCAGCACCTATAGAAAAGACTAGGATAAGTTTCTGATGATCTTGGCAAATATCCTTTAGTAGTATAAATAGCACCTTAGGTCTCCTCTGGTAAGAGAATAGTAGCCTAGCGGGACTAATTTAGTCAATAAAGGATACAAAGTAAATAAAAAATGGCCTCAATCAATTTTTATGTATGTACCTGTTTATTTATTTATCATTATTATTATTATTATTATTATTATTATTATTATTAGTTTTATTTTCGAACTACATGACCACCATCAGGCAATTCTGTGTGAAACCATTTGACCCAATTGTTATTCCTCCTAAGTCAAAATCCAGTCCCATTCAGTCATATAGCCTGTTTGTTACCTGCTTGGGCTAAGAGACTAAAAAGACCATTTGGTTCCAATGGGAAGAAGGTCAGGCATTAGGGAGCAGGTCACATCATGTTCATGTTGGTCCTTCTGTCAGTTATGTAACCTTAACTGTAATAACCTGCTCATTCCATATATTACTCCTTTCTTAATGGCACCCTTTCCATGCTATTACTCACAAGGTCATGCCTACTGGAGTACGTACATCAGGTAGGCAAATTCACCAATGTTGTCTTCAGTTCCTCAACACTAATGGTAGAATTGCCAAAGTAGTGGTTCAAAGCCCCTCCTTCCTTCAGGCTAGCTGAGCCTGGTCAGTCACTCACTCTCACCCTCCTCCCCTCAACTCTTGCAAAGCAAGGCTGAGTCATCTTTAGCTCAGTCACAGCTTTATCCTTCTATACCACAGGGCTGGGAAAGGAAATGTCTATCTTTAGACTCTAAATAAGATTTCTGAAAATGAGTGGATGTTTACATAGCTTAAATAAATAATATTGAGTAGTATGTTCTTCTCTGCAGCTAATGATATAGATCCACAAAAGAACATAGTGCAAACGCAACTCTGGTCTTTATTACAGATGCATTTTATTGTAGAGTTGGTACAAGAAACCTTTCTGGATCATATTTATTGATTACTTAAATGTCATAAACGTTGAAAACCACTCCTGCTGACTACAAAACTCTTGCTATGAGACCTCAACTCCAAGTCCAACTCATTGAGCTAGTTCTGTGATTAGATACTTCAATATCAGCAACTTTCAGTCTTACTCCTCTCTGTAGTCCATATTGTCTGATATTGCACAAGGCTCTGTACTTGGGCCATCACTATTTACCATGTACCCTATCTTCCTTTTCATGTACCAGATGGCATGAAGCATTGTCCTGTATGTAGATGATATTTTCAGCTGGAAATCAGGCAGCTCACCTGAGACTATCAGTGATTCACTCAGTTCTACCCTACCTCAACTACATCAAGCAAGTAATCAGATGAAATCCAAACTTAATCATAATACAAGCAATGCTATATACTTTGGCTACCATATATGGCTTAATTTGTGTCACAACAATAGAAACTTTACTAGCCCTATTGTGTTCCCCTGAAAGTTGTATAGCATATTAAAAATCTTGAGAGATGGCTCAGCCCATCACACATTTTCTCTTCTTATATCTGTAATGAGAGAAATAAAAAAAATTGCTGTATACATGCAGCAACATTAATGACTTTCTAAACAAATGTAGCACTTGCAAGTGCTATCAGTCTTCTTTTGTCTTCCCTTACATACTGTCTTCCCATCATTGGTTCTACCTCTGCCAGAATATTCTAAAACTCCAAACAAAATTGCACCTGTTATTTTATTGTAGTATAGGTTAGAAGCTTTGTCACTGCAAAACGATCAAGCAGGTAGGCCGGCAGTGAAGTAAGCTAAGACTTATATTCTAGTTGCCGAACTTTTGTACATACATATTGCTTCACATGAATCACTGTAAATCCCAACAATGACTAATTTCTGTATGTTATTACCCTCACTCATGATTGGCAGTGGAGTTTTACAGTGTTGAGTTGCCAGCCCGGCACCCAGCCTTCCACAGAAGGTACACACATGCACGCATTCATGCCTAGGGCCAATTTAGAGTGTCCAATCCACCTATACACAGATGGTAAAATGTGAAAATTAAATATGCTAACCACAGACAGTTCACACCTACCTCCCCTGGGATCTCAACAGGTTCTTGTATTATTCATTGTCTTTGTTGATAACACTCAGCTCACTATGGTAACATCAACGTCATCCAATATATAGGTAACAGTATTTTATAGTGCATCTTAATATACTGAAGTTAACAACCTTCAGTACAGATTTACCATTCTGCAAAACTTGTAGCTAAGTAATACTGCTTAACACATGAAAGAATGAAGTCATGTTATCCACCTCAAAATAAATATGTGTGAATACTTTCAATTTCAAATATAATCTGAGGCTCAGAACATTCTAGAATTTTCCCAGACTGTAAAACACCAGAATCTAAAATTTAATAGTAATTCTGAAGCTGTCCTAAGTAAAAGAAATTGAAAAATAATTTTACTTTGCCATAATGAACAGTTTATGACAGATTATACTAGAGAAGCCACTACTAGGTTTATCCTTCTTTGTGGCCTCTGTGCCTCAGGTATATTCACATGTGGCAACTGCACTGCTCTGACTACAGCACAGAAGAATGTCTTAGTAGACCTGACAAGTCAGCTGTTCATTAGGTGCACCGTTCTCTCAGCTATGTGTTCTGATATATGCACAGATGATGCATCATTCATTAAGAAATTTTGACCCACCATCCAAATTATCAAAGATGTGCATCTACTTATTCCACCATATCCTTGACTTAACAGCATACCATATAGCTGGTTTCTCAATAGTAGCACTAAAATCTGAACCACTGTGACTAGCACTTGCTATAGAACCTGCTGGAAAGCACTAGGAAGACTTAAACTAATACAAGCACTCAACTCTCCTTGTTAATAAGGAGAAATTAATCGTAGGCACTAAGCCTATAATTGTAAAGTACCTTGCAAAGGTAAGGGAAAACAGCTCTTGTACTTTACAAAAAAAGCACCTAAACAGGCATGTCCAAGGGTCAGCTTCTGGTGATTTCTCCTATCCACCTGGTGAATCTGGGCATACTGGGGCAATGCAGCAACTGCCTCATGTACACAGATAACCCTCTCCTCCTACCACCCAACACTACAACCTGCAAGAGATGCACTTACATAGCCAAACTGGAAGCAAAGCTCTCTCTAGCCAAGATTGTGCTAGACAGTCAAGAGGAGAAGGTTAACACATGCACTACACCTCAAGCAACACATAGCCCTTCAAAACCCACACCATCAACACCCACAGATAGCAACACTAAACCCACATATGCGGAGCCCCTTAAGATTAACCTGCCCAAGCAACAAGAACCTTTGAAGCTGAAACGCAAACAAACCCCAGTCACAACCAAAGTGACACGTAGCTCACAACACCAGTGTGCCACCCAACAACAGCCCCTAAGACAAGAAAACATACCCAACACTTTAGTCATAGGTGACTCTATAGTCAGGCACACTGATGTCCCACTCACCAAGCTGAACAAGGAGAAAATTACAGTCAGCTGGCTGTCGGGTGCCAGGATCCACCACATAACACATGCACTCAAGTCACTCCACAACAAGTACAAATATGACTCTGTCATTGTCCATGTTGGGGTGAACAACTTGAGATGTACCAGCCTGGACTACATGAAAACAGACAAGGAAGAGCTCTCGGATAATGTGGCTTCAGCAGATATGACTCTAGCCCTGAGTAGCATCCTGCCTTCACCCAGAATGATACCACAGTATAAGGACAATATGATGGACTTCAATAATTGGCTAAGCTTCTGATGTCATTCAAAGGGGATCCAGTATCCGTCTGCCTGGGACGACATGATCAACAAACCACGATGCTTTGCCAGAGATGGTCTACACCTGTCACCCCTGGGATTCAGGTTACTGGCTAAAGCTCTTGCCCCCCCTATAGTGCCTTTTTTAGGCAAGGTTCAAAGGACAAAGCCACCACCATAACAGATACAAGCATGCAAAATCTGAAGGTAATGCTACTCAATGCTAGAAGTCTAAACCTCAAAATGCACTCTCTCAAGGCACTCCTAGAAATGGAGAACATTGATATCTGTGCAGTAACTAAGACCTGGTTCAAGACTCCAGAGACCACCCCTGCAATACCAGGCTACAACTCTTACTACACTTTTCGGCCACCAAACCAAGACCAAAACACTAAAGATGGAGGAGTGTCCATATTCACCAAGGAAATTCACACCTCCAGGCTAGTTGCCCAACACAATGCATCTGAAATTCTCCAGGTGCAACTAACACAAGGTAAGACTGCAATCCAAATTGCAGCTTGCTACAGATCCCCCACCATGCCCCAAGATTCTCACTACACCTTTCTAAACATACTGGAAAATATTAAGATACAACCAAACACCCTAATACTGGGTGATTTCAACTACCCTACCATTAACTGGGAAAATTACTCGGGTGCTAACACCTTTTCCCAATGGTTCTTGGAATTCATAAATTCAACGCCCAGGATCAACTAATCCATTGTCCCACCAGGGGTCCAATATCCTAGACTTGGTCATTACCAACATGGGAGATAGATGCTCCACACCAGTGGTCACCCCCTCATTGGGCAGGTCTGACCATAAGCTAATCACCTTTAACATCCACATCCCACCCCCACCCCGCAGTAAGGAAACCTCCGTAAAAAACTTCTCCAAAGCCAACTTCATGCTACTCAAGTCAGAAGTGAAATACTTCATGACATCCATGCAGAAGGGAGCTGAAAGTTTGACTGCTGATCCTACACTAAGGCACTGTATGAGCACATCCACTCGTACATGAATTGTGCCATCCCAAATAGAAACAAGACGCTCTCCTCAAAAAAAAAGGAAGCCAATCTGGTGGTCCCCTGCCATAAACAAACTATACAACAGAAGAAAGAAACTGTTGCAGAAAAGAATAAAATCTCAGGATGCAAAAAACTCCCTTACCAGCCTCAGTAAAAAGCTGAGATCCCTCATAAAATCCTCCAAAGCTAGTTACGAAAATAAAATTGCCAAAGATTCCAAAGACAACCACAAGGCATTCTATAGTTATGTCAAGAATCTAAATGGCAATGCTCAGATCTGCTCTGAGCTACAACAGAATGGCATTAAATATACTGATCCCAACGATATTGCCAATATCCTGGCAGATTGATTTAGTGCCAACTTCACCCCCCCTCACCCCCTAAAGGGCCCATCTCAATACCAAAAGATTGCCAAATTCTGGTAATCACGGCCACACAGGTAAAAACTGCACTCTCCAAAGCTAAGAATACAGCATCCATGGGACCAGATGACATACCAGGCTGTGTACTACATGAACTACAAAATGAAGTGGCACCTCACCTAAGTGTCATTTTTACTCTTAGCCCCACCTCAGGCTTCGTGCTCACTGAGTGACGCACAGCTACAGCTATCCCACTCCATAAGTGGGGATCTACCTAGGATCCCAGCAACTACCATTCCATCAGTCTGACGAGCCTGATCTGCAAGGGCATGGAATGCATTATCATGGAACTTATAAACAAAGACATTGGCAACCTTCAAAAACTGGACACCACCCAGTTTGGGTTCGTAAAAGGCCGATCTTGTCTCCTGAACCTGATTGCCTTCTTTGAATCAGTCTCCAGAGCTGTGGACAAGGGTAAGGCTGTCCACACAGCCTATCTGGACCTTTCCAAGGCCTTCAACACCATCCCCCACTCTGGAATCATAGATAAACTTACTAAGCTGGGCATAAATCCCTACATCACTTGATGGCTTGCCAACTGGCTTACTGACAGAACCCAGACTGTAAAAGTAGCCAACTCCAAATCCAGCTCCAGACAAGTGACAAGTAGAGTACCTCAGGGTTCAGTCCTTGGACCACTCTTGTTTGGCATCTACTTCTCTGAAGTACAGGCGAACACTAAGGGGCTATGACTAACAATGTTCACAGATGACTGCAAACTGGGAGCCATTATTGCATCCCCAAATGATGTTGATATTCTGCAAAAGGGCCTTACAGAAACAGATGCTTGGTTCCACAGCCATGGGCTCAAGCATAATGCCAAGAAATGTATAATTATCCCCTTTTGGAAAAACCATGTACCTGTGAATTACCACATAGGTGGCAGTACACTAAACACCGAAAGTGTGATGAGAGACTTGTGGACACAGGTGGACAGTGGTCTCACCTACGATAACCACATCGCCACAACAGTGAGGAAATCCTTCTATGTGGCACATCTCATCACTAAGGGCTTTTCATCCAGAAAAAAGGATGTCATTGCCCCACTGTACTAATCCCTCATTAGACCCATTATAGAGTACAATGCCCCATTTGGTATGTACCTCACAAGACATCTGCAACAGCTGGAAAGGCCACAGAAATACCTCACTGAAAGAATCACAGGCCTAAAGCAGATGCCCTATGCTGACTGTCTAAAAAAACTCCAGTTATACTCTGTGGTATATCGTCTACTTAGAGGCAATCTGTGCTTAACATACAAGGCCATGTCAAATCCTAAGCTGTTGGACATTCTCCACTTAAAGAAATCCCAATTCCTCAGAGCCACATGCTCCAGGGATCTAAACATTGTCATCACAATGAACAAAACATGCTGGAGGGGTAGGTTCCTGACCCAGAAACTCCACATAATCTGGAATAGACTGCCCATACATGTCAAGCTGAGCGCCTCCTTGGCCCTCTTTAAAAGGAAGCTTGATGACTGGATGGGAGATAGGAAATTCACCCCGGGGATCATGTCAGTCACCCTGCTAGACAGAGGTCCAGGGAAGTAAATATTGTGGGAAGAAATATCCATGGAATTGTTATGGCTAGGCTTGTATAGGCCCTAGGACTGATAGTACTAGTACCAACCTATGAACCTATGTCTTATATTTTCAGCCTCCAATAACGTTTTAAGCATCACTAGAAGAGACATGAGGGAAGGAGCAGCACTAAAAAGCTACTACCTAAATGCATCAGTATATCTACATATCTGAGGGTGACAGCACACCATGCAGACTTTATTATGCAGTCAGCATCTTGGTACTGAATGAATGAGATCACTATCAACCTCAGCCTGGAGATATAGGTGTCAGCGGCTTAGACTGAACTGATCACTGGGACAATCTGAGTTTAGGTTTGTTTAGCTCCAGAATCTCAAGGACTTTATGTAAATGGACACACAACAAAAAAATAAATGATATGCCCACTGTCGTTCATTCATTTATTTGTTTAATTATTTATATTTGTTTACTGCAATAATGCACTGATCAAAAATTACCAACGCCAGTATCGGCCAGAGTTAATAAATACTATGATTTAATTAAATTTTTTACAGTGAACAAGGACATTATTCTGGGCAAGGAAAAGTTTAATGTGTGACTCAACTTTTATCTCTGAGCTAGCCAAATAAAGTAATGACAATTGTTGCTCATTTATTGTGGTGAGCAACTTTTAGATTATCTTTCACATTTAAGTTATTGTTATTATTATTATTTATTATTATTATTATTATTATTATTATTATTATTATTATTATTATTATTACTATTGTTTTTTTAATTTTATCTATTTTTTGACTGGTGTAGCAGTGCTGTGAAGGTTTCCTTGAATTCCTCAATTCCCTGGCATCCATTTACAAGAGTATGTTAATTTTTTTTTGCAGATTGCTGTATTTGGGGACTTGGTTAGGCCATGTACTTGATCCTCGATATATTGCTAAGTAATGAAAATAATTGTTTTTTAATGTGAGTTTTATTTTTTTTCACAGACATTAGAGGACAGGAATCTGGTTTATAGATTAAAAGCAATTATTAGTAGCTAGCAAACATTATTCAGGCATGAAACAGTTGGAAAACCCTTCCAAAAACCCTTCTGCTAGTATGTGATCTTACGCCAACGTATGCCCATATGTCTTCTCCACTTCAGGCAAATTTTATTTCACTGGTGTAGTAATCAGTAAGGAACTCTTTTTAAAGCACAGAGAAAGGGCAGCCTTTTTCAGCTTTAAGTTAGAAATATTCAGACCAATACTGTTCGGAATGTGTATCCCCAAGCTAAACATCCTCTAACAACAAAAAAGTAAGATAAGATAATACTTTATAAATCCTTCTATAAATACGAATAACAATTTCCAAAAAAATCTTCCAACCATCACAAATCACATCAAATCAATATTAAATCAATCTTTCTTCTTCTCTATACCTCCTAAGAAAGAAGAACTTACTTAATTGGTTTTTCTCTACTAAATCTCCTATAAAAAATAATTTTTTTAGGAACTTTAAATATTGACTGGAACAAAAAAAATTCCAACCCAACCCAACTACCCTACTCTACATGTCTTCACAAATCATTAACTCCCCACAAATCATTAATAATAACTACTAAAAATAAAAACTCTAATAGACTAAACTATATATTAACTGATATTAATAACAGTACACTACAAAAATAGAACTCTGACAACCCTGATGACCATCAGTTAATATCTATACTAATATAGTCAGCAACAAACAAATGTTACTATCCCTATCAAAGTCACAAATAAACAAGTATAATCTTGACCCCAATCAGTTTCCCCAAAAAGTTTCTAAATAATCTTTACTGTAATAAACTTGAAATCACTAACTATAGAATAAGCTGTTAGTTACTTTAAACTTTAATAATAAGACTGAATTGAACATCATCATGCAATGCTTCTATACGCATGAAAAAAAAAAAACTGCCCTGTGGCTCTCAAATCTAAACAAACATAATTGATACTAGCAGGAACAAGGCCTGGGCTAAATGGCTCACAAAAGCCAAACTACCAACCTTTACTTTACTTTTAGAAGAAAAAAAAATAAAACAAAATCCTACAAAAAAAGACCAAAATTATACACAGCTTCAACAATCTCTATCCCAACAAAAAAAATTTTTTGGTCAAATTTAACAAATTTATCCCTGGCAGTTGCCACACTCAAATCCCTCAAGGCCTCTAGGCTCTAACCCTGACACTAAAACACAAACAGCTAATTTTACTAATCTCTTTTACTTCAGCCATATTAAAACTAGCTAACCAACAACCCCCCTGATACCTCAACTATTTACAAAACCACTCTTCTCCCCATTTCACCTAAAACCTATTCCAACCTCCTATATCTCAGTCCTCTCTCAAAAAAAAAAAAACCCGCCACCCTCAGCGGACAAATTACCAGCTGAATACCCTCCGCCTAGGCAAAAAGCTCTTTCCAATGAGCCATGCCAATGAGAAGCCACGGGAGAAGAGTGTCTCAGTGTGAATGATGATGCTAATGGAGCTTGATGCAGCACTAGCTTATCTTCCTTTCCATTTCAGTCCACTCATAGACAAACATGCACAACAGCAGGTCATCCATGAAAATAATAAGCAAACCAAGGGTCATAGCAATCGGCCAGACTTTTCATATAATCATGTTCCATATGCACAGCACAGGTGTGTCCTCCTTAATCTTCAAAGCAGGCTTAGTCAGATCTGTGTTTGTCACATTATTACACAAATCTCATACCTTAGGTTCATAGGTTCATAGGTTCATACTAGGCTATCTGCCCGAGGGCATTTACAAGCCTAGCCCATAGTTTTGTGGCTTACGCCACCCCTTTAGTATGGGGAACTATACCCATTATTTTGCTGTGCCTCTGTCGAGCAGTGACACTGAGGTAATCCCTGGGGTATATCTGCGATCTCCCATCCATTGGTCAAGATTTCTCTTGAACAAGGCCAGCGAGGTGCTCTGCCTCACATATACCGGGATTTTATTCCACAGCATAGGGAGTCTTTGGGTGATGAATCTATCCCTCCAGCACGTCTTATTAATAGCCGTGTCGAGGTTTAAGTCTCTCGCCCTTGTGGCTCTGACGGATCTAGATTTTTGAGGTGAAGCATATTCATCAAATCTGGGTTTGACATGGCCTTGTATGTTAGGCAAAGGTCACCTCTGAGCAAGCGGTAGCGACTGAATAGAGCTGGAGTTCTTTCAGTCGGGCAGCATAGGACAGATGTTTGAGACCCTTTATTCTTTTGGTGAGGAACTTTGTGGCCTCTCCAGCTGCTGCAAGTGTCGGGTCAGATACATTCCAAATGGGGCATTGTACTCAATCATTGGTCTGATGAGTGATGAGTATAGGGAGACTATGACCTCCCTTGATCTAGATGAGAATCCCTTCATGATAAGGTGGGCAATGTAGAAGGTCTTCCTAACTACTTTAGCTACATGGGTGTCGAATGACAGACTACTATCAACCTGGGTCCCCAGGTCCCTGATAACTTCTTCTGTGCTCAGTGGATTGCCACCTATTTGGTAGCTAGGGGTAACCTTGTTTTTCCCGAAGGGTATGACTATGCATATTTTGGCATTTAACTTTAGGCCATGGCTCTGGCACCAGTTATCCATTTCTGTGAGATCCTTCTGAAGGATATCTGTGTCAGATGTGTTTTCCACTATGGCCCAGTTTGCAGTCATCTGCAAACTTTGTCAGCCATAACCCTCCTGTGTTTGCTTGTACTGGAAAAGTAGATGCCAAACAAGAGTGGGCCCAGGACTGAGCCCTGTGGTACACCACTTGTGACAGGCTTTGAGTCTGACATGGCACCAGCAACTCTGACCCTGTGGGTTCTGTCACTCAGCCAGTTTGCAACCCATCTTGTGATGTATGGGTTAACATTTAAGCTGATGAGTTTTTCAATAATACCCGAGTGGGGTATTGTATCAAGGCCTTCGCCAGATCGAGGTAGGCTGTATGGACTGCCTTTCCTCATCAATGGCTTTGGTGACTGTTTCAAAAAGTCAACCAAGTTTAGAAGGCATGATCTGCCTTTGACAAAGCAAAACTGGGATGGATCCAAAGTCTGCAAATTCCCTATGTCTTTATTTATGAGGTCCATTATGATCCTCTCCATGGCTTTGCAGATAAGGCTTGTCAAGCTAATGGGCCGGTAATTTCCAGGGTCGGTGGAGGCACCGCCTTTGTGAAATGGGACCACAGTTGCAGTGCGCCACTCCCTGGGTATGTATCCAGAGGTAAGACTATGATTAAACAGCTGTCCTAGCTGTGGGTTTAATTCCTCGTTGAGTTCGTGGAGCACACAGCCGGGGACACCATCAGGTCCCATGGATGCTGTGTTTTTTGCTTTGGAGAGAGCAGTTCTCACTTGGGCGTTGGAGATGTTTGGGGGGGGCTGCAATCGCTTGGTATAGACATCTCTCCTTTTGGGGGATGGGAGAAGTTTGCACTGAACCTGTCAGCCAGTATGTTGGCAATGTCTGTAGGATCAGTAATCTTCACATCATTTTGAACTAGTTCTGAGCATATCTGGGAGTTTCCTCCCAGGTTTCTAACATAGCTAAAGAAGGCCTTATGATTGTCTTTTGAGTCTTTAGCTATTTTTCTCTCAAAATTTGCTTTGGATGATTTTATGAGAGCTCTTAGTTTTTACTTATAGTGATCAAGGGTGTCTTACCTTTTAAGGATTTTGCTCTATCTTGTAGTAGCTTCCTCCTTTTGTTGTAGAGTTTGTTTATGGCTGGGGTCCACCAGACTGGACGCTTGCCTTTGGTACAAAGAGTCTTTGTTTTGCTTGGGATTGCCTTATCCATGCAGTCCTGCAGGTGCTGGTAGAAGGCATCTGTAAGTGATTCAGCGGCTTGAGTACTGTTTTCCCCGCTCGGGGCCTTAAAGGAGACCACACTAGTCTTTAGAAGTGTGAAGTCGGCTTCGAGAAGTTCTTTACTGTGGTCTTTTTATTTCAGGTGGGGTGGGATGAGGACCTCCAGCGAGATTAGTTTGTGATCTGATCTCACCAGTGAGGGGTATACTTCGGTGTTGAACATTGTGCTCCCATGTTCGTGATGATGAGATCAAGTATGTTTTCTCCTCTTGTGGGGATGGTGACTAGTTGTTCCATGGCATTTGAGTTTATGAATTCCAGGAACTTTTGGGCTAGGGTGTTTGGGCTTGAGTAGTGTTCCCAGTCTATATTAGGGTAATTGAAGTCACCTAGTATGATGGTGTTTGGTGATACATTTATCCTCTAGTGTTTTCAGGAAGGCCATGTGAGGTTCCTGAGTTTGTGAGGGTGGCCTGTAACATGCTACAATTTGCAGAGCAGTCTTGCCTATGGTTAATTGCACCTGGATGGTCTCCGATGCATCGTGCATTGCCACCAGTCTTGAGGTGTGGGTGTCCTTGATGAATATGGATACCCCCCCCTCCTTTCTTGGTATTGTCCGGATTTTGGGGCCGGAACGCATGATAAGAGGTAAAACCTGATAGTGCTGGGGTGCTCTCAGGAGCCTTGAACCAGGTTTCTGTCACTGCACAGACATCGATGTTCTCCATACTGAGAAGGGCCTCGAGTGCGTGCATTTTGAGATTTAGACTTCTGGCATTGAGCAGCATTACCCTTAGTTTTTTCCTTTTTGTGTTCTAGGGTGGTAGGTTTAGAATTTGAGCCTTGCCTAAAAAGGCACTATGGGGTGGCAAGAGCCTTTGCCAATATCCGGAATCCCAGGGTGACAGGTGCAAGCCGTCCCTTGAAGCAGCGTGGCTTGTCCAGCATGTCATCCCAGGCAGACAGACATTGGATCCCCTTTGAATGACACCAGAGTTTAAGCCAATTGTTAAAGCTGATCATCTTATCTCTGTATTGTGGCATCATTCTTGGTGAAGGTAGGATACTGCTCAAGGTCAGGGTCATACCTGCCTGGGCTACATAATCAGAGAGCTCCTCAATGTCTCTTTTCATGTAGTCCAGACGTCTCAGGTCGTTTACACCAGCGTGGACAATGACTGAGTCATTTGTACCTGCTGTTGAGAGACCTGAGTGCTTGCGTTATGTGGCGGATTCTAGCGCCCGACAGGCAGCTTACTGTGACCTTCTCCTTACTCAGTCTGGTGAGCGGACGCCAGTGTGTCTGACTATGGAGTCACCAATGACTAGTGTGTCTGGCATTGTGTTTGGCCTTAAGGGCTGTGACTGTTTGACACTCTGACTGTAAGGTCTATGTGTTGCAGGTGTTGTGTTCTGAGGTGGTGGTTGTTTGGGTGTCTGCTTTGGTGGCCTCTGCTGTTTTGGTAGATTTTTGATCAGAGCCGCCGAGTATGTCTTTGTGTGTTTATGTGTATGATTTGAGGTTGTGATGGTACTATGTGAGACTGGGTCTATAGTGTGTGTGGTAACCTTCTCCTCCTGACTGGTCTTGCCAGTCCTATGTTGAGAGAGCTCAGCCTCCAGTTTGGCCGTATAGTTGCATCTCTCGCATGTATTTGTGTTTTGTGGGAGGAGGAGAGGGTTGTCTGTGTACATGAGGCATGCTTCATATACAAATAACAAACACATAGCAAGGGTAGGGGTACAAGAAAAGGCTTTCCGTGGGTACAAGCAGTCAGAAGGCACAGGTGGTGGCTTTAAAGAGGTGACAATCAGACACTGGCTGTTATGGGCATTTTTTTTTTCAAAACTTAGTTTTTAAAGCAAAAGAATTATTACATATGTCATTATTATTTATTTTGCAAAGCAAAAATTCTTTTGCATGCATATCTTAAAAATATTTCAAACGTTCCCCCTAAAACATGGAACTCTTTTTAACACAGCTCCTACTGTCTTGCATTAATTAGACATAGACATACAGGCATAGTGCAATTTTTTCATTGGACGAGTAGCAGCTAACTGAAGCTAATTGTAATGCCATCACACTTCTAATGTAATTTCATAATTGCCAACTTGTTAAATTAACAGTTTGGCAAAGAAATAGCAACAGTAGAGGACAAGACTTTGCTGTGGACTTGGAAGGTTCTGCCTTTTACATAGCTGCAAAAAACAGCAGATAATGTTATCTCCGAAGTTTGAGTTTGTTGGTAAGAATTGTATGGTTGATTATTTCAGAAGCCCTTGTCATGTCAACAACCAGATCTGCAGTAATAAGGCCCGTCATTCAGGTTGTAATAAAATGTATCAGTTGCCATTACCAGGGCAGTAAAGGTACTGAAGACAAAGGAAAACAATGCTGTGCATAACATAACAGGCCATACCTGCCATTCTGCTTAAGTAGTCGCTTTTATAAAAGTTTTTCAAATATTTTAGTAACAGGGCACAGGGTAGAGATAAGTCTATAATCCTTCATCCCAATAGGAGAAGTGACTTTAGGTCAAGGGATTCTAAATACTTGCTTGAATAATGGTGGGACAGTGGCTGAGGTGATGGAGAGGTTAAAGATATGAGCAAGGAGTGTAATGATTTTTCATCTCCAGTCCTTAGTAAGGTGGGATGAAGATTGCTGTTTTTTCAAATAGGGACATACTTTGTTTTAGTGAAATTTCAGAGAAGTAAAAGACTGCTGCATAACAGGTTAAAGGGTATATATAGATCAGGGAATGGGGGTTCTCGTTTTTTGCTTGTGGGAGAGTAAATTGTTAGAAAGGCTTACATACTTACAAATACACACAAATGTTTCAAGCGCAGGCATTAATACCCTTCTAGCTTGCCAATATACAAAAACACTTGTTCCCATAATGTGTCCAGATTGTTCTTAAAATTATCTAAACTAGTGCTTGCTTTAATGTAATTTGGTAGTCTGTTCCATGCATCAGCTACTCTGTCAGAGAACCAAATAGTACACTTCTCATTCCTATAGAATCTCCTACGTAGGTTGTCTGATGATTCTCTAGTACTTTTTGATAACCCCAAACATTTGAGGAGGTAGTTGTCTCTAAATGCCCCTATATACCTGAATAAGATCTCATCTTAGATATCTGTAAGAGACACTGTACAAGTTCAGATATTTTAGTCTTTCATGATAACTTAAATTTTCACATCCATAGATGTCTTTGGTATATTTCTGCTGTACTCTTTCCACTTTACTCATGCTTGTTTTCGTATAGGGTTTCCATATTGTTATTCCATACTCAAGTTTGTGTCTAATGTAACTAACAAACAATTAATTCATCATTTTTTATTTCCTAGACTTTATAAATATTTTCATACAACTTATGGTTCTATAACTATCATTAACTAATTGGTTGATATGATTAGAAAAACTCATAGCTGAATCTACCCATATACCCAGGTCCGTAAATGAGTCAACTGTTTCAATCACTGTGTGCTGCATTAAATATTCATCTTTTAGTTTATGTCTCCCAAATCTCATATGCTTAGTTTTTTATATATTTATCAGCATGTTATTATCCTGTGCCCAAATGGTCAATTTAGTCAAGTTATTTTGCAGACATGCCCTATCTGTAACACATGTAATCAGTTTACCCAACTTCAGGTAATCTGCATATAGACTGTAGAACACCTCAGATGAAGAGGTTAGGTCTGAAACATACAATCTAAACAAGTAAGGGCCTGTGACAGAGCCCTGTTGGACACCCTGACTGTAACCAAGGATGTCACCTGTCCAGTTGCTTTATGATACTTGCCATGTCCCATTTGTAAGTCATGCAGCTATCCATCTTATCAAGTGTACATCAATACCTAGCTCTACTATTTTATTGATGTGTTTTGTGTATGACCCTGTCAAATGCTGAAGTTAAATCTATGTAAATTACATCACAGCACAATTTTTTATTCATAGCTGTTATTATATTGTTATAGAGCATCATGTTACTGGTAGTAAAAGAGCTGTTTTCAACATATGCATGCTGATATATGGTTTCAAGTCCCAACCTATCCAGTTGTGGCAATAACCTATTCAATATTACCTTCTCCATTATTTTTCCACAACTTGAAAGTAGACTTAAGGGTCTATATGACTCTTGGTTTGTCCTACTCTGCTTTCCCTTAAAGACAGGTTTAGTAATTGCATGTCTCCAATCTTGAGGAATCTCCCCATATTTATATGAATAATAGATACAATGGTACCATAACTTCTTGCTGAAGTGTTCTCAGGTCATTATTGCTAATTCTGTCTTCTCCCTGTGCTTTGTTAGGATCCAGTTTGTGCAGTTCTTTATCAATATAATCGAATTTGATTCCAGTATCTGGGGTTACCTTGATGTCACTAGGACAACTTATCACCCCTTTTGTGGAGCCAAACTGTAGGTTTTGCATAAGATTTTGTAAATATACCTATAATCTGTTGTGTCTGAGAATAAATTTTAGAATCTACCCACAGTTCACCAATTTGTGTATCTTTATTCCTTCCACATCTTATGTATCTATGAAAAGGTTTCCTGTTATGCTCAATATCTTTATATAAATTTTCTCCAAATTTTTCTTGATCTTATCTCACACAATGCTTAATCTGTTTATCCAGCTTAGTTATATGTCAGTTATGGTGGACTGCAAAAAGTAATATTAGTAAAGATGGAATGATTCAGTGTTAAGGGTTTATTCTTGGTAAGGTGAAGAACTATTTAATGTTCATGTTAAATGTTTTATTGCTTTTCAAAACTGATTGGGTGTAGACCAGTTTGCTTCCTACTTTTTTTTCTAAGGTACATGGCTTTTACAGTTTTTTATAGCAATTCTTGTTTCTTTACATAACTCATTCCCTCCAGTACAACTCTTTTGAGTGTGTACCTTTAATTCCTAGTGAGTGTGGCTTGAGCCTTTAAAAAATGAAGTTATCACCTTACAATTCTAACAAATACTCATTGACAGAGGTCAAATATAGTGCAGTTGTGCTTGCTGTCATGTATGCTTCAATATAAAATATTCTGATAGCTTGTACATAACATGGTTTTGGGATTATTAATTCAAATATGGATAATCAATATTTGACTTATAGATGCACAGTAGGAGGTATCTGCAGAAACACCTGGAGGCTCACTCAACTGAAATGAGTTAAACTAATAAGAGTTTGGTGTAGTTCTGCATTGTTCCAGGATGAATCTATGACTTTAATTTTGCTTTTAATAAAAGCCATGGGCAACACTATCATCAAAGCCTTATTTTGTAACAGGGGACAATACATCCTGAATTGTGGTTAGTTTCATTTTGAAAAATTTTAAATTGGAGTTGGGTTCAGACACAGCATACAGGAAAGTCAAATTCATAGAAATGAGTAGGGTGTTGAGATTTGGTAGCTCATTATTAGAGAAATGTCTTCATAAAATTATTTGAGGAGGTTGTTTATATGTTCTGAATGGCCAACTGTATTTAATAGGTGAGTGGTCACACATATTGCATTGGGGAGTACTTCTGTGTGAAGGCATCTGTTCTGCATGTTGGTTATTATTAGGTCAAGTGTGGAGTTACAGCCAGTTTTTGCACTGGTTCGAATAGACACCTGTGTTATTTGACCAAGCTAAATTGCTGCATCATTATGTTTAGAGGCAGAGAGTCTTTCCCAATAGCACTGATATTGAAAACGCCAAGATTAACTATGATGTTATGTATGCCTTTAGGGAACATATGTTGTAGAATTTTATGTAAAATAAAGAGAAAACAGAGTGAGGGATGTAAACTGCTATAATCCACATGTGAGTATGACCACCTAATATGATGTTAGAGAGTTTCCAGCTGAGACTCTTGTCATCTGTACCAAAAGAATTAGTGCAACCCACAATTGTAATTGATGTATTCCTTTTGATTAGAATTACTGCACGAGATCTAGAGCCTGGTATTTTCCCATTGCATACATAGTAGTTGTCCTGTATGAAAGTAGAGTGGGAGCAGCCAGGTTTCTGACATTGCAAGAGTATGGAGATTTTCTGTAATTAGCCATGCTTCAAGAATGGTACATTTATTATTAATGCTGCATGCATTAAGACAATTTAAGGTCTTTATTTCTGAAATGATAGGTGGTTGGGTTCTGTAACTGAAGTGGTTATGAGTTTGAAAGAATATCTCCTGAATGTATAAGTAGCAGACTGTGAAGTTTTGACAGAAGATATTTAATTTTTGGGATGGATTTGGTAACATCTGTACTAGCATGGATTGCAATACAAAATTGTTTCCTACTAGCATATATAAGTATATTGCTGGTGTCAATCAGGGTGTTGTGCAGTAATGTAGCTAGGGTGGGGCAAGAGGGGAAACTGCCCCATGTGCAAAGTGCTGGGGGTGATGTGATCCTTCTGGACCTCTGTTTTGTGCAACACTGGCTTTTAAATGCCATTATTGCATTTACAGTCAAACCTGAGTACTATAGTACTCCATGTGTGATCTAAACTGTAGCAGTTGCTTGCAACATTGTAGCAAGCAGTTTTCTACAGTTTAAAAGCAAAAGAAAGAAAATCTTTCATGCTCTCTTTTTCTTAACTAAAACCTGACCACTGTGACTCTCTGTGCAGGCAGGGTATAAACTGTATCAGCTGTTTGCTACATTTGTAGCAGCCAGTTTACTAAAGTTTAATTAAAGAAAAAAAAAATCAGTAAAATGTGCAGAATGAGAGTCAAAGCAGGGCACAGAAATGGGAAATGAATGGCTGGGACAGGAGGGAGAGGCAGATGTTATGTATCTGGCCTCCTGTTAGTTGTGCCAGTGTAAGGAATGACCAATGTTTTTCTTCTTTCTATCTTTCTTTTCAATGGAAGAGCATGTGGTGGCATGTATTGTAGCTATCAGCTTATTACAGTAAAGTGTTTTTTTCAATGCAAGACCAGGATGATGAATGTTACTGTAATAAGCTGATCTCTCCACTCCACAGTAATTGGCTAATAGCAGTGGCAGGCTAGCTTGTTTTGTTTGCTCTGAGGGGGTGGGGCACTAGTTCATGGAACTGACACAGGGTGCTGGTTGAGTCAATCACTCTTCTGATGTTTATTCCTATCAGCCAGTAGTGGGACTGAGTAGGACTTGAGTGCCCTTAACATGGATGAGGAAGAGGCAAACTATCTGTAATGAATAGACTGAAGGCTAAGGTTACCCCCAAAATAGTAATATAGCATGCTAAGGAAAGTGTTGAGAGATTTAACAATTGTCACAATTCTCACAGTGAAAAAAATGCTTTTACTGAATCACTTAATTGCTCTGTATTTGAGTAAATGTTCTTACATTCTTGCTTGCATGAAGAGGATCAGATAACAAGCTTTATTACTAATTATTTTTATTTGCCATTTATTACCATTCTACCACAAGAGGCAAAGGCTAATGCCATATATATAACATTACACAGACACAGAAAATAAGAAGCACATACAACTTCCACAAAGGGAATAACAGCCAGAGGTTAAGTCTGAGCCCAGATACAGTGATGTCAGAACAAAAAAACATGGATTAACTGTAGTATATTTTTGAAGAGGTTTACTTGTTTCACCTGTAACATTATATAGTGCAGTATAGGTCTTTCTGGTTGTACAGCACAGTGGATAAAACTTATAAGCTGCTAATGGCCTTCAAGTATCAATGAATTGACAATATTTCTTTATATGTGCAGCTCTTGCCACAGAAGTTATTCAGATTATTGTTTCTGGTTGTATTTGTGCACACTGGGGCTTATCTGCCTAACTAATAAACTTGAAAGTATTCCTGAAGGCAATACAGACAAACCATACTGACAGAATGTCAATCCTCCTTAAGATGTGACATAGTGGTGGAATGAGGAAGTACAGGAGACTATACAGAGGAAGAGGCTGGTGAAGAAGAAGTGGGATTGTCAAAGAGATGAAGAAAGTAGACATGAGTATAAGGAGATGAGACACATGGCAAAGAGAGAGGTCGGAAGGCTAAGGATAAGGCATATGGAGAGTTGTATGAGAGATTGGACACTAAAGAGGGAGAAAAGGACCTGTACCAATTGGCTAGACAGAGGGACAGAGCTGGGAAAGATGTGCAGCAGGTAAGGGTGATAAAGGACAGTGAGGGAAATGTATGAGGAGAGTGTGTTGAGTAGATGGAAAGAGTACTTTGAAGGGCTGATGAATGAAGAGAATGAGAGAGAGAGAGAAGGTTGGATGATGTGGGGATAGTGAATCAGGAAGTGAAGCAGATTAGCAAGGAGGAAGTAAGGACAGCTATGAAGAGGATGAAGAATGGAAAGGCTGTTGGCCCAGATGACATACCAGTGGAAGCATGGAGGTGCTTAGGAGAAATGGCAGTGGAATTTTTAACCAGATTGTTTAATGAAATTTTGGAAAGTCAGAGGATGCCTGAGGAGTGGAGAAAAAGTGTTTTGGTACCTATCTTTAAGAATAAGGGTGATGTGCAGAGCTGCAGTAACTACAGAGGGATAACATTGATCAGTCACAGCTTGAAGTTATGGGAAAGAGTAGTGGAAGCTAGGTTAAGAAGGGAGGTGATGATTAGTGATCAGCAGTATGGTTTCATGCCAGGAAAGAGCACTACAGATGCAATATTTGCTCTGAGAGTGTTGTTGGAGAAATACAGAGAAGGTCAGAAGGAGTTGCATTGTGTTTTTGTGGACTTAGAGAAAGCATATGACAGAGTGCCTAGAGAGGAGTTGTGGCATTGTATGAGGAAGTTGGGAGTGGCAGAGAAGTATGTAAGAGTGGTACAGGATATGTACAAGGGTAGTGTGACATTGGTGAGGACTGTGGTGGGAGTGACAGATATGTTTAAGGTGGAGGTGGGATTACATCAAGGATCAGCTCTGAGCCCTTTCTTATTTGCAGTGGTGATGGACAGGTTGACAGATGAGATTAGACAGGAGGCCCCGTGGACTATGATGTTTGCAGATGACATTGTGATATGTAGTGAGAGTAGGGACCAGGTTGAGGAGACCCTGGAGAGTTGGAGATATGCTTTGGAGAGGAGAGGAATGAAGGTCAGCAGGGCTAAAACAGAATATATGTGTGTAAATGAGAGGGAGGGTAGAGGAATGGTGAGGATGCAGGGAGTAGAGTTGGTAAAGGTGGATGAGTTTAAGAACTTGGGATCAACAGTTCAGAGTAATGGTGAGTGTGGAAGAGAGGTGAAGAAGAGAGTACAGGCAGGGTGGAATGGGTGGAGAAGAGTGTCAGGAGGGATTTGTGACAGATGGGTACCAATAAGAGTGAAAGGGAAGATCTACAAGAGGGTAGTAAGACCAGCTATGTTTCATGGGTTGGAGATGGTAGCATTGTCGAAAAGGCAGGAGTCAGAGCTGGATGTGGCAGAGTTAAATATGTTAAGATTTGCACTGGGTGTGACTAGGATGGACAGGATTAGGAATCAGTATATTAGAGGGTCAACCCAGGTTGGACAGTTTGGAGACAAAGCAAGAGAGGCGAGATTGTGTTGGTTTGGACATGTGTTGAGGAGGGATGCTGGGTATATTGGGAAAAGGATGCTAAGGGTGGAGCTGCCAGGTAAGAGGAAAAGAGGAAGGCCTAAGATAAGGTTTATGGATGTGGTGAGAGAGGACATGCATGTGGTTGGTGTGAAAGAGCATGATGCAGAGGACAGGAAGAAATGGAAACAGATGATCTGCTGTGGCGACCCCTAATGGGAGCAGCCAAAAGAAGAAGAAGAAGATTGGGCACATTGCGGGTGCTGCAATGAGCACTTCTGGCTGACATCAGAGATTGAAACACTACTAATTTCATGAACTTTAATCATTAGTTGTCTTAGGAATGGGGTCCATTCCCATCATTGTATCAGAAACCCAAAAGATTTGGAGAAATTAAAAAGCACAAAAGGTCCAAATGAAGAGATGATATGTCAGAAAGCAAAGAAGAATAGTATTTCTGAAACTGAGTTCATCCTCAAGTCTTGGTGAGTACCTTCATGAGGTGGACCCTTTTTACATCAAATATCACCAAGGCAACATTGATATATAGACTGTATTTATATAGTATATGCCATGGACAGAAGTAAGTTAAAAATTAAAAAAAGAGATAACTGGGTGAACAAGACCCAGGATAAAAAAGTGCCCAGTCCTGGTAGGTGCACTGGTGCCAGGACTTGAAAAAAATTACAGTGTAGAATCCTCAAAATATGGAACCATTCCTACAATGGGGCCAGGCCAGGCCCAGGGGTAGGATGGCCTCGCTGTTGTAGAAGGAAGTAGCAGTCGACAAAAATCACAAAAACTGATAGGCCAAAGAAGAGCCATAAAGATGATAGAGTGGACGACTGAGGATAAGAAAGAAATTATGTGTTGTTGCTATTATGTGAAAAGCCCAGAATTTCCAGACAGAGGATATACAAAAAGATTAAGAGGGAAATTAGAGGAAAGAAAAATACTTCCACAAGAAAAAGAAGCTTCAAATAAAAATCTGTGTTCATTAATACAACAGATTTGTGAAAAACAGTATATAGATCAAGAAACATTGATCTGTTTGGAAAAAGAAGAATGTGAAGGACTGAGAAAATATAAACAACAAAACCTAGAGATTTTTGAAAAATATAAAAAAGAAATATAGACATGGGAAAGAAAGAGTGATTTCATATGGTACAATATTTATGCAAAGGCAAAAGCCAAATTAATCAATATAACGAAGGCAGCCCCAAAGATATTCAAAGAGAAACACAAGCAAAGACATCCAGATATGGAAAATTTAACAATAAAAATAATATCACAAAGAGGGAATGTAAAAAAATAAGATTAGTAAAGTACAAGTTAAAAAATAGAAGATGAAGTTACAGAGTGCCTGCGAAGTGAAAGATCTGGTATAGAAGGTCTAACACAAGTTACATCACAGCAGGATGGAATGAGTTCCCAAAGTAAGGAGAAACAGGAAGATGCTATAGAACTTTTTATAGAATGTCTGCAGGAAACGGAAAACAAAAAAAAAATACGCCCTCAGTTAAGAAGAACATTAGCTAAGAGAACAGTTGCTTGGTTTAATAGAGATAGAAATATTAAAATCAATGAAAGAAATAGACTGCAGGTCAATAAAACCCCAAAAGTCAGAAGTTTGATAAAACAAATGAACACAGTAATTAGGACTGTCCATAGACATCCATTCAATACAACAGAAGTAAACACAATATATTTTTGTGCAGCTAAAATTACTAACTGATAAAGTTCTACCACAAGGAAGGGGAGAAATTGAAAACCATCATGGAAGTATTGAATAGAGAAAATTATAAAGCAATTAAGTCAAGAAGTGTCACTGTTAGAAGAGTATAGAAGAGGGAACAGACCCACAAAAATACTTAGAATGATATGATGTGATAAAAGCAATGCACAATATTAGAACAGACCAGGATCTATCATGCACTATCACAAATAACAAACTTAGAAATCTCAGCACAGGTAGAAAAACTTAGGAGATACACAGATAAATATAATGGAAAAGTACAAAATAAGCAATTTATTGATGATCCAAAAAAGTTTTATAGAGAATTGAGAAAAAAGGTAAAAGGAATTTAAAGACCACCAAAAAGGAAGAAACAGATATATTTTGGAGAAGTATTTCTGAAGATCTTGTGGAACCTAGCAAAGAATCTAATTGGATAGAAGTAAAAAAAAAGGAATAAGAAGTTCAAAGGTACAGGATATGAAATGGGATGAAATAACAGCCAGAGAGAGTGAAACAAAGTTAAGAAAAGCCTTTAATTGGAAAACCCCAGACCCAAATGGAGTACCTAACTTGAGGTTAAAAGTATTAACATCTTTGCACAAACATTTAGCCATGAGTAATAACTATTTATATGCACATCCCGAACAGACACCAACATGGCTAACAACAAGAAAAGTAATGCTTCTATTGAGTGACTCTACAAGTTACCCTAAAAATTATAAACCAACACATTGCCTTTGAATGACATATAAACTATACACTGGAATTGCTTCTGACAGAGTTTACTATCTATTAGAAAAAAACTCAGTTATTTCAATAGAACAAAAGGGCAATAAAAGAAAGTCATATGGAACAAAGGATCATTTGTTGTTAAATAAAGTTATAGTGGAGACCTGTAAAAAGGGGAAGAATCTAAGTATGGCATGGATTGACTACAAAAAAGCATTTGGTAGTATCCCACATTCATGGATAAAAGAGTGCTTAAAAATGTATAAGATACCCCATACACTGATCAAATATATTACAGTGACCATAAAACAGTGGCAAACCACTTTGCAATTAAGCCATGATAAAGGACAAATTATTATCCCAGGGATAAAAATTCAAAGGGGGATATTAAAGGATGACTCTTTGTCACTGCTGCTATTCTGTCCTGCCCTTTTACCCATTAAGCTGTTTGCTTAACAGCTTAGGCCATGGCTGTAATTTGGCTCCTAGAAAACAACAAAGTGTAAAGACTTCTCATCTTCTCTTTGCCTATAAAACTGCATAGCTAATCAGATGAGGAACTGAAAGCACAACTGCAAGTTCTCAAAACCTTTTCAGATGATATAAGAATGTCATTTAGTCTCAATAAATGTGCAAAAGCAACCTTTAAAGTAGGAAAACTCCAGCACCAAGAAAACATTAGTTTGAGATAAGAATGTGATATAAAAGAACTTGAGCAAGAAGGAGTGTATAAATATTTGGGACCTGATGAAGTACTAACAGTAAAACATGAACAAATGTGAATAAAACTTAGTAAGGAATACTTTAGAAGACTTAAATTAATCCTGAAAACAGTATTGACATATAGGAACAAAATTCAAGCTATAAATCAATTTGCTCTTCCTGTCCTAATTTACAGTTTTGGAGTTATTGTTTGGCCCCAAAACATGTTGGATAGATTAGACAGGAAAACAAGAAGGATGTTTCATGCTCACCAAATGATTTATAAAACTAGTGCATACCAAGATTATATATTCCCCATTCTGAAGAAGGGATGGGCCTCTTTGAAATTGATTACATGTACAGATCATTGTATTGCCCACCACCACCTGAACTGGTTAGAACTCCCAAACTTAGTTACACTAAATCATCTATTAATTGCCCATACAGTCATGTATAAACCTGACAACTGCCCAGTTCTGTCTGACCTTCATCAACTCTATACTAACCTTAAGTCTCTTATATCAGCTGATAAAGTATTGCTTAAAGTTATCAAAACTTATATCTCACAAGGAGACACCTTATATTGTCACAAAATTTCTAAGTACTGGAAATCTCTTCCTCAACATATTCTATCCATCACTAATACTCATAACTTCAAACTAGCTCTAAAACAATACGTATTAAATCATTGGCTATGCTTCTGTTCACCCCCAGACTAACCTATTCTTACCCTCCTTTACCAACGTTCTGGTTTCTCTCACTTACCTTTGTGTTCTCCTTGGCTATGACACTTCCTCCTTTCCTTCGATTCTTCTTTGTCCTTTTTCATTTAGTCTTTTATATGTATATATAAATACATACAAAAATTAAAAGTGTTTGTCCTGCATTTTCTGATGTAATGATGAATTGTTTATTAATGATGATTGTGAATGATGTACCATCTGTAAACACTACAACCTGTTGCTTTTTATATAGTTCTCACCCACAATTTTGTAATTAATGTACTTAATGTTTAACTATGTTAGTTCTCTACAGCGTTTCTCCCCAGGTCTACGATGAAAATGGGCTACTTGCCCAGTCAGACACTACCCGGTAATCAAACATAAATAAATAAATGATAAATAAATAGATCTGCAGTCGTGGAGTTGCACACATATCTGCTGACCTCACAAGAGCCAAATGTAGTGTAAGTTATAAAACATGAGGAGAATAAATCTAAGATGAATTCCCTGCTAGGTCTAGCAGAAGCATATCAGCATCAAGCAGGAATGGAAATCAAACCAGGAGTAGATAAAAATCAGGCAGCAACTGAATGTGCCAAAAAAACAAAAGAAAGAATACAAGATGAAGGAACAGATGAGAAGGCAAGAAATGTGGAAAATGCAGGTCTATATTATAAGATCAACGGCTGAAAACATTGAACAACATTGAACAACATATGGTCGACACCATATGGTCAATGTCTTCAAATGTTGACCTTATAAAAAGACAAAAACAAAAAAAGTACCCTAACGAGTTTAAGCATGGGGGCAAGCACCCCTCCACTCCCACCCCCGCTACTTTAATATAGCAACTCCGAGACTGCACTACATTGCAGTAAATGGAAATCCCCCCTTATGGAGATTTCCATTTACACGCTCGAGACGCTGAGCATACGATATTCTCGTGTCGACAATGTCAAAGTTGACATTGTCAGCTTTCAAAAATATAATATAGACCCGAAAATGCATAAATACAGTTGCAATTACAGAAAATTTCTGGAAGGACCTCATATTGATCAGGACTGAATGCAGGAATGGTTAAGGAGAGGCAAATTTAAACCAAGAGGTGAAAGGTTAATATTGGTGGCTCAAGATAGTGGGCTATGTACACATTGGTTTACAAAGTCCATTGAACATGTGGGAGAAACAGATAAATGTAGGCTTTATAAAACAGAACTGGAAACAGTTGCACACCTCATTGCTGGTTTTGAGATACTAATGGCAGAAGGACTGTATACTGAAAGGCATAATAATGTGCCAAGAATGTTGCACTGGGGATTGTGCAAACATTGTGGTACTGAAATGGATGAAAAACACTGGAAACATGAGCCGCAAAGGGTCATAGAAAATTATGCAGTTTACATCACATGGGATCACCCATTACCAACAGTTCAAAAGATGGATGCTAGAAAGCTGGATATAGTGGTCCATGAAAAGAAGACAAACTTACCATTGATCATTGAAATCACCACATCCAGCGACTACAGTGTCTTGTGTACAGAGGAACACAAAATTATAAAATATCATTTGCAGGAAGAAATGACAGCAATGTGGAGGAAAGATACCCAGACAGTTCCAATAGTAGCAGGAGCAATAGGTCTAATAAAAAAAAAAATCTACAAGCATATTTAGATATGTTACCAATACATGTAACTCCGTACAAATTGCAGAAGGAGTCATTACTGGGCACATTGCGTGTGCCACAAAGAGCACTTCTGGATGACAACAAAGATTGAAACAATACTAATTTCATGAACTTTAATTGGAATTTGACTTAAGAATGGGGTCCATTCCCATCAAGGTATTAGAAACCCAAAAGACTTGGAAAAATTAAAAAAGACAGAATAAAGCATTCATGGAACCCATGCAAATACAAGCTGCTGATATTGATTTCACGTGTGTGTGTGTGTGTGTGTGTGTGTGTGTGTGTGTGTGTGTGTGTGTGTGCGCGTGCATGCATGCATGCTTGAGTGTGTGTGTGTGTGTGTGTGTGTGTGTGTGTGTGTGTGTGTGTGTGTGTGTGTGTGTGTGTGTGTGTGCATGTGTCTTTTCATCATTTGCATTGACATGCCAAACACCTCACCCATGGGTCCTGATAACATGCCAAACACCTTATCCATGAGTCCTGATGACATGCCAGGCACATCATCTGTGGATCCTGATAACATGCCAAACACCTCAGCCATGAGTCCTGATAATATGCCAAGTTGAATATGGCCTTTCTGAACAGCAGCTTAGTCTTTTTAATTTAAGCTTTTCCAGTGGTTACATTCCTGAAGTCTGGAAAGCAGCCATTCCTATGTCATTACACAAGGGTGGCCCAACACCAGACCCTGGTAGCTATAGACCTATTAATCTCACTAGTCTCAAATGTAAAGCTATGGGGTACATTATCCGTGACCTCATTAATCTAAATACTGAAAATCTCTTAGCCCTATACCCTTTCCAATTCTGCATTGTCAAAGAAAAGTCCTGTCTCTTTAAACTCATTTATTTTTTGACAAAGTAACTGAAGTAGTGGATAGCAGTTATACAATACACACAACATATCTGGACCTGACCAAGGTCTTTGACATCATTTACCATGCAGGCATTACTGACAGATTTGTAAATCAGATTAAAAGTCCATGTGTTGTGTGGTGGATAGCTACCTGGTTGTGTAACAGAACTCTTGTGATTAGAGCTGCAGCAGCCACTTCTAAAATAATAGTTACCAGTTTTGTTTCATGAGGCTCACTCTTGGATCCTCTCCGAGTTGGTATCTATTTCTCATTCCTTCAGGCAACACTCATTGCTTCTGGTTATCTATGTTTATCAACAACTATAAATTAGGTGTTGATCTTTGACTGATTCGCAGTTGCTTCAACATGGGTTAGATCACTGGTGCAAGGACAACAGCAACAATTAAATGGAATAAACTATAGCATGGTCCATTATGGTAAACAAACCATTTTCAAAGACCATATCAGTCTCACATCTCTGATATCAGACACTATCCTATGGGATCTAGGCATTCTTGGTGATAAGTCCATATCCTTTGAGCATCATGTTAATGCAGTAGCTTAGACAGCCTTCTCTCTGGCTCATCTAATTTCCAAAGGCATTTTTAATAGATTCAAAGAAGTCTTAATTCCCTTCAACTTCAACAAGACTTATTATTGAATACAGTACATCCTTTGGCATGTATTTGTCTAAACATATAATTCATCTTGAGATACTTTAGAGATTTATAAATAAAAAGATCAGTGGCTTCAGGAATTTTAGTTATTGAAACAACCTTGTAGCACTCTCTCTTTACTCAGTCTCTTATAGACTCCTCCGTAAAGATCTATGTCTAGCCTTTTGAACCATGAATGATCCAACCCTCTTTGACCTCCTATTCCTTCAGAAAACAAATGGCACCTCAAATACCCAGATGAAGGAGCTAAGCTTTCATTAGCACATAAATAAGAAACATTGGCTTGCTAGATTCATATCACAACATATCACTCACCTCTGGAATAATCTCCCACTACATGTCAAGTAGATTGGATGGACCACCTAAAATTCTCCCCCAGTCTATCTTGCCTTACCATACTTGAGTATGGAGGGAACTTTTGATTTTTTTTTAGGCTTGTCATTGTCTGCAGACCAATTGCATAGTATTTACCTATGAACGAATAAGCCTTTTTAATGTGCATTTTTATACTGCATATTAATCTAAGTATAGTTCTGTACCATTTAGAAGAAATCCAGCATTTTTTCTGAAAAGTGTACTACAGAATTATTGTTAAGTGAGTAACAGTGCATGGACAGAGTTACAAAGCTATTACTTCTAAAGTTGCTCCCCACCCATTCAGTATAAAGCTCTTCAAACACTATACAGTCCTACTTCTTAGAACTGAGATTCTCCCTTGACTAACTTCTAGACTGAATGAATCTGTTGCATAAGTTAAACAGGTGTAGTGATGGTCAGCTGTTAGTATTTGTTACATAACATGCTACATCCTACATGCAACATCCTGTAATCACTGCACAATCAAGACTTTCCTTATATACTGAATATAAACACTATTATTGCACACATCTATTTGCTGAGGAGTATAACAAATGAGAAGTATGCTGACTGAATTATGCAAGCAGTGCTGCAGAGCATAATACATTCATAATGAAAGCAAGGTATGTTGTCTGACTTATGCAAACAGTGCTATAAAGGATATCACATGCAGAGTATGTTAGATGACTTTGCAAAACTGTATCAAAGAGCACAAAACTGTGAGAGCAAAAGTTTACCCTGTATTACAGCTTTTGCTGTGTAAGGAGGAAGTGGGATAGTCTGTCTGCAGAGCAAACGTAAGTGATCCAAGACATTTAAAGCTAATGCATCTGTTCCAAGAAACACAAAATGCCACAGTAACCCTCCAGAGCAGTTATATATCTAGCACAATCATTAGTGCATTATTGCCATATTTCATTTTCAAGTTGTTAAGGTGAAACGAGGGAGTATTATTGCTTTTCATAACTCTTTTATTAAATATATGCTATTAAATAAATCTGTTTGATTGGCATAAAAAAATATAGAAACCAGAAAGCAAATTCAACATAAATGCCACTGCATTTGATTTTCACTTCTCTTTATTCCTTGCCATTAACTCCTGTCTTGCCAGCTATAAACTTTGCAGATAATCTACCCTAACCAACAAAAAGAGCTGACTAGGTACAACATGAAGGAGGTCCTGATAAGATGCTTGGTCTGCCTTTCAGCATTACACATTGATGCCTTGCATAGTCATGTGTGACCCCTACACCTTTAAATATAATGTCAAACTGCAGTAGTTTTTGCCTTTACTTTTCACAAGGTCTGTTTGTGATGCAAAGTAATCCAAACACTTTTATCACATTCTTAGCTTTCCATGCTACTCACCTAAGCATAAGGCAATAGTTACAGCCAACTTTGTAGTGTGATTCTTAATGGAACTATCTAACTTGTGAAATACTAATTTCTTGTCAAATGATATCACTCATGCAAGTTTGACTTCATCAGGATTACATCAGATTCATGTAAGCTGCTTTGCAGATGAAGTGGTGCTATCAGTGATGACTCAATAGCTGGATAACTGCAGTACAGGTGTATAGGTTCATAGGTTCAAAAGTTCATAGGTAGGTACTAGGCTATTGGCCCTAGGACCTATATAAGCCTAGCCAAAAAAATACCCTGGCTTTCACCACCCAAGAAAATAATTTTCCTGTGCTCCTGTCGAACAGAGCCACAGAGGTGATCCCTGGGGTGAATTTCCTATTTCCCAATCAATCATCAAGATTTTTCTTGAAGAGTGCTAATGAGGAGCTTTGTTTGATATAGATAGGTAGTTTGTTCCAGAGTATGGGAAGCCTCTGGGACAGGAATCTATCCCTCCAGCATGTTCTGTTTATTGTAGTGACAATGTTTAGGTCCCTAGAGCATGTAGCTCGGAGGGACTGGGATTTCTTTAAGTGGAGCATGTTCAACAGCTCTGGGCTTTACATAGCTTTGTATGTTAGGCAGAGATCACCTCTGAGTAGGCGATATGTGACAGAGCAAAGCTGGAGTTTTTTGAGACAGTCTGTGTAGGGCATTTGTTTGAGGCCAGTTGTTGTAGATGTCGTGTGAGGCACATACCAAAAGGGGCGTTGTACTCTATAATGGGTCTAATGAGTGACAAGTAGAGGGGAACAATGACCTCTTTTTTCCTAGATGAGAAACCTTTTGTGAGTTTTTTTTTTTTGCACTGTGGGCAATGTTTGTTATTACATATGTATTTATGTATTGCGTAATAAGAGTTTAACTTCCTGAGGTCACTATTGTGGACAATGAGCTAGAAGATATTTTGAATAAACTTGTGTTTGTCGGTCTACATGTGGGTTATTTGACAGACTGGTTTTCTTGTTTTTGTATATATGCTTTTAGCATGTGAATGAGCAAACAATTTAAGTAACGTACTTATGAGCATGAAAACAGTTAAGGAGGCAACCAAATGAATCACTGCACTTCTGTGTATCGCACAACAGGGCAGTTAATGGATAAACTAAGCGATGAAGGTGATTCATGTCCAAGCTTTTGGATGTAATCCATGACAGCAGGCAACTGGAAAGGTTGCATAAAAGGAAAAATATTCAGCATTAAGAATGCAAAACGTAAATATGAAAGCCAGTAGTAAGGCTATACAAATTAAGAAGACAGTACATCTGCTGTAATGAGACATGGTAGATAATTCAGGTGCTACAACATAGGGGTAAGGTAGTGTGAAGGACATAAATAAGGACTTTATATAGGCATAGCTATTAAGGCAGACACTGTAAGAAGCCATGACATACAGCATTGATTGGTACAAGTATGAATGCATAAGAACTGTCGCACTGAAAATTCTTGGCCATAACATGGGGGGTGGTTGGGCACTTGGGACATGCACTAGAAGTCATTTCCCTTTATGATTATTGTAAAGATATTTTTCTACTAGGTGCACCCTTTGTAATGCATGAGTACACATAGTGTATTCCACAGTAACTAACTATCAACCTACCGCTGCCACCACAATGGACACTCCACTAGTGCCATCCTTAGCAGATCCCTGGTCTTTGCTACAGTGGGTGGGGTCTTCCATGTAGGATATCTGGGGGTAGTCCTACTTTGAGACTGCCCCAGCACCTTATGCTAATACTAATGGGTTAGGTCTATGTGAGGCAAGTGGTGAGTCAGGCTACCACAACAAACATTGTCCAACCATATGGAGATTTCCTCTTGGCTTACCCCTATCTTTTCTATGTGCTAACACTCTGTCTATAGGCTGGGCAGATCAATGAGAAATGTAGTTTTAGCATGTGTCATGCCACCCTCCCAGACACAGGGCAGCCCTGTCATAACCAGTTCTCATTGCCTCCCAGCCTGTCATCACACATTTGGGCTGTGGCATCTGCTAAAACCTATTGCATGATGACCAGCACATCCTGACCCTCCAGGACAGGCACACCACACCTCCCTGTCCATGTCTCAGTCATGCGGGCCACTAATTGAACTTATGTTGCCCGAGTGGTAGTCAGGACTCCATTCCTCTACACTACTGTAGTGATGGGTAGGCATCATGAAGAATGGGGGTAATTCTATCAATAAGAAGCATTTAGATAAAATTATTTATCTTCATGCTTTTTATTATATGGTTTATTATATGGTAGGAATAGCAAAATATACATTCTTATGAGTTTATAAACCATTGTTCTCAAATAGGTGTTACTATAGAAGAAAATGTGGTGCAGTCTGAAAATCTATAGCTTTTTGATAAATGTATACTTACTTTGCTGCTATAGTACACTTTTTGGTTGACTGTCTATATTATTACATGTGATAAAAAGATACTCCGACATTTTGTGCATTTATTCTGTCAATATATTTTAAGCTAATAAGTATTTTAAAAATATGTGTGTGGACCTTTTACATACAGTGACACAAAGTGAAGAATAAGCTTGTCATTTACAATGTTCTAGTAACACTTATAGTTCCAGATATATGAATATTTGTTTGAATTGTAAGGTGATAACTTCATTTTTATAAAGACTCAGGCCACACCCACTGGGAGTTAAAAGTACACACTCAGAAGAGCTGTACTGGATAAAATGAGTCAAGTCAGTTTTGTCTGAACAATCTTATTTATTTATTTATTTTTATTTATTTTACGTTTGTTGACCGGGATAGTACAACTGGATGCATGTCCATTTTCAGCTGAGGCCTGGGGAGAAAAGCTCCAAGGGTAAGCAGATGCAGCAATAAATAATACCAGCATTACATATTACAAACAGACTATTTACAGTGATTACATAAGTAAGCAAGTTAAACAAGTTCCACAGGTTAGAGTTAATCCCGAGCGTAAATCAGGATTAAATTAAATTACACAGTAAAATGATTAACATATTTTTACACATTCTAGAGAGAGTTAGCCAGGCTTGACACAGTGACATAGCCAGTTAAGTGACAAATGTTGTTTGAGTCTAGTTTTAAACTGACCTAAGGTAGAAAGTAAGGTAATATCAGCTGGAAGAGAGTTCCAGGGTCTACTTACAGAGTTTGCAAAGAGGGAGTCACCAGCTGTGTTATTAATTTTACTAGTCTGAATTAGTAGTTTGTTAGAGGATGGAAGTGGTCTAGGATTGTTATAGGGGGTGATAATATTTTTAGTGCAGGAGTATTGTCTGGATTATAGAGGATTTTATAAGCCATAATCAGTTGGTTATACTGGATTAGGCTGGGTAGTTCAAGCCACCCAAGCTGATTTAGATTGTTGCAATGATGTGTCCTAAAAGGCAGCCCAGTGGCAAACCTGGCAATGTGGTTGTAGCAAATTGAAATTTTTGTTAAGGACAGTCTTGTTTAAATTCGAGAGTATGGGGGATGCATACAGAAGGGTTGAAAGAAGGTGAGAGCGAGCTATGGCAATTTTAGCTGAAGGGGTTAGGAAGGCTTTTATTGTGTAAAGTGACCCTAGTTTTTTATTGATGGTTTTGATAGTTTGGTTAACATGTAGGTCAAATTTTAGATTATTATCTATGATGACACCTAATAGTTTTGTAGAGGGGTCAGGGGAGATTATTGTGCCATCATTTGACTTTATGGTAAAGGTGAAAGCGGTAGACCTACGTGTTGGTGAAAATAACAGCATTTTAGTTTTTTTGGGATTCTATTGTATTAAAGGTGGTTTGTGTAACTGACCATAATTCTATTAGAGATGTGACCAAGCAAATTGGAGTAGAGTCATCAGCATATTGGATACAGCTGACTTTTGGGATGACAGTATAAAGGTCGTTAATGAAGATGGAGAACAGCAAGGGCCCTAGTATAGAGCCTTGTGGTACTCTAAGGGTGTTAGGTACAAGATAAGAGAGTTTGTTCTGCCAGAGGACAGCCTGCTGTCGACCATTCAAGTAGGATTGAAACCATTGAAGGGCTCTAATATCTAGACAGAATGTTTGCAGGGTGTGGATTAAAAGTTGGTGATCAACCATATCGAATGCTTTGGAAAGATCCAAGGAGAGGGCTGAGGATATATAATTATTGTTGCGATTATAGTTTATGGTGTTGGTAAAGGCTAGGAGGGCTGAAGTAGTGCTGTGATAAGGACGGAAGCCATGCTGAGTGTCTGCCATAAGGTGATTCTGGATTGAGTGGTGTATGAGTTGTCTATGAATAAATTTTTCCATAATCTTTGCAAGTGGAGAGAGTATAGCTATTGGCCTATAAGTGGAGAATTCAGTAGAGCTGCCTTCTTTGTGAAGTGGGATTACATAGGATATTTTCCAGATGGTGGGAATTTTAGCTTCTATTATGGTTCGATTGATTAGTATTGAGAAGGGGTAAGCAATAGCATCAGCTGATTTTTGTAGGTACTCGGCAGGGAGTTGATCAGCAGAAAGTGTAGTGGGTTTTAATTTTTTGATCAAGGTACGGATAAGTGAAGTGGTGACTGGTTGGAAGCTGAACGCGAGTAGGTTTCTAGGGATGGTACTTTCAGGACCAGGAGAGCTAGGAGGTATTGGCTAGCTAGGGCTTGAATTGTCTCAGTAAAGAATCGGTTAAAACTGTCAGAAACATCTTCAGGGGTTTTATCAATAGTAGCAGCAGGGATTGGGGTTGAAGTTTGTCCAGGATGTAGTAGATTATTTAAACCTGCCCAAAACATCTGAGGGTTATTTTGATTTACTGTCTGTAAATTACAGTAGTATTGTTTTTTTGTCTTGTAAAATAGATTTTTTAGTTTCGTTCCTGGATTGCCTGTATTTAATGTGATCTTAGGGGTCTTTAGAAGAATGCCATAAAGCTTGTGCTTTGTTTCTAAGGGTAATTTTGAGTTTAGACTCTTTAGAAAGCCATGGTGCAGTTTTTGCCTTTGTTCTCTTTGAACGAACAGGTGCATGCAAATTAAGGATCTCAAGGAATTTGTTGTCAAAGTATGCTACTGCTTCCTCTAAGGGGAGGTGTTTTAGAATAGACCAATTACATGAGTTTAGTTCTTGTTGGAATTTGGCAGGGTCAAAGTTTGTATTGTTTCTAATCTTTCTGAGTAAGGGTTGTTGGGAATTAATGGCTTTTTGCTTAATTACATATGTGAGAAGGTGATCACTTAGGCCATCAGGGAGGGTACCAGAGGTGTACAGTTGGGGGTGACTATTTACGAGTACCCAGTCAAGTATGCTTTCTTTTTGGTTGGGTTTACCTATCCTGGTAGGGGTGGATATGATTTGTGTAAATGCATGCAGGTTAATATGGGTGGTTGGGGATTCTGAGGAAAAGATGCCCTAGTCTATGTTAAAGTCTCCAAGTAGTAGGGTTTCTTGGGGGTAGTGACATGATAGCCAGTGCAGAATATCTTCAAGTGTAGATACATTGTTACCTGGGGGAATGTACATACAGATGATATTAATGCATTTATTTTTATTAAGTTGCAATTTGGTGGCAAGAATCTATGAGTTATTAATCTGTGCTGGTTGTATTACATCTATGGTGACATTCAACTCAGATTTATAGAGTACAGCTACCCCACCCCCCTTCCTGGAAGCACGATTCAGTCTGTGTATGTTGTACCCAGGTGGTAACACTTCATTGTCTGTAGTGTTAGGTTTTAACCAGGTTTCTGATAAACAGAGAATCTCAGGGGAGTGGACATACAGAAGTGCATGCAATTCATGTACTTTGTTATTAATGCTTCTAATATTGAGATGACAGGCTATGAGAGAGTTAGTAGGCCTATTAATTGTAGGTTTGTAGCTTAGATTGCAAGTAGAGGGGGTATGTGTATCTGAAGTGGGTGGGCCAGGGTTGGGGTGAATATCACCACCAAGTATTAGGTTAAGTCTATACTTGGTGATGAACTTCAGGAATTTGTTTATTAGTTTGTGGTAGTGTTTGGATCTAGAGCTAATGTGCCTGGGGTTGAGATGTTGATAGACTGAACAAGATGTTGGATAGGACCTGGTACTGTAAGTATGGTTGAAGGTGGGAGGATTTACAGCTGGGGTGATAGTATGGCCTTTCGGGACCTGAAATCCTGTGAGAAACTAGTTTTCATACAAGGTAAGGAGGTATGGTGCGAACAAGAGGGGTAGTAAAGAGGAGTATATCATTATTTGAGATTTTGCTAGTGAGTTAAGGAACTGTTTTACCTGGTGATGCAACACCAGAAGATAGAGTAGTGAGGTAAAGGTACTGGAAGAGGGATGGGAGAATGCCAGATTAAAGCTAATAGGTGCTATTAAAATGTAGGTAGAAGAATGGGGGTGGGAGGAATTATCCCAGATGAAAGCAGATAGGATCTAGAAAGTGGGGGAGTGGCTATAGTACTTTAAATATAGAGGTACTGGGGGCGGGAGGGAATTGGGGCAGGGAGGGGAGCGAAGAGTGCCCGAGTGTAGCAAGGGTGAACATAGCGGGGCTATTGCAGTTTACAAGGTTTCCTAAGGTGTTCTAAAGCTATAAGGTAAGTATTATAGCTTTTAATGTAAGAGTCAGTTTACTTAAGTTACAGGGGAAGGAGGTAAACACTCAAGTAGAAAAAAGAGCCCAATGGCTGACCAAAATGATGACCTGCTTAATTACACAGCACTGTAAGTGAAAGCTTAACAGATGCTTTTTATGTGCAACCTACTCTGCTTAAATGCTGAGACAAACTGATTTTGTTATGGTGACCAATTGCAGTCCTGTAGACTCTGTTTTGTAGGTAAATGTAGAGTTCAATCTGCTTAAATGCTGAGAGAAACTGATTTTGTTATGGTGACCAGCTGCAGTCCTGTAGACTCCGTTTTGTAGGTAAATATAGAGTTCAATCTGCTTACATGCTGAGAGAAACTGAATTTGTTATGGTGACCAATTGCAGTCCTGTAGACTCCGTTTTGTAGGTAAATGTAGAGTTCAATCTGCTTAAATGCTGAGAGAAACTGATTTTGTTATGGTGACCAATTGCAGTCCTGTAGACTCTGTTTTGTAGGTAAATGTAGAGTTCAAACTAAGTCACACCAGGTCAGCCAAGGGGGGAAGAGAGGGAAATCCTAAGCGCCTAGAAGTGATTGACCAGTCAACTAATTTGGAAGAGAGATTTGTAGATAAAATGTATATTTAGTATAAATGAACTACATATTCATTATCAGGAATGTACATTTTATACAAGCAGGGTAACTTTTTTTAGAGAGATAACATCTAAGAGTAATAAACAGCCACAGAGAGAAAGATTTAAGAGACCTGAGAAAGTTTACTATGCTAATACTGTCACCCTTTCCAAAAATGTGATGAACTTTGGGCTTTAATTATTAAAGAAGAACACTAGGTGAATGTGCTAAATTGTCTGTGTGGTGTGCTGATCATATTTGGCTTGAAAACTCTACTACCAAGTCTGGAGTGGAGGAAGTATTGCAATTTTTCTTCTCTCATCTATTATGGGTAGACTAATAAAATTAATCTTGAAAATCTTAAATTCTGAAAGAATCTCTTTCTTTCATTGTAGCTAAATCACAACCTGTACAGTGTATTTACTATGCACAACATCTGTGCTTTCTAACCCTATAACATATTCTCTTCATAGTCCTTACCTTTCTCATTATTGTGAACTAGAAATTATTGCAAATTCATATATTCTGTTAATCAAAACATCTAATACACAAAGACTGCTTGTTTAAACAGAATAGCAAATTACAAATTAGAACTTCTTGTTTTCATTCTCAGGATTTGTCTAATCTTTTTAATACATCTCTTCTATTGTGACTTGTCTCATTAAAAGTCAGAGTACCTGCTGTCTAAGCTAATTTTTCCAATAAATGAACATTCACTCTAATGTAACATGGAAGTGTTTGATTTTTATAGCACATGCACACACACACACACACACACACACACACACACACACACGCACGCACGCACGCACGCACGCACACGCACGCACCACGCATGCACGCACACACGCACACATACGTGCACAACCCATTGAAAATAAATGGTGTACTTCTCTTTATAGGCACAAGTGGATATTTAAGCACTGTATTTATCATGAGTAACTTAATAAATCCTGATTAAGGGCTCATGCCAGCTCAAAAGCTCATGTAATTGCAAAACCCATGTTTGTCCATTAAAAAAGTATTACATCACATCTGTGCTACAGTGTCTTTGTGCTTTCTGTTAGTGGACAGACAGGGCACTTTTTAATAATGAAACATGGTTATTCCCTGCAAAATATTAGCCAAATATAAAAGCTACAATACTGTCTTTTTAAGCTGCATCCTTCCCTTCTCAAGTTATCAGTTTTTTTTTTGTACTGGTTTTCCTACTTACTTTATGTAAAGTGCTTAACAAAAACAGACCTAGTTCAAAGTTCTGGGAGTGAATCTGCAGTTTAAACACACATATTATCTTGCTTTTAGGGCTTTCAGGGAACTTGTCTCATATCGATATTTGCTTGGTTATGTAAATGATATACTACTGTACCTAATTTTCAAATATTTTTTTGTACGTGGATGCCATCTGATTTTCCAAGATGAAGCATGAATGAAGTTATTTCCTTTGATCTTACTTTCATCTGGAGATTCTGAGCATTCACATATTTTTATTTATTAATTGCATTCCTCACCCATGCATTATGTTACAAATTCTTCTTTACACAGCATCCACTAGTTGTCCTAAATGAAATACCCTTAACTGTCACGCTTGCATACATTGATTTGGAAAATTGGTTTGGATCTACTTTTGTTAATTACTGCTATATTGTAGCTCTGTGGCATGAATTGTTAACATAATGTTTTGTAACGGGGACTACTGGGTTACCACTGGATCAGTGTTCGAATTAACCAGATTTCCCATGTCTGGATACAAATGTCCCTAGATTTGAAAGGCACATAAGATCAGTAGTGTTTCATTTGGCTTATGTATTGTGATGCGAGATGCTGTACAGTACAATGACATACTAAGAGTTACTTTCCATTACTGCAATACACGCATTTATTTATTTAAATCAGTGCTTATTCTCATAGCATACTTAGGATGTTGAGGAACTATTACTTCCTTTGCAAAACATGAGTTGCAGCAGCAATATTTATATTACTAAGCTGCCTACTTTGAATAAAATATATGAATTAAGAGGGTATGTGGAGAATTGATTGATTATATCATTTCAGTTGTTATCATAATATATTGCTATCACATGGATTAATGTTACATTTTGCTTCTCTTCTATGGTTGTAGTAGGTATTGACACATAAATATGTCAGAGAACTTTTACAATTGAGTAAATTGCTGTGGCCAAAAGGGTCAGTTTACATGATCATGGGAAAGTGGATTCAGAGAAAGATTAGCTGCAGTGTTGAAAGACCTCATTATTGGTTAATATGCCTGCATCTGAATTGCATGGTGTTAACACTAAGACTAATCAGCATTTTCCTGTGGCACTCACCAGTGCAACCCATACATTACACTGGCTCAGGCACCTCCCCCTTTTAGTTTTCCCATACACATTTGCATAAAACACACCCAAAAGAAACTTCCCTCATACATCTCAACTGTCCCTGATTTTATAGAATTTCTTGAGTTTTCCTTTTATAATTGACATGTTCCTCAGAAATCATGAATAATTATAATCAGTCTGTAATGTCACACAATGGAGTTTTATATTTCTTATTGTTATGAAAAATCCTTTGTAATGCAAAATCTATTGTTCTATTAAACTTTTATGTGACATAAAGTGATATTATAAAAGAGTTCCTCATTACAAGGAACATACCTTATTTTGGGTCTTAAAAAGTTCATGTTTCTCGACATTCCTCATTGAAAGGGGCTGTCACATATTCATTGTTAGGAAGTTTTTAACTAATATCTATGGTAAATAGCAATAAAGCATATTAATTCATTAAATGATCTTTTTTAAGTAAAAACCAACATATTTTAAATGTCCTATGACCTTCCTAGTTGAAGTTGTTAGTAAGCTGTTAGTATGTGTTCCACATTCTGCCCATTTGTTCCTCATTACAAATGGTAGTGTTTCTCATTTTGGAGATGGAAGGTTGAGAGCTATGGCATCTGCTGTTTAATGACCACTCTACAGTATTTCAGGCTTTGCTTGTTAGCCTAGAAAAAAGAGAGAGAGAGAGAGATGAGAGGTATGACAGGCACTCCCTCCACACACCCAAATACACACACACATGCAGTCACAAATAGTCCAACATATATATAGAGACATTCACTATACATGAAAACCCCTCACCTAATCTCAATCACAGGCAAACTTGAACATTTACACACACACACACACACACACACACACACACACACACACACACACACACACACGCGCACTACTCACCCTCCCACCACCACCAATACTTGTCTGCGAAAGTTCTCCACACTTACATGCTACATGGTATCTACCATTAAAAGTAATAGGTGAATGTGACATTTGACCGTGTTAAATAACATGGTTGGCCATGTCAATTTATGCACCTGTGCAATTCTCTGAATAGCCTCATTGCATAAATCCCTTACCACAGGCATTTCCCAAGTTGACTACATGGCTAATTAGATTAGGTCACTGCCCGGAATACCTCGTCACTGATCATGTAGAATCAGTGCAGTGGGCCTGTCTATGAATCAGAAAGGCTACCACCAGTGGTTTCCTGCACATGTTAGGAATTACTACTAGTGTTAGCCCTTTCAGAATCTCACACTAGACATCCCCACTAAATATTTAAAGAAACATTCAATTTAAGCCACAAACTGTCACATCAGAACATAGTACCTTTGCAAATACATTACGTAGGGTATCTTTCAAAACTTTATCCTTACATGAACATTTTTTTGTTCCTCTACATTAGACCATTAGCTGATCCCAGTGCATTTTCATATTCACCAGGTCTACCTAACTGAAATGGACCTTCAGTGGACTGATAACAATCATGCTTGGTACTGGGGAACAGATTTAGACAATCTGAGTCACAGGTGTTCTGTTGCTGAGGGATGCTTTCTGTTTAAAGCCTAATTCCCTCCCCAACAGACACTTGTGCCATCCAAGGTGATGACAAGCAAAGGATGTGTGGTATAATGTTCTGCCTGGCTAAAGCCCTCCCCTTCTTATAAAAAACAGTCCCAAGTGATCCCAGCATATTCCAGGGATCAACCACTGTGGTGTGTGTCTGGACCATAATAAGTGCTTTTCCGCTGTACCATACCAGTAGAAGCAGTATCACAAGAAAATTAGTAATTCACAATTTAGTTTAACAAGTCACAATACTAAAAGAGATCAGGTCAAGCAGTGCAATGGAGAGAATCTGTGATGCAGATTAAAGGTAAACTGAGGAGCACTTCATTTGTGGTTAATTTCCATGTTTATTTATTAAACACTGCACTATCATGATAGTGTAGGTAACACCCAACTTTTGTACACACACACACACACACACACACACACACACACACACACACACACACACACATCCACATATACAAACACACACACATGCACATATACAAACACACACACACACACACACACACACACACACACACACACACACACACACACACACACACACACACACACACACACACACACACACACACACACACATGCATATGCAGGCACCCATGCCTTCAGCTCCTGCAAAACCTGCTGATATTCTCACTTTCCTGGTACTAGTCAATAACACATTTGCATGCATGCTCACTCACACACACACACACACACACACACACACACACACACACACACACACACACACACACACACACACACACACACACACACACACTGACACATATACAGATGTAGACACCCATGCCCTTTGCCCCTACAAACACCTATAGACATCCTCATACGATACCAGTCTCTCAAATACTTGCATGCATGCTCACACACACACACACACACACACACACACACACACACACACACACACACACACACACACACACATGCATGCACACAAACCTGTGCATAAACACACACAAGCACACACACACACACGCACACACACGCACACACACACACACACACACACACACACACACACACACACACACACACACACACACACACACACACACACACATGCACACGCACACACATGCACTGACACACATATACAGATGCAGACACCCATGCCCTGTGCCTCCACAAACTCCTACTGACATCTTCATACGATACCAGTCTCTCACATATTTGCATGCATGCTCACACACACACACACACACACACACACACACACACACACACACACACACACACACACACACACACACACACACACACACACACACACACACACACACACACACACACACACACACACACACACACACATGCAACACACACACACACACACACACACACACACACACACACACATGCACTGACACATATATACAGATGCAGACACCCATGCCCTGTGCCCCCACAAACACCTATTGACATCCTCATACGATACCAGTCTCTCACATATTTGCATGCATGCTCACACACACACACACACACACACACACACACACACACACACACACACACACACACACACACACATGCACGCACGCACACACACACACACACATACACACACACACACACACACACACACACACACACACACACACACACACACACACAGACATGCACATATATACACACACACACACACACACACACACACATACACACACACACACACACACACGAGCACTCACACACGCACACAGACATGCATGCACACAAACCTGTGCATAAACACATACACACACACACAGACACACACAGACACACACACACACACACACATGTGAACAAACATACATGCTCTCTCACACACACACATGCATGTGGGCACACAAACACACACACATACACACACACATATGCTGTGATGCACACACTCATACACCCGATGGGGGTGGGTGGACAGGCCACAGTGATTATTACTTGTACAAGTGAGGGGGGACACAGTAAGAATTGATTAGAATATGACAGTTTGAGTAGGGTCACAAGAGGTGACTGTAGTAGTGACATACTTTGGAAGAGATGTGACTGGGGTGCACTATGTGACCATTATCAATATGTACTGTGCAAGCCAACCATTTTGGGGATGGATTTGTTCCATGGTAGGTATGGGGTCGAACTATGGGACCTTGTGGGTTCTTTCTGACAAGTCCCAAGTGAAGACCCTGAAGAAATTGATGATTGTGACCAGGTATTCCAGGTCATGTGCTAGCATGTGACATTTAATGTGTGTCTGCAACACTCAGCGCCCTTTAATGTGGCACAAGATATGTACATCCACCTCATGTACAGATTCTCTGATGGCCATCGATAAAAACGTTCAGTAGAACTACACTGGATGTCTAATAGTCATGATGTGTCACATGGATACACCTTTGAGATAGCATTTAGCATTGGTGACCTTAGTAGTACTATTGAATCATTATGCCAATATTCCTGGTCACTGTACAGTTGGCAGATGTCCTCTTGTATGCCATAGCGTACACAATACTAATTCTAATTTAATTTATTTCTAATTTTTAAATCTTTAAATTTTTAATTTTTAATTTTTAAATTTTTAGTTCTATAATTGCCGGAGCTTTTCTCCCCAGGCCTCTACTGAAAATGGAAATATATCCAGTTAGACTAGCCCGGTTAACAAATGTAAAATAAATAAATAAACAAATTAATAAATACTACTGTGTATAGCAGTGATTTTTCCTGTCTTGCTGGCCTTTATATCTTCTGGTTGATTTCTAGTATTGTACATGTTATCAGGAACAATACATGACAAATGGCAGTGTCAGATTTCCCTGTATTTTTCACCTATGGTGGATAGAACCACATAAGATATCCTGTACATGCTAAACTTTGATTGTAGAGAAGACACAGGAGACACCTATGTGGGACTCTTACATATGGCTGGGATATCAGATTTTGGTGAGGCCATTTTTTAGTATGACCTTATCCATAGTAGCCTTTTACATGTGAATGTTGTTTTTCTTTGCCTCCATGGTGTATTGCAGATAGTGCCACTATGCCATCATCCTATGCTGCTTGTGTGTCATTATCAATGCCAGCCATCTGTTGCATTGCTGTGCTGGATTCTCCACCAATAAGACATGTGAATAATCGCAGTCTTATGTCTAGGTTATCCCCTTCTAGTAAGAATACTTAAATGCACATAGACAATGCTGTACAGTATTCTATAGCACATGCCTAGTTATGCAGGATTTTTCTTCTGCAGACTAGGGGTTTATTACAGGACAAAGGTGCAGGACACCATCAGTCATTTCTACTCCACTTCATGTGCATATATTGTAACATAGTAGTTTGGTCAGTACTAACCTAGTGTATCACTTACGGGCCTTCAGGTTGTAGGTGCCAGGACTGTACCCACATCTAAGCAACTACCTGGTATGGGTGCCAGTCCCACTGCCCTGCAAGCAACACCAGAAACTCTTTAGTCTCTGTCACCTGTTGCAGTATTGCTGTATCACACCCAGCAGTCCACCACAAGTTCTCTAGCCATTTGGTTTTCCTTGCTTGGCATTTCTCTAATCACATGTAATTTCTATCAAATGGCTTCTCAAGATATTGACATCTTCACACTATGAGCTGCTAAATATCATCCCTGACCTAGTGTTCTGCAGCATATCTGGCAAGTAAGTGTGTAATGTGCGTGCAGATGGCCTATCATTTCCTTGCTTATGAACTTCTCCAGGTACTGTCTCGCCTATGTGGCCATACCTATACATGTAAATTTTTATTTATTTATTTGACATTCGTTAATCAGGATAGTCTGAGTGAGCCAAAGCCCTTTTTCAGTGGAGGCCTGGGGAGAAAAGCTCCACAGAAAAATAATTATGTCAGTAAGATATGATGCAAGAATACGTAAAAACAATATGCAGGCAAGTCATATACAGCACAATAACATGCAGATCATACTAGCTAGTAGGATACTAAAACAGAAAGGATTAAAACTATGTGCAGACTTATAGAAATAATCTGGGATTGCACACATCAACCTAACAGTGATTTCTGGTTTAACCATAGGTCCAAGAAGAGATATTAACAGTATTTGTTAGATAGTGAGCTGCAAAAGAATACTGTAGTAGAAAGTTATTTAGGGGAGCTGGGAAAGAATACTGTTAATAGAAAGTTATTTAGGGGAGAAAGGAGCTATAAGAATTGAAAAAAGGCATGCATGTAAGGTTAGAAGATAGGTTGGTTAGGGGGGATGGGAATAAAAAGAGAGTTAGGTAAATAATAGGGGAAAGAAAAGGGAAAGAAAAAATCGGCATAAAATAAATATCCTTTTGTGTGCATATGCTAGGCTACAACATGAATGTGTTACTGCCCATGTCCTCCTCTAATGTATATACAGGAATATCAGCTACATTTAGCATTTGTTCATTGTATATGGTATCGTAACCCTGCAGGTATGTACAGCCGTGGCAGTTTCCAACCTGTTTATACCACAATATCCAGTGCAATACCATATGGTCACTGTACCTACATCTCATAGGTTTACACAATTGTATGATGTGTCTGTGATGGCCTTGCTTATGACATATGTGGGTACTGGATACCTGAGCACCTACATGCTTTCACATGTGTGTATGGTGCATTACTGCCACTGTGTGTGCCATATGTTAGGTGGGATACCTGTATATGGTTCCCACTTACATATGTTGCAGTTACACAGACAACTGCACAGTGATCCCCATTCTCTTGCACAAGAACAACATGCTTTGCAGGGGTGCAACAGCTGCTTTACTAGTCCAGATTTCCTTCCTTCATTCTCTAATGCCCCACATCCATCACCAATCTACTAGCAGAGAAATATAGCTCTAACTTCACCCCATCCTCTCTACCTACATTCCCAGATTCCAAATCTACATCTACACTTCCTCAAATCTATCACAAAAAAATGCACGATCCAAGGCCAAGACCACTGCTTCTAGAGGGCCAGATGTCATACCAGACCACTGCTTCTAGAGGGCCAGATGTCATACCAGACCACTGCTTCTAGAGGGCCAGATGACATACTAGGCTGCTTTCAGACCAACTTGAAACAGGAACTGTTAGATCTCTTACATATGCCATTCATTATTAGCCTCCAAACAGGCTTTGCACTGGAAAGGGAGAGGATGGCAACTGCAAGAGTCATCCCCTTTCCCAAAGGTGGGGCAAAAATGGACACAAGAAATTATAGCATCATAAGTCTGATCAGTCTCATCTGTACTGCTATGGAAAGGAATATTATGGAATTAATAAATAAGGACAAAGGTAACCAACAAGCTCAAATCCCAAGCTAGTTCAGATTCATCAAGGACAATTCCTGCCTATGTACCCTGGTTTACTTCTTTGAAAAAGTTACTGAAGTAATGGATGACACCAAATCAGTGTACCCTTCATGTCTAGACCTTGCAAAGACATTCGATAACATCAGATATCAAAGACAAACCATCTCAGCTCAATGTTAATCCCTGTTTAACTCATTGGATAGCATACAGGACCACAAATAAAACCCAATTAATTGGGTTGGGGTGCTTCACCTCCTCACCATCTTTGGCATTTACATTTTGGAGGTCAAAACTACTGTTAAGGGTTTATGGCTGACCATGTCTGCAGATTACTCTAAACTTGGTGCCATCATAAGCTCTCCTGGGTACACCATCCTCCTCCAAGAGGGTCTTTCCCAAACCAAAACCTGATGTCACAAATGTGGGCTAAAAGTAATTTCTAACAAATACATTATAGTAGAATTCTGCAAGCAAGAAGTCTCTTGTATCTATTATATTGACAACATGACAATGAAAATTGATCCAGCAGTTAGGGACCAAGGAACCGCTGCAGATAAAAGGGTACTGAAAGCATTTTTCCTGGCCATTTGTCTCTAGCTGCTGAGGAGTGTTGTTTAACTATGAATTGCTGCCTGAGATGTCAGCATCACCACTCCAAGCAGCAGAGTGTATATGTATTGTATAGCCTTCCAATGTAAAGCTGCAATACTGTCCATCCCATATGTGTTTCTCATAATCTTCTCATTGTTTCTCAAAATGCAGGACCAGTTGATGCAAAAGAGGTGACACAGGCTCATTCAGCTAAGCCTTTGTCTGCCACTGTGTCTCCTGCTGGGCCACCTGGGTCCTCTGCATCTGTCTGATGGTAAAGAAGCTCCTCTGTTAGAAAAAACAAGAGGAATTAACTAGTGCTGTTTGCTTCAACCTGTCAGGGGTGGGGTGAAAGCTCCAGTTTTGAAGGTCAAAAAGGGGTATCATCTTTGGAATAAGTACACCAAATGCCATGTAGTGAAAAGACCATGGGCATCAATCCACCTCCAATGTAAGACTTCCCAAAAATAGACAAAAAATGTTCAGAACTTCTAAAACGAAGTGTAGGTATTATTAAGTAAACAGATTTAGTGCTTTTATTCTGTGAACTGGAACTTCCTCAGAATCTATAATATAACCGTACATGTTCATTAAAAAGTATTCCCTTAAAGGGGAAATGTCAAATTCAAACAACCTGTGATTCCTATAAACAAAACGTGTTTGTTATAGTTAAATACATAAATAAGTAATAAGAATCAAAATACAAATATGTTGTTTAGTCACTTAATCAAACTTTAAACTTAAAATTCACGGTATTTATTTAGTCATTTATTTGTTATTTGTTAACTGGGCTAGTCCAGCTGAGCCAAAGGCCCAGTGTCAGTAGAGACCCGAGGAGAAAAGCTCCAATACTTTACAAGAAAAAAATATATATACATAAAATTCTCACTTATATCAGAAAAGTTCAAAGAATATCACAAGAAAATGATAAAAAAATCACAATTACATCAGGAGAAACTTACAATTAGAGAATACAAGGCTGTACGATTTGAAAATTGACCCAGAGTAGAGCATGTTAGTATATTAGGTAGCATTACATTATAGAAACTGTTTAGATAGACAACATAGTACAGATGTGTTGCTATTTACATGTGTCTATGTACAGGGAAGCCTCAAATGGCCTCTCATAGTCTGATGGGGTTAAAGGTTTCAGGGAGGGAGGGAGGAGGGGGGTAATTAGGTAGGGTCTTGACAAGGACAGGAGCTTAAGTTTGTAAAGTAGTTTTTCAGTTCTTTTTTGAAGCTGTTAGTGGATTTGATGTTTCAAATATTTGAGGGGAGTTTGTTCTAGGCTTATGACTGTTTTGTATAGTACATTAAATAACATTCCTGCTAAAAAAATACCTTATCACTTCTTAAAATTAATTATTCCTTAAACGTGTATAAAAAGATATAGAATAAATCCAAAAAATTGATCTAAGTAAGTAAATAAACATATACTCCTATAATTATATTGACCGTGGCTTAAGAACTGATGAAACAGAAACCATTTCATTCATACCCTGGGTTTGTGTGGCAGTGATTTGGCTTTATCCATTACTTCAGTAACTGGCATGTCATATCTTCTTATCTTGTGAAATAAGTTCCTTATATTCTAGTTTGAATGAGCAATCACCCCACACACACACACTCGGGTTCCATGTTCACTTTTTCTAAAATTACAAATTTAAACTGGCAGGTGTCACAAGGAAGTGTTTATAAGGTGCATTATTTATATTTTAAGCCTTAATATTATAAACATGCTCATATATTCTCCTGTAAAGTGCACATTCAGTCTTTCCTGTATAGAAACTTGGATAATGTGAGCATAAGGAATTGTAAACTGCCCCAGTCCTTTTACAATTACCTTTAATGGATGTAATGGTACTGTTTAAACTGGTATCAAATTTGATCAGTTCATCAACTATAATATGTGAACACTGCTTACAAGTACCACATCTAGCCATCCCTTTCTGAGCTGAGGTGGTAGAATAACAGTTATTTCCAGATTCCATATATTGTTTAAAATTAACTGCTGTTTTAAAAGCAAACAGAGGTCCTGTTCCTAAAATATTCAAATACATTGGGAATGCAATAATAATAATCCATTTATTTGATAATATTTTTCACCTTATTTCACACATTCATTGTATTCAGTAATTAAGGCACAACTGTATTCACTTTGGGATGATAACCCATTAACTATAAAATTAGTTGTATCAAATCTACAATTTCACCCTAATAAGGTAACACTTCTTGCCCCATTTGGCCGGGATCCCATCACTAATAGTCCTAATAAAATTTAAAGGGTAATCTCTCCAAAAAACATACCCTTCAAATGTTTAAATTCCTCCAATAACTCTTCATCTGTAGAAGGTCATATAAGCTACACATATATATTGACCTCTCACTAAACTTTTTTGGGGGTTATAGGATGAAATCTTTCAAAATAAAGATACAAATTATTAAATGTTGGTTTACGAAATGTCATAGATTCAATTTTTTGTATTTTTGGAACTAATTTATGCATTCAAATGGTTCATACCACTAGTGTTAAATTGCCAGGTAAACATGGAAACACAGTGACTGGCAACATGGATCACATTCTGGATTAACTTGGTGAGTCACTTGGCCATGGCCATTGGGCCATTAGAAGAGCAACCTGCCCGTAACATTAACCGCTGAAGTTTGTGATTCCTGGAATTGCTATCCTCTAGGCTAGTCTGGTGGCCAACCGTGTCAGTAGTCCATCTTATCCCCTTAATGATATTACGCCTCCAATATGTGTCATTCCCATAGCTTTTTAATTTTCCAACCCTCTCTAACACCACTTGTCTACATTCTGTCTGAACATGTCCATCCAATATCCTCCCCACATTTTTTATATATACCATGGGGTGGGAGGCTGGCATAATGGTTACAGTGTTTACCTTACAGACACAAGGTGCAGGGTTTGATTCTCACATGGGGCAATTGGCTAGGCTTAAAATGGCCCACAAGGGCACTTAGCCTAGTACTAATCTATGAACCTCTATGAACCTCTATGAACCTATGAACCACTCTGTTTGTCATAGGTTCATAGGTGTGTAGTAGGCTAATGGCCTTGGAGCCTTTACAAACCTAGCCCATAGAAGTGCCCTGGCATCATGCTGCCTGACGTTAGTTCCCAGTGCCTCTGTCAAGTAGAGCCACTGAAGTGACCCCGGGGTGAACCTTCTATTTCTGTGTCTATGTTCTGTTTTTGTCTTTTCTACCTTCTACATAATTTTCTCCTTCAATCATATCTAAAAGTATCCCTCATTATGTTTTCCATCTTTCCTTTCTTAAATGGGATTTAGACCACAAAACCAATCTACCCCCAGTTTTGCTTCTTTGTTGTTAATCCTAGTGCTTTTTACCCTCTGCTAGTCGCACCCCATTTCTTTACATCCTACTTACTCCTTTTCTGCCCCATTCATATAATGAACAGTCTAATCACTTTGGTTTGTACACCCACATTGCTGTTTTCATTGGGCACTGCACTGTACTGTGCTGCCCTACTTGTGGCTGTGTGCCATGATCTGGCGTTTGTCTCCATGGTGCTGCGTGGAGCTATGCATGCTGCTTTATGTACAGAAGGATGGTTTTCTTATGATATTCCACACTCTAGCCGTCTTCATTTTGACAGTACCACTCTGCTGTTACCACGCTATAGCACCGAAAAACATACTACTGTATATGCTTTATAATGTGAGTCTTCGCTCACTATGCTAATGCTATCTCTCTTGTGTTCTGCATAAGGAATTAGCTTCCAGCCACACTGTGTAGCAGTCTTCCTCAATTTTAGTGCTTTGTATTAGTGTTGCATACCTTTACAAATCCCAGAATTAGTCTTACACAATTCACTGTTTCTTCTTTTATCTCTATCCACCCCACTCCATCCACTATCTTCTCACCCCAAAACAATATACACCCATATTTTTTCTTTAATAAAAACCTTCTGAACATCTTTCATTTTAGATAAGATCATGAATATTGTTCATAAAATATCAGCACTGTATATTGATCAAATCTGTTTTTCATATTTTCATATGTTCTATCATTATTTTCCATATTTTTATTTTTATAACTTATTTATTTCTGACTGTGTGTATTTATACATGCAAATTTATTTATTTTTAGGGTCACTATCTTCCACTGCTGACATCTGCCTTCTTTCCCCATTAACCAATTTTTCCACTTCCTCTGGGACTACAGAAATCCTAGTATAACCCTTTCAACAGATGAGCTTTCCCTCTTCAGGGATAGAATGCTTTGTGTCATCTTCCTTGGTGATTTTGCCATACTATTTTCATAACAGTGTGATTAGGGGAAAGTGATCATATATGCTGCTGGTGAGAGGAATTTTTAAGCATGTAAGGGAAGGGAATCATAAATGCATGGAGCTAGTCCAACATTACAGGCATTACTCTCAGTGACTGGTCAGCTCATTCCCACTTGGTCACTGTACAAGAAACTGTCTTTGCAACCAGGGGGGGTCATGCTCCAACCTCAGCCAGCCTCTGCTCTGGTTGTAGACAGAATTCCCAGTCCCTCCACCTTAAATGGGCAAACTGATGAAAGCTGGTCAGTCCCAGCCTTGACACACTTCAGCTCTTACAGTGCCTGAGTGGCTATTCAAATATAGGTAATTAAGGCTGCAGTCAGAACTCCATCCCTTTAAACCGTGGAACTGAGAGCTATTCTTTAATTTACTGATTTTGATACAACTTGAGATTGTACTCATAGACTGAGTCTCAGACTGGGATCAGTGTTCTACCACAGTTAACAAATACTAATAAAACAGTAGTAGTATACAAAAAATATCTTGAGTTATAGGATCAGACAATATACACTTGTATGTCTTTGGTGCTTGAGATAAAGGGACTTGCTTCAATGCAGCTATATCATAGAATCATAGCAAGTTACTAAGCTACTGGCCCTGAGGCCCTTATAAACCTAGCCAATAAATTAGCCCACGCTCCCACAAGTCAACACTGCCCCTGTCCAGCAGGGACACAGGTGGAATCCCAGGGGTGTATTTTCTATTTCCCATGCAGTAATCCAGATACCGCTAAAGAGGGATAATGAAGTCCTCTGATTGATATGGAGGGGGAGTCTATTCCACAGATGGGGGAGGCTCTGGGAGACAAATCTGTCCTGCCAACAAGTCCTATTGATGTTACAGACCAAGTTGAGGTTTTGTGTGTGGGTAACGTAAGTAGAGTTTGGCTTACGGATATGCAGCAATTTCATCAAGGTGTGGTCAGAGATTACTCTGCATGCCAGACATAGATCACATCTGAGGAGTTTGTATAAGATGGAGAAGAGGGACAGGGCACTTAACATATCTGTGTAGGATAGGTTTTTGAAACCCTGCATTCTCCTGGTCAGGAACCTCTATGATATCTCCTGCTGCTGCATGTACTTCACGATGGACATGCAGAAAGGGTCATTATGCTCGATTATAGGCCTGATAAGGGAGGAATACAGGAAAGTTATGACTACCTTGTTCCTAGAAGAAATACCCTTACTAATGATGTTTATTTAACCTAGAAAAATATCGGAGTCTGGGAGGATTAGCATAAAAAAATGTCCAGGACATCCCAAAGCCTTATGGACAATTATTATCAGTGGTGGATTAAGTGTATCCTGGAACCTCTGCTTGTATTTTTAGGTCAATGCATAAATGTATGTGATCTTTTTTAGCCTGGACATCCTCATCTGTCAAACTGTGGAAAGGGTCATTATGGAATTAATAAGGACAATGGTAGCCTACAAACTTTGACTCAAGGCAGCTCGGATTCATCAAGGATCAGATCCTGCCTACTTAACTTGGTCAACTTCTTTGAGAAGGTTACTGAAGCAAGGGATGTGGGGAAATCATTACACACCATATATCTAGACTTCATAATGCCATTCAACATCACCACATACTACTGTACCAGCTAAATGTAAATCTCTATGTAACTGATTGGATAGCCAGTTGGCTCACAAACAGAACCAAGGAGGTTGGGGTGGGTGGGTCTACCTCCTCCAAAGACCTGCAATCATTCAGCCACTCCATTTGGCATTTACTTCTCAGAGGTCAAAGCAAACATTAAGTGTTTTTGGCTATCCAAGTTTACAAAAAACTGCAAACTTGATGCCATCATATACTCAAAAACAAAAAAGATGCAATGTCTTTAGGAAACAAAACACTTCAATTCCACAGGAACTAAAAACAGAATTACAGATAGCGCTTTAGTCTCACTCAAACTTTTAAAGAGACTTCTTCAGACTGAGGTTCAAACACACTCTCCACTACATAAATACTAACAAACTATCACATGACCAAAACATTTCATCATCAATCACATATTTCATAATAAATTATATTTTAACACTCTAAAAATAAAGGTAAACATAGCTAGACTAAATATTAGATAGAACATATTTTTACATTGGGATTAATACTTAAAATATATAAACATTTATAAAACACTTAATGTTTCAACCCCTCCTCCTAACATCCCTCACTCCTCCGAAAATATTGCTACCTCATTCAACACACACTTCACACAAACCATACTATCACTAGCTAAACAACACAACCCCCGTCCCCTCCAATCCACACCTTCAACTAGTAATCTCTCCACTGCCTTCTCTTTTTCTCCTGTACCTATCTCCAACATAAAAAAACTCTTTAAACTTAAGCCCACCAAATTAGCAGCAGACATCCTCCCAAGTGAATACCTACAAATCGCAGCTGATGCTCTAGCCTACCCAGTATCCATCTTGATTAACCAATCTCTGTCAGAAAGTTACATTCCCACAATGTGGAAAGTATCACATATAATTCCCCTCCACAAAGGCAGCCCCTCCACAGAAATAAACAGTTACCGCCCTGTAGCTATTCTCTCTCCACTCTCCAAAATACTAGAGAGATGCATTCACTCTCAGGTCCCAGACTACCTCCTTACTAACAACCTCCTTTCCAGTACTCAGCATGGTTTCTGACCAAACCATAGCCTTACTCTCCTTTACTAACACTATCGTTCAGCATAAAAACAATGGCTATCTCTCCTCTGCTGCTTTCCTAGACCTATCTAAAGCATTTGACATGGTCCCTCACAAACAACTCATCTCTGTCTTCAATAACCTATCCTTCTCTCAATCAGTCACCAACTGGTTTCAGAATTACCTGTCTGACCACCAACAATCCATTGTATGGCAGAATGACATATCTCCCCAACTATCTGTCTCTACAGAGGTTCCCCAAGGATCCATCCTTGGACCCCTACTCTTCTCTGTTTTCATCAATAATCTAGCCTCTGCCACCAAACATGGCACACTCATACAATACGCAGATGATTCAACCATCATCTGCTCAGCCCAGTCCCTACCCAAACTGCAAAAAGTTGCACAGGAAGCCTTTTCCTCTGTTGAAACTTGGTTATTCGATGCCCAATTAATACTCATCCCAAACAAAACAAAACCACTCATCTTCCAACCCACCAAACATACTCAAAACAGCTCTCACTTTGACATCACAGCAAAAGACAACACCACTATACACCCAACAGAACACACCAAATTGCTAGGAGTGGAAATAGACAATAAACTAAAATTTGACATTCACATATCCATGACCATAAAAAAAGTCCACAAAAAACTAGGAGCCTTATACAGAAATAAGCAACTTTTCACCAAAGCAGCAAAGATTTCAGTAGCAAATTCCCACCTTATCTCCACCCTACTTTATGCCTCTCCAATATATACCAACCTAAGGCAATGCGATCTAAACAAGCTAGAGACCTGCTACAACAAAATCGCCAAATTTGCCACTGGGACATCCTACTGTAGTCACCACTGTCTCTCACTTGCTGAACTGGACTGGCTTGAACTCCCTCACCTCCTTCAATGGTATCAACTCTCACTCGCCCACAAACTAGTAAACCATCCACTAAATGTCCCATCCCTCCAGAATCTACTCCAGCCCTATCGCACCACCAGACCACTAAGATCCAGCAACAAAAATCACTTGCAGATCACTATAGCCAATAACTCTGCTGGTGAAGCACTATTCTCTTGCGCTATAGCCAAATTATGGAACTCCCTCCCACCCACAATTACCTCCATACCATCATGCACCCACTTCAAAACTTTATTACAAACATGCTGGCTGTGCCCTTGCAACTTCGACTCTATCACCCACCCCATCCAACCACTACCTTTCTTTCCACCCCACTAATTACCTTGATTATAGCAAGCTTGGATGCTCATAAGCCTAGTACTTATTATACAGCAGGAACTTCTTATTGTAACAATTGTTAATGTCTGTTATGTACTTCGCAGATAAAGATTCTAGTCGTCTACTGATCTACTGTCATCTGTAACTATGTTTGTAATTAATTGCTATGTTAATCAAATTGTTAATCGCTATGTAAATCCAATGTAACTACTGTCTGTTTATTTTAACTGTGGAGCTTTTCTCCCCGGGCCTCTGCTGAAAATGGACCTACATCCAGTTGGACACTCCCGGTCAACAAATGTAAATAAATAAATAAATAAATACATTTTCTCTTTAAATGCATTATAAATTCTTCTCTATTATTGAGCCCTAGTGGGAAGCAGGCATTCAATCTAACCTGCCAGCAATACTATAGCCATCCTAATTCTTCCTCTATATTTATTATGCTATGAGTATTTCCTAAGGAATCCAAAACTATAAACTTATAATTAATTTTACACTTTCGATGCTTATAATGTTTATTCATAGCCTTTTTCTCATCTCCACTTTGTATAGCATACTTATGTTCACAGATACTTTTATTAAGCTCTCAGGTAGTTCTACCTATATAATAAGATTTATACTCTAAATATATAATAAGATAAATAAAATTTTTAGATCTACAGCTGAAAATCCCTGGGATTCAAGCTATACTGCCTCCCACCTCTAACTCACTTCCTTCCATACATATTTTTTTTATTCTAGTCCTATTCAGTTTTCCTTGAAAATAGTTTTTGAAAAATTTTGCTTTCTTTTGTGCAAAACTAAGGGCGTCACCTATTTTGCTCATAAGCTCATTATTCGATTTAAAATGCTCCCAATTATTCCTAATAACATTTTTGATAGCTAGTGAATCAACACTATTATGTATTGCCATAGATATTCTATATTTATACCTATATCTCATACCATCACCAACAATTTCTTTCTGTTTTCTTTGATCTGTTTACTTAATAAATTATTTACTTCTTTTTCAGAGTATCCCCTCACCTCTATTTTTTTGCAAAAAAAGTTTGCTTCTAAAAAGTCTTCATCGTTATTTGTTAATCTACTGATCCTGTTTAACTGTCCCTTTACTATGTTCATCTTAGTTTTCTTTGGATGCATGCTGGAATAACGTAGGTACAAAACAGAAGGTATTTCAGTCTTTGTTGATAAACATCTACAAAAAGTACTAGTGAATACTTTAGCTATCAAAAATGTTATTAGGAATAATTGGGGTTTTTGAAATCGAATAGTGAGCTTATAGCTAGTTTTGTACAAAAGAAAGCAAAATGTTTCAAAAACTATTTTCAAGGAAAATTGAATAAGACCAAGAGTCTAGAACACAAAAAAGGTATGATAAAATGTTATAATTGCAATATGTGCAATTTGTTATGTATGGAAGGAAGTGAGTTAGAGGTGGGAGGCAGTATAGCTTGAATCCCAGGGATTTTCAGCTGTAGATCTAAAATTTTATTTATCTTATTATATATTTAGAGTGTAAATCTTATTATATAGGTAGAACTACCTGAGAGCTTAATAAAAGTATCTATGAACATAAGTATGGTATACAAAGTGGAGATGAGAAAAATGCTATGAATAAACATTATAAGCATCGAAAGTGTAAAATTCATTATAAGTTCATAGTTTTGGAGTCCTTAGCAAATATTCATATTATAATAAATATAGAGGAAGAATTAGGATGGCCAGAGTTTTGCTCGCAGCTTAGATTTAACACCTGCTTCCCACCAGGGCTTAATAATAGAGAAGAATTTATAATGTATTTAAAGAGAAAAGGGTTGAAACATTAAGTGTTTTATATATGTTTATATATTCTAAGTATTAATCCCAATGTAAAAATATGTTCTATCCAATATTTAGTCTAGATATGTTTACCTTTATTTTAAGAGTGTTAAAATACTATTTATGATGAAATATGTGATTGATGATGAAATGTTTTGGTCATCTGATAGTTTGTTAGTATTTAAATGGTGGAGAGTGTGTTTGTACCTCCGTCTGAAAAAGTTTCTGTAAAGGCTTGAGTGAGACGAAAGCGCTAACTGGAGTTCTGTTTTTAGTTCCTGTGGAATTAAAGTTTTTTTGTTTCCTAAAGACATTGTATCTTTTTGGTTTTTGGATCATTTAGCTTGTAGCTGCTATTTGGTGTGCCATCATATACTCCCCAGAGGACACCAAACTCTTTCAAAATAAATAGTTAGTTTCAAAACTATGGACTGAAACTAAATGCTAAGAAACATTTAATCATAAACCCTGGCAAGCAAGCATGACTTCTGTTGTAGTTATCACATTGACAACACCCCCCTGAAAATTGGTACCATGGTTAAGGACCTGTGAGCCTCTGCGAAAAATGTATTGTCCTTTGATCACCACATATCCACTACTATAAGGAAGTCCTTTTTCATTGCATAGCTTATATCTAAAGGTATGGCACCCAGGTCTGGGGATGTAATCATTCTTCAGCCCTTATCATACTAATCATTGAATATAATGCCCTACACAGTATGTGCCTGTCCAAGAACGTGTCACTTCTGATCTGACAATAAACAAAAAAGGACCAGATCACAGTTTTCCTGGTATCATACAGGCTACTAAGAAGCCTTAACAGACCTTGTCCTGTCACGCCAGTTACACACTTGAAAGTCCAATGGTAGCATGACAACCCACTAAAGTGATCCTGATCTCTTCTGTAACAGATCTATTTCAAATGATCAGTAAATGATATTGTCAAAACCAACATGGTTGAAACCACATGATCTATAGTTCAGTTCGCTGATCAAAGGAAACAAGACAAACAACACCAGCAAATAAGACAAAACAATGTTTTTGTGGGGAAGCAAGCTCCTATGTCCTTTCCACACCTCTCCTAATTAGACCTCTCAGTTGTCTATTTTTGGTCTGTTCCTCATAACATTTGTGGTTGTCTGGCAGATCACGGGGATGATCTGAGGATTGAAGTCACTAAATAATGACATACATTTGAGTTTCAGACTTCAAGTCCTTCAGAAAATGTATGTTAAAACAAACCCTCTTACTCTAGCAGCTTTCTAAGTTTATAAGAGCAATATTTCAAATCTTTTCCATTTTTGGGCCTTCATCCCTCTATGTTTTTAGGATTTGACCTGATTTCTTGCACTAAGAGGTTGAGAGGTATGCCAATTATATACACCAACTCTGAGATTACACTGCAGTGGAGAAAAAAGTTCATTCCCTTATCCCCTCTGTACCACAATCTCAGGCAAAAGGGTTGATAAACTACATTGTCAGTCATGTGGTCTCAACCATGTAGGTTTTGACAATGTCATTCATCGATCATTTGATATAGACTACATTTACAACATTAACATTGGGAGGGAAAGGCATGTATGGCAGAGAATACCTCTTCTATAGAACCATCTTACACTTCACATAAAGTGATATAATTCTCTTACTCTATTCAAATGTAAATTGGATGAACAAATGGATGGGAAACCACAAACTCATTTGGTTTAGCCCCCACATTCTCTGTGGCTAGAGGCAACAAGTAAAATATTCCAACATATCTATGTTCTGCCCACCTCTGGGTTATTCATATGCAAAATATAAGGGTGAAAGACTACCATGGAAATGTAAGGAGCCTAGTAAGTACTTATGAAACTATGAACCTAAGTATTCACCTTCCTGACAATTCTTGTTTTATACAGTAACATTTGTTAGAGTGTGTTCTAAATTTGTAGTTTTGAATATTTTCCAGTTATCAGTGAAACAAAATATATTAATTAATAATGACAAAGTACCCATTTCAGAATATTTCATTCATAAGTGGCCACTCAAACTGATGTCCTTTTAATCCACAAATATCCATAAACAACCACAAATGCTGTGCTCACTCCCCTCGAAGAATAAATGGCCTGTGCTGAGTAAAAAAAAAAAAAAAAAGATGAAGTGCTGATGATGTTGCCATAATATGTCCTGAATTAGATCAGATATGCAATAGTGAATGGCTGGCAAAAATAAATCACAGGTTCATAGTTACTTGGTATGCAAGTGAGGAAACAAGTAAGGAGCCTAGTCCAAATTCCCAGTTGTCCTAAAGCACTGTCTGGCTAAGTGATATGCTCAAGGCTACACAGTAGGTAAATGAAATGAAATTGGGAAAAATTCAAACCTTGAACCCTTGTTATTAGTAGACCAGAGCTTAAGTCCTCTGTACTAATTCCTAGCAGACTAACAGCTTTTAACTAAGTGGAGAAATCCATCAAAATCTGATCTTTAGAGGTAACTGTATCATAGTAATATAAATCAATGACTGCATAATGGATGCTGAAGATCAGACTGTTCTGATCATCACTCCAAATAATACAGACTATATGATCTGTCAAATGTCAATCCCTTTGGAGTTACTGCAGGACTGTATTACACAATCCAGGACTATTAATTCATGAATTCTTTCTTTAGTGAAAGGATTAAAGCAAAACTTTTAAAGCCACTACAAATGCTGCAGCACACAAATAACATTTTTACCTTCTTGTGTCTTACCTGTCATTAAAAAATAGCTATTCTGCCTGATATTACTCAGTACAGGTCTGACCAATCAGAATGGCTGATAATTCCATACTGCTACAGCATATGCCTTCAGAGTCAACAAAGCAGGATCCTAGTCAAATGAGGCCCTATGCCAGGTAATGAACCAGGTCTCTGCTAGCCATACCAATATCACATTCCTTGGCTATCTCTCTCAGTTGCCATAAAACACTGTTCAAACATGTCAGTGTTCATGCTATTTTCTTCTTTACTTTTACCTTAATCTCAGCGATTTGGATTTCATTTGACACTTTTCTTTCATATTTTACAACAAAACACTGACAACCATTTTCTAAACAAAACAATCTATTCTCACATTGAAAATGGGTAGCATGAGAAACTTAAAACTTCTCTTCCCTTGAAACTCATATTCATTGAAAGTATCAAGCAATTCATTAAACTACAAGAGTTGTGCTGGGATTCATAATCACACAGCATATAGAAGTACTAATCAGCACCTTTTGAAAGGTGCAGGAATTCAAACGAAAATATGTATCACATTTGCGAACAGTCTGGGGTGGCCCATTAAACACAGGTGCCCTCTCTAGGAGCAGTCTAGGAGTACTGTCTGGTGGAGTAATTTAGATCACACAGAAGACAAACAAAGGCTGAGGGGATAAAATCCTTCACTATATGAAGCAGGTCTAAAAGCTCATAGCCTTACTCATCTGCATTAAGTGCTAGAAAAAGTGTTGTAGGCCAAGAACAGCGCATTTCACAACTGTATTCTTATAAAAAAACAAGCTGAATTAAAAATGTTTTCATAGTTAATATATTACTTTTAAACTCATAAACTTATTGCTGTCCAGTTTACTCACAGTTAAATAATTGCACACACTCGAACTTTCAAACAAAGAAACCAAGGATCATACCCAAAAAACATGGGTCACATGAGGATCTATATTATAACCTTGAACTATTAAAAGAGCGAAGGATCTTTACTAGACTCCTTAAAATCGAAAGCACTAAATCCCAAACACACCAAACAGTGATTTCTTTTCCCAGGGAAAAAACGCTGCTCCGCAAAAAACAAAAATCCAAACACAAAATAAAGTGTGGGGCTTCACCCCCACACCCCCCATGTGAGGGGCTATACCCCTTGCACCTCCATACTTAAATATGCCAACTCTAAGATCACACCACAGTGGAGGAAATGGCAAAGTCCCGAAAACGGCCCATTGATTTTTTTCCCTGGAAAAAAATTGCTGTTCCGTGTGTTCAGGATTTAGTGCTTTCAGTTTTAAGGGGTCGATTAAAGAGCGTTCACTCTATTAATCATTTGAGGATATAATATAGACCCTCATATGATGATGCTCCTGTTTACTGAAATCAGTTTTCTTCCTTTACACCATAACTATTCTTGGGCATAGGTAGTTACTAGGCCTGCAGTCAAAAGGACCATTGAGGAGCTTATCTGAAATTTCAGGTTGCTTCAGAAGCACTGCCTGGTTAAGTGACTTACTTAAGCTTACACAATAGGTGAATGAGAACTAAGGGATCCGATCCCTGTACGACAAAAACTACAACTCACAATCTTAACCCTCTGCACCAACTGCCAAACCACAGGAAAAAGAAAAATGAGAGAGAGGGGATTTAAACCCAGGCCCCAGAGAGAACTTATTAATGCTAACCTGGCAGGTGGAGCAGACTATTAAGTTTCCATGTTAAGACCTGCTCCCAAAGTGCAGGGTATTGATCTTTAACAAGGGCATTTTATACACACATAGACATGCACACACAGACAGACACACACACCCCTACCATCCCAGCCAAAATCTTCCAAGGAAAGTTGCAAACTGACTGGGGGTGGATGAAAAAAACTTCATTAAAAATGGAAAATCATTCCTTTTTTACTAAGTTATTATTTTTAATTTTAAAAAAGTTATTATTATTAAAAAAGGTAATATTTAATGTTTTCAATAGGCTCCAGCCATGTGCCCAATATATATATATATATATATATATATATATATATATATATATATATATATATATATATATATATATATGGGTCTAGGATGACTGAACGAAAATTCAATTGTCCGAAACCAAATCACCGAATCCACTTTAGCGAAAGTGCTTTTTGCTGAAAAAGCACTTTTGCTAAAGTCCCTAGCAAATAGTAAAAAAACAACAAAATCAAACACAAAAAACACAACTCATGTTTATGCAGGGGGGCAAGACACCCTGCACCCCCCCATGTGGGGGGCTGTGCCCCCCACACCCCCTCTACTTTTATATTCTCACACTGAGATCGCGCTACAGTGGGGAAAAGGGAATATTCCCTTATCCCCACTGTACTACAATCTCAGCAACAGCCATTCCCCCACAATTTCCCTTACCTTTCAGCATACTTCCGTGAAAGTACTTTTTCAGCAAAAAGCACTTTCGTGCAAGTATGCCTGGCCATTTCAATTTCAGAGAAACGGACGTTCAGCAAACTGTCCGTGAGCCATATATATATATATATATATATATATATATATATAAAATCTATATACTTATGTGTGTTTGTGCTTATATATATATATATATATATATATATATATATATATATATATATATATATATATATATATATGTACATAAACATATCTATATTTATTTGAACTATGTATTAGTGTCAATAGCATAAGTTGAGTTTCCCTTATTTATATATCTTATAAAATGCCACTAAAATTGGGTAATTTTATTATTCTGTAATAAAGAAGCATCTCAGATCTTAGGGGTCAGTTCTGAACACTTTATTCTTTTATTGCTAATACAAACAATAAGTTAAAGTCTATTTTATGTAACGTATACATATTTACACAGTTGATATTGCAGAAGGAGTCATTACTTGGCACATTGTGGGTGTTGCGAAGAGCACTTCTGGCTAACATCAAAGATTGAAACAATACTAATTTCATGTTCTTTTGTCATATTTTGACTTAGGAACAGGCTCCATTCCCATCATGGTATTAGAAACCCAAAACACTTGGAGAAATTAAAAAAAATGTTATTTATTGTTCAGTAGTCATTTCTGATGAATAAAAACTTATTCAAAGATTATAGTGATACTTAGACAGCTTCTATGAATTAGATAATGGACCCAAGTAAAATATTAATCAAACTTAAAGCAAAATACTTTTTTTAATGCAGCCCCACATTAAATTTAAGGACAATGTCCATATGGACAGGTAAGTAATAATCATTCTGCTTTGTTGTCCTGACTGACATTTTCTCTATATGTCTTAACCATGTCAACTTTGTTGACAAGGTGAAATTTTGATGCTTTACTCTCTGAAAACATGCCTGTATTTGCAAATACAAAAAGGCTTCTAGGCAAATCTCTGCTACATCTAGCCATCTTTACCATCAACGTACTTATTCACATTTTTGCATGAGGTCAGGGTATCACATCAGTTACCACATCCTCTGTCTATGAAGTGCTATTCTCCTGTCTACCTTTCTTCCTCAATAATCATGCACAACTATCGGAAATCTTCTCTTGTTCAATCCATTCATCTTTCCGTTAAATACCTTCACCTCCGCTTGCCTTTTTCATGTCTCTGCAAAATCAGCTTTGGATTTCCTGCATATGTGATTGTACTACTATAATGTGTCCTTGTTGACCATCTTTGCAACTGGGGATACTTTAGCTCTCACTCATGTTCTCATTCCTTCATCTGTCCCAGAGGGGACATCTAACTACGCATATTATGCACTTCATCTGTATCACGTCAACCTTCCTGAATTACTCTACCATTACTGCACAGGTTTCTGTGTAAGATGGAAGCACTGTTTGAGGCATTGCTTTATATACCATACTTTTCAGCATCTTTTAAATTCTTCTTTCACATACCATGCCTGGCACATTGTGCCAGGTAACTGCATCACCTCTGATTCTACCTTTGATCTTCTCATTCAGATTTCCTTTTTCCTCAGACATGCATCCTATGCACATAAAGGTCTTAATCTGTTCCATTACTTTTCTGTCTGTCCCAGTTTTCATCTTCTCTTAATTTTCCCCATTTGCTGCCAAGACTACTGTCTTGTCTATACTCAGTTTCATTACATGTGCTTTCAGTTTTTTTTCCTTTGAGTCTATCATTTGCTGAAATTTCTGTTAAGTCTGTCTGCAATGCAACATCATCTGCATACAGCAGCTTTGTTGATGTGTCTCCTCTGACTTGCATGCTGATGTTGTCCATCACTAGTACAATCAGGAGTGGACTCACTGCTGAACTGTGATGCACACCCACTCCCACTAGGAACCTCATGAGACTCCATACACCATTTGTATTTGCATTACCACTTCTCTGTACATAGCTTGCATTAATGCTACCAATGACCCTTTGACTTGACATCATTGCAGGACTGCCCAAATCAACTTTCTTTTAACCTTGTGATATATTTTCTCCATGTCTAAGAATGACCAATTGAATCCTTCCTCATTTCCAGCTTCTTCTCCACTATGTGCCATCACTGCAGACATTGAGTCAGTTGCAGTTCATCCTTATATGAATCTGAGCTAGGCATTTCCCATATGTCATTCTACTACTTCTATGCATTTGTTCAATGCTCAGTGTATTCATTTTGACAAACTCAAAGCCAGAAAGGATTCATAATCTCCACTCCCAACATAGTCGAAGTAACTTCACTAATCTAGTATCTGTGAACCAAAATCAAATCACCCCTTGCTAACTGAAACAAGATTAAGCAGAGCAATTAATGTAGATGTTCCATAAGCATTCATATTGGGTTTAGGAGAGAATATCAATTTTATAATTAGGAAATGTTGTTTATCATAAAGAGTGTACTACCCACACTAATTAGTAAATTGGAAAAATCTAATTCCCATACTTAAGACAGTAATGAGACCATCTTTAATATAGTGTAGCAGTGTATGTTTATAGCAAGACTGAAATTAGGAAATGAAACCTATTCAGAAGACTTTCATTTGACAGATAACTACAGTTATGCATATAAGATATAATGACTGACTAAATAAGTAATCTCTCAGCTCAAGGGGTGACTGTATTTTGATGTACAGATATCAGATTACTCAAGTTATGTTGATTATGTTACCTTTTGGTATAAGTATTATAATTGCTTCCTTCCATTACTTGGGTACATTTGTCAGAAATGATGCCATAAATGTAATGATGCTCTTTAAACAATAATATCAGATTCAGCTGCAGGTATGGAGTTAATAGACTCTTAAGGCCTGAATACCATTTCAGTTAAGACATCAGGATAAGAATTTGTATTATTAATCCTAAAGTACTCTATGTCATTGCAAAAATAATTTTTGCCATCAAAAAAAATATCAAAAAGAATATTTGCTACCTCATAATTATCGGTGACAGTGGAATCATCATCTACAATACTGATATTAGAAAGATCCTCCTTACTATTCACTCTTGAATTTAAAAAATGCATTCTTTTTATTACCAATATTCAGCTAATTAGAATTTGTACTCAGCATATTAATTTATCAATCTCCTATCCTGACATTTCAAGCAGTTTTGGCATGGATTTTATTTCTTTGTACTGCATTAGGTTGTTAATATCCCCTTTGTTGTTGTGCTCTAGCAATTTAATGATTTTTCTCCAGTCATCGGGGATAAACCTCTCTTTTCATATCATGATGAGTACACTCAACAGACATTTCTCCCATATGCACCCCTATATCTTGGTCATATCTACTACAATTTTATCTAAGCATGCTGTTTTCCTGACTAAATCTTCCAAAGCTCACTTCATACATTTTCTAGGTTGAGTTTTCCTTCCTCTTTCATTGTAGGTTGTGTACAGGGCAGAACATCTAAGGTGTGGTTTTCTTCTTTCTGAAGCTTCTTGAAGTACTCCTTCCATCTACCTTTGATGTTCTTTGGACTTGGGAGCAAATTATTCTCTCATCCTTTATACACGGAGTCTGATGACTATATTTTTCTGTCATTGTCCTGTTACCCGAATAGGGCATTTTTACACTAACTTTCCTAAAGCTGGTAGAGGTTGCCTGTTGTCTTCTGCTTTGAAATTGAGGCTGCTGTCCTAGTTTATTTTCCCTTCAACTAGTATCCTTCTTAGCCAAGTCCATCTTTTCTCTCTCCCACTCACTTTTTCATGCACTCATTCCTTCTCTTGATATCTTTCTGGGTTTCTGCATTACATCACCTGCTTTCCTAATGTATCATATTCCATACCTGGCTTAACTGCATATTTTATCTAGCATCATTGCACATGCTGTTTTGAGTCACTGCCTTTCCTCTTCTGCTGCACCTATTTCCTCTTCTTCCAGAGACACCAGAGCCATGGGTATTTCCTTGAACCCTTGTGCTTTCACTATAGTTAACAACTTGGCATTCACTTAGTATCTACTGATCTTAAAGCCTTGTCTGACCACTGCTTGCAGTTGATTTAACCATCATTTGTTTATGCTGGAGGTAGACCACTTCACTGTGGATTACTTGCAATCTTTGATTTAACCCAATGCCCTGTCTTACTAGGAAGATATATACCTGAAACGTGTGCTGGCTGTTTTTGCATGTGATCTTATAAATCTCTTTTGGTGAACCATGCATTGATAAAAATACCATACAGAAGTACAAAATGGCCTTCATTGCCCTTGTTGCAACAACTTTGTGGACACAATCCTGATATCTAGTTCTGTCTATGCTGATGTGAGTTTCTAGTGTACCCATTACTTAGACCAGCTCACTCTGTCCTAGTTTATTGACGATGCCTTGCAGGTGTTCCCTGAATCCCCTTTTTTCGTCAGCATTACTGCCCTGCATAGACTATTGTTAAGTTTCCATCTGTTATTGATTACAGTTTATTAATCTACTCTAGTTGTACTGAAAGTGTGTTGCTTCACTTACTCTGTTAACCTAAACAAATAATAAAACAAATTAATTAATATTTAATTGTATAACAATCTAAATAAGTACATAAGTAAAATTAATTAATAATTAATTAATGTTATCCTGTGTTCCATAAAACTCATTTCTTATTATATAAACATTCTTATTTATTTATTTATTGACATTTGTTTACCATGAAAGTCAAAGTGGGTAACAAATATCCATTTTCAGCAGAGGTCTAGGGACAAATTTTCCAGAAAGTTAAATAACATCAAATAAACACTGGTACATGTAATTAAAAGGTATATAGGTACACAGTTTGATAATGGAATACATAGGATATAATAAAGCATGAGGAGACACCAATAATGTAAAAATAAAACTAATAAATGACAATTAAATATGACAGTAAATATATACAAAAGTATTAGAAGTACAGTCTGTAGATCAGAGTGTGTGTATGTACCTTTAAGAAGCATTTCCAGATGTAGGCACGTATGCAAATAAATGCTGAGCACGTGCAGGCAGCAGTGCTATTTTGAGAGAACAGGCAGTGTTAACATGTATGAGTGTGGTAGTCAGTCTGTTTATGTTTATTTAAATTTAAGTTACAAAGCCTCATTCCTGATGTGTTTGTGTGTAATAAAGCTGCTTAAACAGAACCCATAAATGTTTGCCTACTTTATCCTGACCAGACAAGTGACACAGTCTACCATGTTAGGGAATAAAAAAATAAAAAGATACAAGTCCACCCTAAGAGTGGGGAGAGGGTAGGTGTTGAAAGGTATAGATAGTATGATGAGAGGTTAGGTTAGTACGGATGTGAAGTATTTGTTAATACCGATCATACAAGGTGAGATGCATCAGCAGAGCCATGAGATAGTGAGACATTCTTTGAGAGAGGACTTAAATAAATGGAGGCTAGATATAGTTTTTATTAAATATGGGATGAGTTCCACAGTGTGGATATACAGTGTGAGTATAAACATTGCCCAATACGTTTTTGGTTTATTGATTTCAAGCAGTTTTTCTCTTAGAAGTGCAGAGGGTGGTTTGGCAGATAGTGATGAAGATAGAAGGTCAGGTAGAGGAGCTATATATTATTTTATGGGTTAGAAAAGACTGTGTCTGGGTTGGCTGATGTGAGAGTTTTAACGGGTTGAGAGCACGTAATGCAGAGCAATGATGAGCTTTATGTGGCAGGTTAGCTGCAAATTTAGCCATCTTATTATAGCATTGCTGCAGTTGTGATGTAAGAGAGATCTGGATGTTAGTCAAAATAGGTAAGCCATAGAGAAGACATTGTAAAAGATAAATGTTAGCTAGGGTGATTCTACTAGAAGGAGTAAGGATTTTTTGTGTCTCTATACTAGACCTAGCTTTTGATTAGTTATTTTTATACAGTTCTGTATATGAAGACCAAACTTTAAATTGTCAGCTACGGTGACTCAAAGCAATTTTGTATTGGTAACTACTTCAATACCTACATTGTTTAAAGAAGTAATGTAGAAGTTACTTTTAACATTGGCATGGGGCTTTGGAAAAATACTAGTAGTTTAGTTTTTTTGATTAAGTAAAAGTAGTTTTTTATGCAGCCGCAGTTCAACTGAGCTGAAGGCATTTTGTGTCATGCATTGTAGTTGTCTTGGGCTGTCAGCTGAGCAGATGAGAGAAGAGTGATCTACATACTGAATAAGACAAGCTTACTGAGAGGAGGTATTTAGGTTATTGATGAAAATGTTAAAGGTCAGTGGAATGAGAATAGGGCCTTGAGGAGCACCTGTTTTAAGTAGAAAAAAAGGAGAGAAAGCAGAGACCCAGTTGACAGTATTTAGAGAACCATAGAAGAGATGGTTTGGAAAGGCCCAAAGAGGGCATTTGAGTCAGAGCTTTCTCATGTGACTGTGTCAAAGGCTTTTGACAGATCTAGAAAAAAACAAAAGAAATAAACTTTCCTTGGTCTTTAGCCTTATTGGTGTTAGAAAGGTTGAGCTGTAGTGGTGCTATGGCCTAGTCAGAAAGAATGCTGCAGTTAGGAGCTCATTTTGAAAGAAGTACAGAAGGAGTTGGTTATGAATAATGGATATGAATAAACTAGGCTAAGCTGCATGCGGGTTTCACTTTACTGACTTCCACCTCTGCAAAATCTTAGCATGTATAAATGTAACTACTGTTTGTGTATAAATGTTAATAGAAATGTAACTACTCTGTTTTTAACTGAAACTTAGTATAGTGCAATGTAAGCAAACTGAGCTTTTCTTCCTGGGCCTCCACTGAAAATGGGTATTACTCAGTCCCGGTAAACAAAGACAAATAAATAAATATTAAATATCTTAGAAAGGGAGGACAAGATGGCAATCGGTCTAGATTTCGGAGGAGTTACCTCCTTTATGGAGGGAAAAGATGAAGAATTTTTTTTTACACAGGTCAGAGAGATAGGAGTATTGAATAGATGTTAATGACAATTGAGACTGGGAATGCTATAGAGTCTGCGGCAAGCTTGAGGTACTCATTCGGAAGATCATCAGCAGAAGGAGAACAGGGTTTAAGTTTCTTTTTTAACTGTTTAGTATATGATGTGGAGACAGGGTTGAGATTAAAGGCATGGATGTCAGTACTAATAGAGTTATGAGGTAGAGTTAATAGTTGGGGAGATTTGGAGGTAAGAGAGGCTATGATGATAATGAAGAAAGTTATATATTTGGTAGCTGTTTCTGAGGGGGATAAGTCTGGATAGGGGTTTGGTGAGGAAGCAGAGCCAAGTTGAAACATTTTCTTAATTCAGCTCCACAATATCTTTGGATTTTTTTACGATTATCTTGTGGGTCAGAATAATATCTTTTTGTCTTGATGAATTTGCTTCTTGGAGAGGTTGCATAACTCCTTGTATAAATGTCAGGTTTGAGGGGGGGTATCTTTGCGCTATTCTTTACATGCTTTGTCAAGCTTTTGCATGATCATTCTTGTAGAATGAGATAGCCAGGGGATCTGAGTGTTTTTTATCTTTTATTTCAAGTAGGGGCAAGGGTATTTTAAATTATTCATGAATACACTGTTTAATTTGCTGACAGATTCATCTAGGAGTAGGGTTTTGAGTGGAGACCAGTTGACAGATTTTAGTAAATTATTGAGTTTATTGTGATGAACGTTAGAAAGATTTCAGGTAGTTATGTACAGATGTTTTTTTTTAGCCAGTGGTTGATTTCTCTGTTGGTGAATATAACATGATAGTTGCTAAGGGAATAAGGTAGTACCTCTGAGACTGCATACTTGCTAAGGTCAAAGACGAGTATCCAGTCAAGGATAGAATGTTTATGATTCACTTTTTTGAGATGAGTAGAGGAAGAGATCAGCTGTTTGTACCCACACAATTTAAGTCTAGTAGCCGGGGTGTTAAATGTCACAGATAACCAGTCAGTGTTAATGTCACCTAAGATAATGCTTTTATTAGTGACATTTGTAGCTATCCTGCAAAGAATTTCTTCTAATAAGCTAATATTATTACCTGGAGGTATGCAGAGGGTAACTATGCAAGCTATGTTTATTAACTTTGGAAGAGGGAGATAAGAAGGTCTGCATTTTTTTGAAGGTTGGTATGTTAGTTTTGAGGGGTGATAAACTTACACAGTTATTATATACACTTACAATACCTCCCCTTTGTGGAGTCTGTCACATCAAATTGCACTGTAACCAAGGGATCGAATTTTATTTTTTATTTATTTGTTTTATTTTATTTTATTTTATTTTACATTTGATGACCAGGAAAGTCTGACTGGACACAGGTCCATTTTCAGCGGAGGCCCGGGGAGAAAAGCTCCTCTTAAAACAATGCTAACAAATACATTTTATAAAATACAACACCATCTTCTTAATGCATACAAATATTATATAAGAACATATTTAACATTTCTTCACAGACATATGTAAAAATACATGACTGTATTCTTAAGGCATAGAAATAGTATATAGGAACATATTTAACATTTCTTCACAGACATATAAGTCAATACCATCGTAATAAAACATTGTTAGTTAAGAATAAGTATTCAGAAGTTAGGCACTACTAGGTGATCTTTGGCAGAATCTTTGCATCACTGCAATGTAGTGGGTTAGCCTGGGGAGTCACATGGGCACAGTCAGTTGTTAAAATAGTGGGTTTTGAGTAGTTTCTTAAATTGTGGAGCAGAACTTGTAGAAGTTATGTGATTTGGATGTGAGTTCCAGGTTTTTGCTATTGTACAGTGGTGGTGGTGCTGTGGTAGTGTTGTCACCTCGCAGTAAGACGCTGTCCAGTTCGACTCTCAGCTAGAGCGTCTTCTGCGTGGAGACATGCGTGAATGGGCATACCTCCATTGAAGGTTGTGCATCAGGGCTGGTAACTCAGCATGTAAAAATCAACTACCAATCATTAGTGAACTGGAGTTCCGCTGTGGTGACCCCTAACCGGGAAAAGCCGAAAGACACAAACAACAGGCAAAGAGAGTTTTGCCTGCTTCATTCTTATGTTTGATGACATTTATGAGATTTCGGTCTGTTGATCTTAAGGCTCAGATGGTGGTATAGGGTTGTATTAGATCCTGTAGTATAGGGGATTTGTCAGGGAGGTAGTACAGTTTGTGGGCTGTGGAGAGTTGAGTAGTAAGAAGTAATTGGGGCAACTCAAGCCAGTTGAGCTGTCTGAGGGAAAGACAATGATGGACTCTATTAGAGGCACCTGTAGCAAACTTGGCAATCTTGTTATAGCAAGATGCCATTTTGTTTTGTTCACTGCGGCGAAGATTAGTCAGGATTGGGGAGGCATACAGTAGGGTGGATAATAGGTGGGTTCTTGCAATACTGGCTTGGGTATAATTGGTTATGAATCGCTTGTTCCTATACAAGAGACCAAGCTTTTTGTGAACCTTTTTGATTGTTTGGGCTATGCGTACATCAAATTTGAGATTTTTGATGATTACTACTCCTGGGAGTATAGTGTGTGCTGTTGGGGTGATTGAGGTATTATCCTTGGAGTTTATGGTGAAATCATTGTTTAGTGCAGGAGATCGACCAGGACTGAAGAGAATTAGTTTTGTTTTTTTGGGATTGAGTATAAGCATAATGCTAAAAAAACATGCTTCAGCCAGAGTTAAGTTGTGTTGTGTTATTGTTTGAAGTTTGCTTAAGGTTGTGGCGGTGCATATGATAGTAGTGTTGTCAGCATACTGCACTATAGAGGCAGGCAGAGAGGCTGCAGCTATCTGATTTTAAATATGGAGAATAGTAAAGGACCAAGAATGGAACTTTGAGGGACTCTTATGGATAAAGGTAGAAGGGAGGATAGTTGGTCCTGCCAAAGAATTGCTTGTTGTCGGCCTGATAAACAAATGTTGAACCATGATATAGTGAGGGAGTTTAGGTTAAGGGTAGATAGAATTTTGAGAAGCATGCTGTGGTTGACCATATCAAAGGCTTTGGATAAATCTAAGATTATAGAGGATACAAAAAGTCTGTTGTTTCTATGGGTGTTGACTATTTTGATATACAACAATAGGGCTGTTGTGGTACTATGGGAAGGTTGAAACCCATGTTGAGATGATGATATAAGGTTATTTTTAGGAAGTATTGCATTAGTTGTGTATGTACTACTCTTTATAGTATTTTTGATAAAGGTGATAAAATTGCGATTGGGCGGTAGTTGGTGAGCTCAAGGTAGTTACCGCCTTTGTGAAGTGGAATAATATGAGATATTTTCCAGAGGTTAGGTACTTTGCATTCAGATATGGATCTATTTATAAGGGTGGACATGGGGTAAGATATGGTATCAGCTGATAGTTGAAAGAAATCAGTGAGAAGTTTGTTAGCATGGTAGGTTATAGTTTTGTGAGGAATTTAGTAATACGTTGTGTAGGTGCTGGAGAGAAGGAAAAGCTGGGGGGAGTTTGTTGTGTAATAGGGGTAGTAGGGGTTGGGGAAGGTGTGGGGTTGGTTGTGCTATTTAGGGTGTTAGGGCGAGGACTGTTTTAGTAAAGAATCTGTTGACATGGGTGAGGATGTCCTCTTTGCCGGTTGGTACTATGGATGTGGGAGTGCTGGTTTTACCTGGATGCAGTAATTTATTTATTGAGACCCAGAATTTCTGAGGGTTGTGGGTGTGTTTTTCTTGAAAGGTTTTGTAGTAATTGGTTTTATTGAGTTTTATACGCTTTTTTGGTCTTGTTCCGGAGTGCTAAGTAGTTTTGTTTTGTGGTAGAGGCTTTAAGTTTATGAAATTGAGCCCAGGCTGTATCTCTGCCATTCATTATGGTTTTAGCTTCTTTCGTTAACCAAGGGGCATAGTTAGTCTTAACTCTGATGGTTTGGGCTGGTGCATGACAGTTTAGGATTTTGAGAAAGGTTGAGTTAAAGTAGTCTACCACTTCATCTAGGGGTATGTGTTTTAGGGGAGACCAGTCACAGTGTTTTAGTTTGTTGTTTAGGTCCTTGGCTTTGAAGTTCTTTTTGTTGTGAACTATTCTGAGGATGGGTTGGTTACAATGTTGGGATTTATTGCTAATAAGGTAGGTTGATTGGTGATCACTTAAATTGTGAGGTAGGCAGCCTGATTGGTGTGCTAAGGTGTGGTCAGATAGAAGTATCCAATCTAAGATGGATTGCCATTTGGTTTTCTTATCGACTCTTGTGGGGGTGTCTATGACTTGGGCAAACCCATGAAGATTAATATGGGTAGAGGGGTTGTATTTGGTACAGTCTGACCAGTCAATATTAAAATCTACTAAGAGTATGGTCTCTTGCGGATGGGAGATAGACATCCAGTGTAGCAGGTTCTCCATAGTGTCAATGTTGTTTCCTGGTGGGATATAGGCACCTGCTATAACTATATGTTTTCTAGAGTTTAGTTTTAAATTAGCAAGAATGAGTTCTATATCACTGGTGTTTTGGGAGTTGTAGATAAGGTGCTCCAATGTGAGATGATTTTGAAACAGAATGGCTATGCCTCCTCCTTTTTTCCCTTGCCTATCTTCCTGTATAATATTGTAGCCAGGGGGTGTAATCTCATTATCATGATGTTCTGGTCTAAGCCAAGTTTCTGTTAATATGGCTAAATCTGGTTTGTATAAAGACAATAGGGCATGGAGGTCCTGAACTTTGTTAAGTATGCTTCTTACATTAATGTTTAAGAGAAGAAGAGAGGTTAGCCTGCTATAAAGTGGGTTTGGTTGGTTTAAGTTTGTATGGAATGAACAATTGGGTCCTGGGTTGGGGTGTACGTCTCCACAACAAGTGAGTTTTTGAGTTAGATATAAGTAGAGTTTAAGTAGTTTTTGTAGTATTTTATATTGTTTTTGAGATAAGTAGGGATTCATTTTGTTTCTTGGTTTATTATTAAAGTAGGAGTAACAATCAGTTGGGGGTAAGGTCACATGGAGATATAGGGAACTGTTTCAGTTTTAGTGCATTGGCTATGGTTTCTGTTTGCCACTGAGCTGGATTGGTGAGATGAAGTTGTGTGTGGTAGGATGTAAGGATGGATAACAAGAGAAGAACAAAAATAGTTACTGTGTAGAATGCTACCTTTAGGTGTAGGAAAGCCATTTTATTATTTAGTTTCTTCTCCTTATATGTTACCTTTTGTAGTGGGGAGGAGTGGTGAGTGAGAGTAGAATCTATTGACTAGATGGCAGAGGAGCAATTAAGGGAGTTAGTGACAAGGGTGCGGTGTGGTATGTTTGAATGGGGGAATGATGGTGTGGTTAGATTGGTTGATTGGGTGTGTGAGCTGGGGTGGGAGTGGCTAGCAGCTATAAGTGTAATTGAAATAGGGGTAGGTGGTAATGGGGGTAGGGTATGGGAGAGGAGTGAGTGTAGCGAATGGAGTGGGGCAGCACTGTCCTAGAGGAGCAGCAGCAGTTATGGAAAACAATTAGCTAGTAGAGAGCTATGGATTAGAGTTTTCTGGCTAGCAATTTACTTCCTTGGAAAAGCTACCTTACACCTAACTTTATGCTATTTACTTTCCGCAGAAAGAGATACTATGCCTAAATCTATGAGGAGGGAATGAACACAGGATATCTGGGGCTAGACTATGGAGGTAGATAGGGGGAAGTCTGGCACGGCAGAAGGAATGAGCACAGGATATCTGGGGCTAGACTATGGAGGTAGACGGGGGAACTCTGGCAGGGCAGGGGGGGGGCACAAGGTCTGTGGTAGTAAAGCTAGAGTCTGAGTGAGGAGGTAAGCGGGAGGACAGGCAAGAGAAGGAAGTAGAGGTACGAGGGGGATACAGTGGAAGATAGAAAGGTAAAGAAGAGAGCTAGGAAAGAGAAAAATCAGTGTGGGATAGAAAGATAGGTGACTAGGCTAAGGGCCGACTAACATCCACCTGTGGGGTGGGGGGTGCACAGCAGTGTTATGTAGCTGACCAGGAGCAGTACTCAATGGGGCACAAAAATAAGGCAATACAGTCAGCAGTATGTCTTATTAACACTGAAAATACATTCAAATACTGTTGCTGTAGAGGGATTCCTCCAATTGAGCAATATTCTGAATAGGGATGATCTTCAGGAGTTGGCTGGAATTATACAAGCCTGATTGCTTTAAGTGTCAGGGACCTTCAGCCAATCAAAATCCTCTAAGTGAGCAGAAGAAATAGCATTTGTTTTTTCAACTAGAGCTAATCGGATCTCCTCCTTTCTGACTTTCAGGTACTTCATTATCCCTTCTTGATGACTTGAGCTCAAATCACTTAACTGCTGAAGGATCTCTTCATCTGACAACTGTGCACTGACAGCAGTTTCAAAAAATGACACAGTCTCATCTATAATCTCCAACCATTCTGTCAGGTTCCAGATGCTACCATAGTCCTGGAAATGAGGAAGTACACTGCCACAAACTGCATCAATTATTTTGTGGAAGAACTTTGGACATTCCTGTGGTGACAGTTTCTGTATCAAATGGGGTTTTAGCCATGTTTTGGTAATGACAGTAATATCTGGTGAGTATTGAAGAAATCATTCTTGCAGGTCTGCAACTTTGTTTCAAGTGCTACAAATGTTAATGGAAGTAATGAAGAGTTTTATGGATGTCATAAAGGGGTTAGGGGTAGAGGATAGTAGAATGGATAAGGCTGAGGGGCCGGGTTTGGGAAGGATGTCAGCACAAGAATGATTTTAGAGAAAAGGGGATTAGGATTAGTTAGTGTTTTTTTATAAAGTGCACGATTTTTTCCAGGTCATGTCAAAGTGAGTTGAATGCTCAGATGTTTAGTATTTGAAAAGGTGAATAGGATAGACATTAAATTAATTTGAGGAAATAAATATGAGAGAGGACTTAGCCTGAATATAATTAGGGTAGCTGGTAGTATGTGATTGTGATTAAAGTGAGAAAGTGACATGCTTGGTAGTAAGGTAACATAAAATGAGTACAAATGTGAAGATGCAAAAGGCTAACATGGCAGATAGAAAGGACTATAGAATAGTTAAGGGGAGACTGTAGTGTAATGAAAAGGAAAAGATGTTAATGGAGAAGGGAGGAGAATGAGGGGGGATAGATGAGAGTAGAAATGGCTTGCTGGAGATGACAGCCAGGGTGGTCCCTTATTATGAAGATGGAGAAAGGTTAAGACTTTAATAGAGTATAGTCAGTTAGAGAAATGTAGTTTATGCTATGTCATGGTACGGTACAACTGTGAATTAAAAGATGTACTCTATAAATCTGAGTTGAATGTCACCAAAGATGTAATACTACCACCTCAGATTAATAACTTGGAGATTCTTGCCACCAAATTGCAACTTAATAAAAATAAATGCATTAATGTCATCTGTATGTACATTCCCCCAGGTAACAATATATCTACACTTGAAGATATCCTGCACTGGCTATCATGCCATTACCCCCAAGAAACCCTACTACTTGGAGACTTTAACATAGACTGGGGCACCTGTTCCTCAGAATCCCCAACCACCCATATTAACCTGCATGCATTTACACAAATTATATCCACCCCTACCAGGATAGGTAAACCCAACCAAAAAGAAAGCATACTTGAATGGGTACTCATAAATAGTCACCCCCAACTGTACACCTCTGGTACCCTCCTTGATGGCCTAAGCAATCACCTTCTCACATATGTAATTAAGCATAAAGCCATTAATTCCCAACAACCCTTACTCAGAAAGGTTAGAAACAATAAAAACTTTGACCCTGCCAAATTCCAACAAGAACTAAACTCATGTAATTGGTCTATTCTAAAACACCTCCCCTTAGAGGAAGCAGTAGCATACTTTAACAGCAAATTCCTTGAGATCCTTGATTTTCATGCACCTGTTTGTTCAAAGAGAACCAAGGCAAAAACTGTGCCATGGCTTTCTAAAGAGTCCAAACTTAAAATTACCCTTAGAAACAAAGCATGGGCTTTATGGCATTCTTCTAAAGACCTCCAAGATCACATTAAATACAGGCAATCCAGGAACAAAACCAAAAAATCAATTTTACAAGACAAAAAAAAAAACAATACTACTGTAATTTGCAGACAGTAAATCAAAATAAACCTCAGAAGGTTTGGGCAGGTTTAAATAATCTACTACATCCTGGACAAACTTCAACCCCAATCCCTGCTGCTACTATTGATAAAACCCCTGAAGATGTTTCTGACAGTTTTAACCGATTATTTGCTGAGACAATTCAAGCCCTAGCTAGCCAACTACCTTCTAGCTCCCCTGGTCCTGAAAGTAGCACCCCTAGAAACCTACTCGCATTCAGCTTCCAACCAGTCACCACTTCACTTATCCGTACCTTGATCAAAAAATTAAAACCCACTACACTTTCTGCTGATCAACTCCCTGCCAAGTACTTACAAAAATCAGCTGATGCTATTGCTTACCCTGTCTCAATACTAATCAATCGAACCATAGTAGAAGCTAAAATTCCCTCCATCTGGAAAATATCCTATGTAATCCCACTTTACAAAGGAGGCAGCTCTACTGAATTCACCAATTATAGGTCAATAGCTACACTCTCTCCACTTGCAAAGATTATGGAAAAATGTATTCATAGACAACTCATGCACCACCTAATCCAGAATCACCTTATGGCAGACACTCAGCATGGCTTCCATCCTCATCACAGCACTACTTCAGCCCTCCTAGCCTTTACCAACACCGTAAACCATAATCACAACAATAATTATATATCCTCAGCCCTCTTCTTGGATCTTTCCAAGGCATTTGATATGGTTGATCACCAACTTTTAATCCACACCCTGCAAACATTCTAGATACTAGAGCCCTTCAATGGTGTCAATCCTACCTGCATGGTCGACAGCAGGCTGTCCTCTGGCAGAACAAACTCTCTAACCTTCTACCTAACACCCTTGGAGTACCACAAGGCTCTATACTAGGGCCCTTGCTGTTCTCCATCTTCATTAATAACCTTTATACTGTCATCCCAAATGTCAGCTGTATCCAATATGCTGATGACTCTACTCTGATTTGCTCAGCCACATCTCCAATAGAGTTATGGTCAGCTACCCAGACCACCTTTAATACAATAGAAAACTGGCTTTCTGAACGTCGTCTGATCCTAAATCCCCAAAAAAACTAAAATGCTGTTATTTTCACCAACACGTAGGTCTACCGCTTTCACCTTTACCATAAATTCAAATGATGGCACAATAATCTCCCCTGACCCCTCTACAAAACTATTAGGTGTCATCATAGACAATAATCTAAAACTCGACCTACATGTTAACCAAACTATCAAAACCAAAAAGAAACGATGGCAGAATAGCACAAAAATGAAGTTTAATTCACAAAGTTGTGGTTCTATAACAGCGTAATTACAGCGTGTTTTCGTGTATTTTATTGGATTTTATCTTGTGGATTTTACTTTGTGAATTAAACTTCGTTTTTGTTCTATTCTGCCATCGTTTCTTTTTGGATTTGTGCTTTGTTTTGAAGCCTGCTGCTTTGCTTATCGCTGTGCTCAAACTATCAAAACCATCAATAAAAAACTAGGGTCACTTTACAGAATAAAAGCCTTCCTAACCCCTCCAGCTAAAATTGCCATAGCTTGCTCTCACCTTCTTTCAACCCTTCTGTATGCATCCCCTCTACTCTCGAATTTAAACAAGGCTGTCCTTAACAAACTCTCAATTTGCTACAACCACATTGCCAGGTTTGCCACTGGGCTGCCTTTTAGGACACATCATTGCATCAATCTAAATCAGCTTGGTTGGCTTGAACTACCCAGCCTAATCCAGTATAACCAACTGATTATGGCCTATAAAATCCTCTATAATCCAGACAATACTCCTGCACTTAAAAATATTATCACCCCCTATAACAATCCCAGACCGCTTCCATCCTCTAACAAACTACTAATTCAGACTAGCAAAATTAATAACACAGCCAGTGATTCTCTCTTTGCAAACTCTGTAAGTAGATCCTGGAACTCTCTTCCAGCTGATATTACCTTACTTTCCACCTTAGGTCAATTTAAAACTAGACTCAAACAACATTTTTCATTTAACTGGCTATGTCAATGTATCAAGCCTGACTAACTCTCTCTAGAATGTGTAAAAATCTGTTAACCAGTTTACTGTGCAATTTAATTTAATCCTGACTTGCGCTCAGGATTAACTCTAACCTGTGGAACTTGTTTAACTTGCTTACTTATGTAATCTCTGTAAATAGTATGTTTGTAATATGTAATGCTGGTATAATGTAATGCTGTATCTGTTTACCCTTGGAGCTTTTCTCCCCGGGTCTCCGCTGAAAATGGACATGCATCCAGTCAGACTATCCCGGTCAACAAATGCAGAATAAAAAAAATAAATAAATAAAAAATAAAAATAAAATGTAGTGGAAGAATGATTAAGTGGCTGATGTGTATAATAAAAATCTTGTGGGTATTATGTTTTCTGTCAGTGTTATATAAGGAAGGGTAATACTGAAGACGGACTTGATAAGGAGGAAGAGGTGAATATTGTACAATGGGGAAAAGGAGAATAAAAGTACAGACTGTAAAGTTAGAAGAATGGATAAGAATAAATTATGTGAGGAAGTAGAGAAGAAGTGTAGAGGGAGGGTGACATAAGACTGTAAAGGGGATGTATGAATGCTATTGGTTAATGAGATAGTAGCAGGGATTGGTGAGGCTACATAGGAAGAGGATGGGATAGAAAAGAGGAAGGGGAGGGGATAAGCTCAGTATAATTTTAGATAAGAATGGAGTTGGTGGAAATTGAGGGTTCTGCAGGGGAGCATAGTGAGCTCTAGCATAGCGAGAATGAATGGAGCAGGTTAGAACCCCTCAAAGATAGCGGTATTAGCCCATGAAAACAATTAACGACAATGGAAGTAAGGGAAGGTTTAAACAGCAGTATGAGAGCTTTTGCTTATATAATGTGAGTAACTCAACAGGACAGTGAAGGAGAGAAAGTTTAAAAAAGTCACTCATGGCTAAGAACGCCATACATTAAAACCAGGACACACTGAGCATGGCCAAGAAAGCCATATGTATTATTAAAGTAAAATTGCTTTAACAAGGCTGAAGTACATTAACATACAAAATGTCCTTTTTGTTTAGCAGTAGCACTGGCTGCACGTTCAGTAGTACAGATGGTTTTAGCAGCTTACCTAGTATCAGCCTTAGATCATCCCTATATAGAAAGATGGGGAAACTGACGACTTTCAAGACTGGGTGGGAGAGACAATGTTTCAAAACTAGTGGTAGTCTTATATACTTTCTGCACTAAAATATGTTTTGCAGGTTGCAAATCCACTCAGCACAGTGGACATAATTGTATGCAGAAAGATGAGGAAACCAGTAACTTGCAAGATTGGGTGGAAGGGGCAATCATGCAAGCTCGGAGCAGCTATGTTCCTGTGTGTATAGTGGTGGTGGGGTGCTGTACTCATGCATTTTACTTACAAAATCAGGTTTTATACAAAACTACATTTTTTTATAACATGCTAAACAAGTTGCTCCCCATTACTATTCAGAATATATGTTCTTATATCAAGGCTGAAAATATTGAGAGTGAATTAGGTCCTTGGCTATCACCTATGGCCAAAATCTAATACAAACAAATAGGGCCATAAGTTCGTAATAAGTTTATAAGGCCAAGGAGATCACTTAGATGATCAATTACATCAACCAGTACTGGTGGGTGACTAACACTCTTTCGCATTAAAGAGATTTTCCACACATAGCCCAGGTGAAAATCTGCAATCACCCAGTCAATCATTCAATCGGGTTTTAAAGGTTACTGCTCCTTAGCACATCAAACTGTTACATTTTCTAAGAATACTTTGAGAATTGTATCTTCCAATTGCAGTTTGTATATTTTAAATAGAGTCTTATAAAGTATTTTATGGATTGTTACAGTTGTAATCACTTCCCCTTACTGTGCATCCTTCTTCCCTCTGTTTACTTGGATCTCTAAAAACAGCAATTATGTCCATAGGTACTCACAACAGAAATAAATTAAACTGAATGTTCCTTAACACTAAATGTTTGGAATGCCTGACTTTACTTTCATTACTAAGTCTGCAAATTCAGAAGGAAAAATGTTCTAATTATTATTATGTGTTGTGTCGGATTTTGCTGTTCACAAATTCCATTTCATCTGAAATTATAAACTGAAAGAACTCAGCAGTTTGAACATCAATTGTGTAAAGTTTCAGTTTTCATTTTATAACAGTAGCTTTGTCAAATGCATATTATCACACCTCAGATGATGCATTGTCAGCTAGATATGCAACTGTTTTCCTTTATCAGTGTTTCAGTAAATTAAGGCAGATGAAAAGCAATAGCAGATCATACATTTGTTCAGAAACGGTTAAGCTCATTCAGCCTTGAGGGACAGCTATGTCTTAGGGAATGAAAAAGAAAGAGCAACAGCTAATGATCAGAATTTCTTTGAAAAGTGGAAGTAGATAAAGTGGGCATAAAGGCTGATGGACAATATAATATGCATTAGCAATCTAAGCATAAAAAATAATAATCAGATCTCTCAAGATACAAGACACCATGGTACAAGAAAAGTATAAACAAAGCAGGCTACTTGTATTATTAAATGACAGAACTATAATTTAAAGTAGAAACGCACAAAACCGGCTTCCACAAGCAGGGAAAGTAATTGCAAATCAAATTATATGATACACTTTTTGAACTGTGGGTTTGAATCATTTTATTTGTTTGCTTATTTGGTTAAAGCTAGTTAGATATTTAGTTAGATAGTATGTTCATTCATTTATTTGTGTTTGTTAACCTGCTGGGTAGACATGTCCAAAGACATTTTGAATCACAAAATGGGTGCCGAAGCACAAGACAAATGCACACACACACACACACACACACACACATACATATATATATATATATATATATATATATATAATACAAAATATTTGAAATACATTGAAGTACAAAGCCAAAAACACTTGCAATAGAGTGTAAATTAGCAACTTAAGTAGTAAATAAATTTATTATGGAAAAAAATGATAAAAGAGATCAGATAAAACCTACAACTAATTGAAAAAAAGAATCACAAGCTAAAAATTACAACTGCACATCGTATGCATGTCATGCATCAAGTGGTGCAGCTTACTCCTACTATAATCATGCAAATAGAAGACTGTCATCATGTATGTGATATTAAACAGCACATTCACTAAAGAGTTATTGGTCTATGGCAGACAAGACATTCTTGTAATGAGTCATGACAATATTTTGAGCAGGGAAAGGGCACTGGCATGTTAGCAGTAAAAAGAGAGGGGGAATTGTTACGTCCTATGTGATAATGCAATGAGAAATATGTACATGTGGAAGCTAAGGGGAGAAAGAGAAAAAAAAGAAAGAGAAGAAAGTGTCATTAGAGTAGTTATATAGCAGATGTGAGGACACCTTGATACACATATTTACATAGCTGGCATCATCAGTTTGATGTGCTCTATACTGCAAGATGCAAAATTTTGCCGTGCAGAATGTGTTTTATAAGATTAAGATTATCATATGTCCAGATTACAGTTGCATTTGTAGCTTTATTCCTGGTAATCATTTAGTTTGTGTCAAAATGCTCTGTAATCAGTGGCATATCTTATTTATTCTAGAAGGCTGTTCCATTTCACAAGAACAATCGTACTGAAACTTATTTGGCCAAGGGCCAGATTAAATGTTGATCTCACTAGTGTAAAGGCACTGTCATCTAAGTTAGATAGTGAGCCAGATTCAATAAAGCAAAATCTCCATGTCAGAATAGTGGAGCAGCTTCTGCATGGAATATGGCCGCCGAGTGATCCAGTAAACAAGGCTGGGAGTGTGCACGAGCCTGCCAGCACTACTCTGACATGGACACCACTGAACAATGTTAATTATCTCATTTGCTGGTGAAAACCATGCAAATGAGGTGAATTAGCAATTCAGTAAGCAGGCAGACATCCATGTCAGAGCAGTGTTCATTGCAGAAATGTATTCGGTTACTAACCGTGTACATTTCTGAAAAGATCAAAATGAGGGCATGGCAGCTCAAAGTAAAGCATGTATTATGACTATTAGGCATGCCAATGGCCAAAAATATAGTCATTGGCATAGAAAGCAGTTACAAAATTATAAAAATAAAAGTTTTTTTTTTTTTTTGGCCAATTTCAGCTGTTTAAGCATAGTGCAGTGGCGCACAAACGAGATCATGCAGAAAATAAAAACAAATGTAAAAAGACAATTTTAATTGAAATCTGCATTTTGCCATTATAGTGGGTAGCATGCAAAACCAAAACAATAACAGGTAACTCTGGTTGCTAAGGAGAAAGACTCTGGTGCAGTGGTGTAACAAGGGACTAAAGCAGTGGGGTATGCAAATGAGCTAAATTTACTGAATAGCAAAATGGGAGACCGTGTCTGCCTGCACCTAACAGTGTAGGAGGTATAATGCTGCAGTGTAAGCTGGAGGAGCAGCTGACATGAAAAGGGTGTGTCAAGCTTGGTGTAAGCACAATAGAGCTATGTTGCCTATATTTGCACTCAGCTAAGCATAGCTAAGTAAGGGGGCGTGTCTGAGCTAGTTCAAGAAATGCAGAGCATGTTTGTGTACCTGGGAGGGTCCTTCCTGCTCAAAACTGTTTACTATAGCTGCAAGGGTTTGCATGGTGCACCCTGGGACTTAAACACAATGGAAATACAAAAAAAAAAAAAACAACAGAAACTAGTAGAAGTATTTACATTCAGACTTTGAAAAATAACAACTCACACTTAAGTGTTCAAAGTCTGAAGAAGTTGGTGCAGGGCGCCGACGAAAAGCAGTATCGTGGTGCTTAATAAAACTGAAGTCGTTCGTTTATTGGCGTCTTGTTTGCTTATCCCTTTGGAATTTAAAAAGACCTGCTTCAGTGAGTTTGGCTATCTGGCTGAGTTTATCTTTGATGAGTTTCACCTCTCTGACTGTGCTTATTGGAGGTGTTTAGTTCTGTGGCTTGGAATTAGGAACTGTGTTGGCTTAGTAGCAGCTTGTTGTTTTTGCCTTTGACTTCCAGAACAAGCATACGTGTGTTTGGGAGGCATTTAGTCCTGCTGTTTGACATCAGGAGCTGTGCTGGTTTAGTAGCAATTTGTTTTTTCTTGCCTTTGATCTTCATTTGTTACTAACTCGCCATAAAAACACAAGTTTATGCAGACTTGATGAAACGTCTAGACAAACCCCTGGGCAATCTGCCAAAAACTGACGTATGGACCAGGATATGACTTTTCAGCTAAGAAAAATGCCACACAAGCAGGAGATCCCCAGCCAGTATATCACCAAGTTGCTGGACTGTTTGCACAGCTTCATCAGTTAACCAGCTGTAGTCACACCTCTCAAGTGGTTTTTTTGGGCAAGAATGTCTATAGTTGGGCTCATAATGTTGGTCTGTGCATCATACATCTTGTATTCCTCTGGTAAAGCACTGTAATGATCTGAGGATGTCTTTCATTAGGTAATGACACAATACATTCCAGTATCAGACTTCAAATATGCCACAACATGTCTGCAAAAACAAACCCTGTACACCTAGCATCTTCCCTGTTTATTGTTGAAAGGTATGGCTGTAGCACACAAAACCCCGGACTGGAGTACAACTATCTCTGGACTGGAGTCCCACTCTTGCTATAGAAGGTCATACTAGGCATGCTCCTACACTTGGAGAATTACAGCCCATGTCGGAACCCACATCGGACTATATAACTGTATTGTGCATATATGTCTTTGCATACAGACAGCTAGGTAAACCTTAACGGTCTCTACACTCACCCATCAGGCAGGATTATCCTCAGCTAGCTGTAGGTGGCCCAGATGTGATATATATGCATCTGTTGTGTGTGATACACAGTCATATATATATGGGCAACATAGAACAATATGTCCAGCATACACACACATAGACATGAGGAAGAGAGAGACAGACAGTGATGGAGAGAGAGAGACACAGGGAGAAGCACACAGAGAGTGAGTCATACACAGGGATACCCTGAATGGCAGAGAGTGGTATCCTGCTGTGGACAGTGGCATACCGGTCATAATGGTCATAAAGATATCCACACCTCCAGGCTAGTTGCTCAGCATAATGCATCTGAGGTCATCCAAGTGCAACTAATTCTGGGCAAAACTGCAATCCAAATTGTAGCTTGCTACAGATCCCCCACCATGCCCCAGGATTACCACTCTTCTTTTCTTGATGTACTGGAAAATATCAGGGTTCAACCAAAAACCCTAATAATGGGTGACATCAACTACCCCACCATTAACTGGGAAAACTACTTGTGTACCAACTCCTTAGCTCAACGCTTTCTGGAATTCATAAACTCCAATGCCCTGGATCAACTTATCCACACCCCTACCAGGGGCAACAATATCCTAGACCTAGTCATTACCAACATGAGTGACCTGTGTTCCACACCTGAAGTCAACTCCTCGTTGGTCCGATCTGACCATAAGCTAATCACCCTTGATATCCACATCCCGCCCCCACTCTACATTAAGGAAACCATGGTAAAAAATTTCTCCAAAGCCAACTTCATGCTTCTTAAGACAGAAGTGGTGAACTTCATGACATGCATGCAGATGGACAATGCAGTTACAACTGCTGAATCCTACACAAATGCAGTCTATAAGCACTTACACGAGTGCATGGATTGTGCTATTCCAGACAGAACTAAGATGCTATCCTCCAAAAAAGGAAGCTAATCTGGTGGTCCCCTACCATAAACAAACTGTACAGCAAAAGGAAGAAACTTTTGCAAAAGAGAGTAAAATCGCATGAGTGGAGGAGCTCCCTGGTCAGCCTCAGTAAGAAGCTGAGATCCCTTATAAAATCCTCCAAAACTAGCTACAAAAACAAAATCACCACTAATTCTAAGGACAACCACAAAGCATTCTATAGCTAAGTCAAGAATTTGATGGCAACACCCAGATCTGCTCTGAGTTACAGCACAAAGGCACGAAAATTACAGAACCAACTGATATTGCCAACATCCTGGCAGATAGGTTCAGTGCTAACTTTACCCCCCCTCACCCCCTAAAGGGCCCATATTTATACAGGAAGAATGCAGAGTCCCTGTAATCACACCTATGCAGGTAAAAGCTGCACTCTCTAAAGCCAAAACCACAGCATCCATGGGACTGGACAACATCCCAGACTGCGTTTTACACGAATTTCGAACTGTCTCCCCACTTAAGCACCATGTTCAATAATAGCCTCACATCAGGCTTTGTGCCCACTGAATGGTGCACAGCAACAGTTATCCCACTCCATAAAGGGGGAGCCACCCCTGATCCCAGGAACTATCGACCTATTAGCCTGAAGAGCCTGGTCTGCAAGGCCATGGAACGTATCATCATGGAACTCATAAACAAAGACATTGGTAACCTCCAAACTCTGAATCCCATCCAGTTCAGGTTTGTGAAAGGCAGGTCATGCCTCCTGAACTTGATCGACTTCTTTGAGGCAGTCACCAAAGCTGTAGATGAGGGTAAGGTGGTTCACACAGCCTATCTTGACCTCGCCACGGCTTTTGACACCATCCCCCATTCTGGAATTATAGCTAAACTTACTAAACTAAGTATAAATCCCTACATTATAAGATGGGTTGCCAACTATCTCACTGACAGAGCTCACACTGTAAAAATTGCAGACTCCCAATCTGACCTCAAAGCAGTGACAAGTGGAGTAACACAGGGTTCCGTCTTGGGCCCTCTCATGTTTGGTATCTACTTCCCTGAAGTACAGGCTAACACAGAAGGTCTCTGGCTAATGAAGTTCGCAGATGACTGCCAACTAGGAGCCATAGTCAAGTCCCCAAATGATGTGGACATCCTACAGAAGGACCTCGCTGAGTCAGATGCCTGGTGTTAGAGCCATGGCCTCAAACTCAATGCCAAAAAGTGCAGTGTCATCCCCTTTGGTAAAAACTCTGTACCCATGAACTACCACATAGGCAGCAATCTACTTAATACTGAATGTGTGATAAGAGACCTTGGGACCCAGGTGGACAGTAGTCTCTCCTTTGATAGTCACATCGCCACAGTAGTCAGGAAGTCCTTCTATGTGGCACACCTCATCATAAAAGGGCTCTTATCCAGGAAAAAAGAGGTCATTGTTCCCCTCTATAGACCCATTATAGAGTACAATGCCCTTTTTGGAATGTACCTCACAAGACATCTGCAGCTGGAAATGCCACTGAAGTACCTCACAAAGAGGTTTACTGGCTTCAAACAAATGCCCTACACTGACCGCCTCAAAAACTCCAGCTTTACTCCATAGCATATTGCTTACTCCGAGGTGATCTTTGCCTAACATATAAAGCTATGTCGAACCCAGAACTGTTGGACATGCTACACCTAAAGAAATCCCAATCTCTCTGAGCTACAGGGTCTATGGACCTAAACCTTGTCACCACAATAAACAGGACATGCTGGAGGGATAGATTCCTGTCCCATAGACTTCCCATATTCTGAAACAGGCTACCCATCTATGTCAAGCAAAGTTATTCATTAGCAGTCTTCAAGAAAAATCTTGATGAGTGGATGGGAAATAGGAAATACACACTGGGGATCACTTCTGTGTCCCTGCTTGACAGTGGCACAGGAAAATAACTTTCTTGGGTGGCATAAGCCAGGGAACCTTGTTGGCTAGGCTTACGTAGGCCCTTGGCCCGATAGCCTAGTACCTACCTATGAATCTATGTGATGGCTGTACTATTTTGTGTGCCTCCTCCACCCTGTGAACTCCCCCATTGCCAGCCTAAATTCAGCCCATACAGATGTCATCCACCATACAAGCACAGTTACACAGTTTCTAACACCAAGCCACTGTGGTGCATGCAATGGTCTTATCACTATGTATTGTACATAAATAGATGGGTAGGTCATCTACTCTGAGAAGTGTCAACACCATGTGCATGTGTGCTTCAATGCATGTCCCCATGCAGCAGTGTGTGTGTGTGTGTGTGTGTGTGTGTGTGGATGCATCAGATTGCTCTACCATGTTAAGGGACTCTGAACTTCTCATTGGCAATCCTAACATCTCCTGCAGTTGTCACCCACTTGAATGGTAGTGGCTGACACTGAAAGACTACATTACCTCTGTGCTATTTGTGTTATGTATCTAGCACTATCATTCATAAGACTGTGCAGTTAGGGGCTGTGCTCAGCCCTTCAACATCTGCCCCATATACAGTACTATAATTCTGTATGCACTACCAGCACAACAGGCCAGACATGCATATGTGTTAGCAGATACACATGCTGGTGACTGTCAGGTTAAACTAACACAGGCTGAGCTGTGTCAGGAATACATACCCCATACATGTCATACACAGTAACAGGCATATCCTCATCACCTGCATGAAGGTTGAGTGGATGCGACAGAAATGGCAGGGGAAACGGGTGCTGATAGGTGAATCTGTTGCAGTTAAAGTAATGGCTTAGCTTGCGAGGGACCTACTGCCAGTATTCAAGTAACCTCCTCTGTATGTGTGAGCCTGAAGTCCTACAAAACACCCAGGTGACATGTATGAAGGCTAGCTGGCTGTGTCAAGGGTATGCATGCAAGGTCACACTGTCTGCCACAATTGTCCCTTACACACTGTTGCATGTAAACACACCTAGTAAACATGTACATATGCAGCTGTAACTTGGCTATGAAAAGGTCACTGTGTTTCCACTCCGCCATACTTATCATTGCTACTGTTGGCAGGCCCACTGCCTGCAGACACACAGACACCTGGAACACAAACAGAATACAGTAAGAGACAATACAGTCAGTCAGCAGTACTAACAGCAATAATGCATCATGGTTAACAAGGTACATATACCTTGATGTGTGCCCATAACTATTGCCAGCAGACAGCACCTTACACAGCATTACATTACTACACTGTACTATATTCACTCTGTGCAGCAGACCCATATGAGCATGTCCCTGCATTGATGGTATGGATAAAAGGGTTGTGGCATAAGTAGCATCACATGCACAGGCTGTGGTGTGGGATTGCCAGAGACCTAGGCTGGGCCATATGGTTGACATCATGTGTGTATGTGTGTGTGTGTCTGGAGAGGTGGTGTTCATCTGTGCCATACAGAGGAGCTGTGCATGTCTGGTGATGACTGGCCTGTGAAAGAGATGTGTGAGTGTTTGCCTGCACACAATCAAGATATGTGGATGCATGACATAGGACTATGTTGGACAGTCATGGACCGTACATGGCAGGATGTACAGTTCACCGTCTCCTGGCAGGGACGCAGGACTTGATCCTGCCAGGAGTCTCACTGGTACCACCAGGCCCAAGGACAGATGCAGTACTATTCCCCGATGATGACTGCTGTCTGTGGGATCCATGTCCTTGACAGAGCTGGCCAGGACCATGTGCCTATGGCCTGGCCCAGTGTGGTGTGGACAGCACCCTCCCTTTGGTAGTGCTAGTGGTACTGGCACTACAGGACTGTGAATGTGGCTCTCAGCTGATCATGTTGCTGACCCATGTCTACCTGTCCAATGCACAACTCCCTCCACATGCTCAAGCACAGACATTGCACAGTCGAGCAGTGACAATGTCTCACCCCACCGTCTATCCATGACATCGGCGAAATGATGTATGCTATCACAAATGCTGTGGAGGTTGTCACACATGGCAGGAAGTGCTGCATTCATGACCGCAAGCATCTATCTGTTGTTGAGGTCAGTGCACTCCTGTGCCTCCATGACAGACCATAACATGCATCTGGAGACACCTGCTGTGGCACTTGCAACAGGGGCTTGATGGGCATCAGTCCTCCATCGAGCACCCCTGGCCAATTGCCTGTGTGTTACTTTGCCTGCCGTCTGGCTATGGCTAGTGTCTACACTCACACTTGCCATAGTCACCATACTAGCCTGTTCCATGCCACCACCCTCCAACTGTCCATTAACTGTGGCTGCTGGGGATTGGGTATGTCTGGTCATACTGACTGTGTGTGGAGACATTGTGGGTGAAGAAGGGATACCAACTAATGGCACAGATTCAGCCCCGACAATCCATCTGTGCCTCACTATGACTACCATCATCTTGTCAGCCAGGTTGTGAGGGGGAGAAACACCAACCCCCATATTCACCTGCAAGGGGAAGACAACATATGTAAATTAATAGCCTGCAGTATTATGTTTACTTGTACATACACACGCACACATACACACACACACTCCTGGTAAAGTCTGGCACAGCTTTGCCACCTATGGGCCCTTCAGGCTAGACCTTCCTATAGTTCTGACCGCCACAATCCATTTCCTTAACAGCTACTGTAAGGCCCTCAACAAAGGGTGACAAATCCTACTGTGTGATGGACCTATTAGCAGAATGGTAAGTGTGACCATGACCAAGGCTATTAGAGTGCGCTATACAGTGTCACCAAGTGCATATGCAAGTACTGTAAGTGCTGACTTACTATATACAGACCAGACACAATGGCAAGGTGTAATGATATGTGATAATAACTAATGAAGGAACAGGAGAATACTCTATCACTGCAGTGCCTACACAGTTCAGACTCACAGGGATTCATTTCAGACAACATTGCAGGACAGTCTGAAATACATACAGGAAACATGTAAAGTATTAGGTGCATAGCTTCATAAGATGATACTAGGCTATTGGGTCTGATGCCCTCATAAGCCTAGCCCAGACCTCTTCACATGTCCCTTCAAAGCCAGTACCTGTTTCCCCTGTCCAGCTGGGGCAGAAGCAGGATCCCAGGGCTGTCTTTTCCATTTCCCATGCAGTCACCCATCTTCTTCTTCAAGAGGGATATGCACATGCTATGCTAGACATGGGGAGGGAGTGTATTATACAGATAGTGTATTGTCTGGGACACTACACTATCCCACCAACAAGTACTATACATATCACAGACCAGGTGAGGGCCTTGCGTGCATTTTGCGTGAGTGGAGTTTGTTTTATGGATATACAGAAATGCCATCAAGGCTGGTTTGGAAAAGGCCATGCATGCCAGACACAGGTCGCCTATGGTCAGTCTGTATGAGACTGAGTATAGGGACATGGCTTTCAGCCAATCTGTATCGGATAGTTGTTGCAGACCATGGAATTGCCTGGTGAGGAACCTCAATGGTCTCTGCAACTGCTGCATTTGCTTGGCAAGGTACATGCCAAAGGAGCCATTGTACTCAGTAATGCATCTGATAAGGGTGGAATACAGGGATGTTGTGGCCCACTGGTTCCTGGATGACATACCCATATTTGTGAGGTTGGCCATGTAGACAGCATTCCATACAATGGTGCTCACATGGTGGGAAATAGTCAGGTTGCTACCAGCCTTGGTGCACAAGTTGCCTCACACCCGATTGCATGTTCAGTACATTGTTAATACTGTCATTATTAGTGTGGATAACATCTACCACTACAGGGAAAATAATGCATCTCCTGGCATTCAGTTTGAGGCAATGCTTCTTGCACCAGTCATTAATTTAGGTAAGGGCCTCTTGAAGGGTGCTCACATCAGTAGGGAAATGTAAGACAGTGGCCAGCTTGCAATCATCTTCAAACCTGTTCAGCCACAAACCACTGGTTTTGTATTTTACCTCAGAAATGCATATCTCAAACAGTAGAGGCCCCCAGACTGATCCTTGGAGTACACCACTCTGTAAGACTCTACTACTAGACGTGGCCTCAACTACTTTGACCGATTGGATACTATCATTGAGTCAGTTAGCTACCCATATGGTAACATACAGGCTGATGCCTAGCTGTCTAGGCATATGTATCATGGCTGCCTGGGGATTATTGTGAGAGATTTGGGCAAGGTGAAGGTAGGCAGTGTTCACCATCTTCACCTTGTCCTTCTGTTTGTTGACAGCTTCAGAGATGTCGACCAGGTTTAACAGGCCTGATCTCCCTTTGACAATGCCACACTGTGTGGGCTCAAGCATTTTGAGGTTGCCGATGTCCCTGTTTATAAGGACCTTGATATTGTCTTCCATGCCCCTGTAGATCAGGCTAGTTAGGCTGATGTGCATATGATTGGCTGGGTCAGTGGATTGTTCCACCTTTGTGTATAGTGTTGACAGTGACTGTCCTCTGTGCAGATGGTATGACACCGGTGCTCAGGCTTTGGTTGACTACACTGTGTAATGGTGCTGAGAGCTCATGCCTGAGTTCATGTAGGATGCAGCCAGGGATGGTATCAGGCCTAAGGAGACTTCTGTGTGTTGCCTTTTAGAGGGCATTAAGGACCTGCTTCCTGATGTTTAGAGGAGGGGGACAGGTGCTGTGCATGTCCATGTATACCAATGGGGAGACAGGGGGGTGATGTTTACACTTAATCTGTCTGCAGCAGGTTGGTGATATCTACGCCGTATGTGTATGTAGTGTTATTGGTCACCACTACAGAGCAAATTTGGGTGTTGCGTCTGGGATTGCAGACATATGTATGGAAGGCCTAGTGATTGGGCTTGGTGGATGTGTCCAGTTTGCACTCAAAGACAGCCTTAGGGAAATATACCTGTGACCATATTTGCTTGTTAAGACCAAGGTGACATTGCTTCCAATTAGGCAACTGCTCCTTCTTGGCCGTGTCTAGCAATTATTTCCACCTATTATGGTATTTGTGTATTGCTGCTGTCCACCACAGCGGTTTACCCTACCTTGAGGGAGATGATGTTGTCCTGTCAGGTATTGCTGAGTCCATACAGCTATGTAGGTGCTCACATAGTATTATGATATGGACTTGGACACTACTGCTAGTTCTAACTGATGGGACAGTGGCTGTAAAGCTACTTCTACCTGCCCTGAGGAGATTTATAGTCATTTTTGTAAAGTTTATTTTGTTTGACCTTGACGGGTGGAGGGGAGCAGAGGAGATGGTGACCTCAACAGTGATGGCTATGTGGTAAGCTCTTACGAAGAGGGGTGACACTGTAATAGTGCTATGGTGGCTACTCATGTTGGCTAGGACCAGGTACAGGATATCTCCACCTGTTATCAGAGTGTTGACTAGCTGATCCAGTGCATTGCCATTGACAAAGCTGAGGAATCTTAGTACTTTCAGGTTCAGGTAGAATAGGTCATACACACTATGGTTGGGTAGCTAAAGTCATCCATGGGCAGGGTAGATGGTTCAATCTTGACAGATTCAAGCAAGTCTAGACAAGTGCAGTGGATGTCCAGAGTCATGGTTGGAGGTCTGTAGCTAGCTATGATTTGAGTAGGCATTCTGTCAACAGTTAACTGCACTTGGGATGTCTCCCATGTGTCATACTGTTTGGCCAGCCTGGATGTGTGTATGTGAATGGTAATGTTTAAAACTCCACCTCCTGTGGCTTTGTAGCCCTCCATTTGGGGTCTAAATGTATAGTGTGATGAGTAATCTGGCAAGGTTAGTGTGCCCTCCACAGCTGCAAACCAGGTGTCAGTGACTGCATATAAGTCAGCATTCTCCAGGACAAGGTACGCTTCCAGTGACATGAGTTTCATGCTAACACCCCAGCTCCTGTTAGAGTAAGACATCTACACAAAGGCACACATCAATGGTGGGCAAAGGCTGAAAAATTGTGACACTTTATAAATCTAGCTGTGACACACTTAGTTGCTAGCAAAGATGGTTTTGAATTCACAGGAATAGTCCACAGGATATGACATCTGACATTCAAATGTATGGTATTATGTTATGACTTCAATATTTACTGGGTTGCCAGTGATTTGCCAGCCAATACACAAATATATGAGGCATTGACTACAAATATGAGACAAACATGTGGTCAGTCTGCAACACTCTGGACATTTGAAAGGTATGAGCTCAGTATATAACATACAGTTCTACACACACTTCTGCACCAGCTGTGTAGTATGCACATACCCTATATAAGTCTCTTACATTTGTAAGACAAACATATGTATCATAGTAGCATTTACAGGTGACATATGAATATTTTCAACATCCCAGGTAGCTGACCTAGCTGTGTCACAGTCCGTATTGGACAACAGATACTCCAGTAGTAGTTATACATGAGTTGAACTTTGCTGGGGTGACTCAGGGGCCAGAGTAGTGATCTATGTCACTGCAGACAGGGCCTGCAGGAATGGCTATAGATGATGAACAGCAACATGTGGGTGAAGAAGTCTTGTGACCTAGTGTTTAACTTCCTAGTTCACATTACTGCATCCCCCCTTCGGCATTCCATTATATGCTCAATTGACTGACATACCTTTTATAATGCTAAAGTGTTTCCTCAGAATAATGTTAATGTTTAGGTTGGTGTAGATGCAGTCCGTCACTGTGTAGATTGGTTCAGACCTGTTTTGTATAGGCAGCAGCCTGCCTTTTCTAGGTAATGCTCATGAGCAGGTGATGGTCTGTGCACTAATTGGTGTCTCCCACTTGCTACTTGCATCCAGAGCAGCTGTGTTGTCTTTCCATTAGCCAATGCCATAGCAACACAGTGCTATAATTAAGTCCTTCATGTGGGCCTTGCCCCTTTCCCTTGCCTCTGAGGAGGACAATATGGAGGTGTGGGGCATACAGCTTCATATAAGGTAGGTGGAAATATCTCTGAGAACAAGAAATGTGGAGACAGCCCAACAAAATGGGGACAAAGTTTCAGAATTGGATAAAGATTGTAAGTATTGCTGTTATACACATAGAAGACTGCTAGATTAACAGGGTTTGTCTGTGCTTGCATTTTCTGTGTGAACTTGACATCTAACAGTGATATGTCTCTGACATATGTCTCAATTGCTCAGATGTCCGCAGAATGCACAGAGGTTTGCCTCTTATGTTTGTTCTGTTCCTCAGACAATTTCTGTTTTTGAGAAATCAGTAGGATAATGTGAGGAGTGAAGTCAGTAAATGTTGACATCCATTTGTGTTTCAGACATAGTATCCTTCAGGGATGTTATGTTACAACAAATGCTGTAACACCAGCAACTGTTTCAGTCTGTAACACCATTATGTGGGATATGTCCCTTTTTTCAGCCCTCTGTCCCCCAAGTATGTCAGGCATTGTCCAGATGTCTTGCAGTAAGAGGTTCAGAGGCATGGTATATCACTCCTGATATCACCCCAGTGACTTAGCAGACTCCCGGAAGTGGTATGTGACAGTGGCCATGAATATGGACCCACACCCTGGACATTCCGGGAAAATCTGTATAGTTGAGAGTTATGTATGCCTGTCCATTGTTAACAGACTGTCAAGATTGTGTAGCAGTGTAGTGCATAAATGTTTGTTGGGCTGTGTAGGGAGAGTGATAGATGTGGGTGTCATATACCCTTTTTTATCTGACTGTGCATGCTGCTACATTTGCTGGTGGTCTAGCAGGTGTATATGTTTGTAGGTGCAGACTGAGAAATGTCCTGTAACACCTCAGGATTTCCAGTGGACTCTGACTTGAGGCAGCATATGTCTGTGTAGTGTGTGACTGGCAATCAGGATATGTTTGTTCAAACAGTCGTTATACTCTAGAGTTCAGTTGGGGTACTGGTATGTTGTTGTGACTGTGGTGCAAATGGCTGTGGGTGGACAATTTCTCACCAATGTCTGCTTTTCCCTACAGTTACATACCTGTAGTGCATGATATATTTGCAAATGCATGAGTAATTCCCCAGAGCTGATTTGGGGTAATGTCATATTGGTCTGACTGTAGTTCAGAAGGTGCTAGGTGGAATGGTTCTCAGTTCTCAGTGTTTTTTCCTTCTGTTACATGACTGTGATCATACCTCTCCATTGTCCAGATATCTATATACTGTCCAGATGTATGGCTCATATGTTTGGTCTTTTCCTCATAACAGTTGTGGGTTTCTGACAAATCACTGAGATGCTGTGAGCATTGACATAAGTAAATGATGACAATCATTTGTGTTTCAGACCCGAGATCTACCAGAAAATATACATTAAGACATGCTACTTTACCAGACTTCTACGCTTATAACAGCCATATTTCAAATATGTCATTATTGTTTGTCATTTACCCCCCCTCCCAATTTGTCAGCCATTTTGCAGATGTTTTGCAGTAAGAGGTTGAGTATATGTATATATATATATATATATATATATATATATATATATATATATATATATATATATATACACACACACACATATATATATATATATATATATATATATATATATATACATATATACATATATATTTATATATATATATATATATATATATGTATATATATATATATATATATATATATATATATATATATATATATATATGTATATAAGAGTACTACGGATATGTATTTTTCCCTTATGTTAAATGACTGTAGTGCATAATATGTTCATAAAAGCATTATAAATTCCTACAGCTCAGATGGCATAGAGGTATGTTGCTGTGATTGCTGTGTACAGGGTCCTGGGTTCAAGTCTTGGTAGTGATGCCTTTTTTTCATTAAAGTTAAATTCACATAATGCACAATATGTTTGTAAAAGTATAACAAGTTCTCATAACTGATATGGTGTAGTGGTATGTTGCTGTGATTGTAGTGCACAGTGTCCTGGGTCTGAGACTTGGCAGGGCTGGTTATTTTGTTGCTGGGCAGAACAAGGGCTGATGGAGACAGAGTGATCAAAGCACTTTTAAGCAGTTGTAAGTGGGTTTATGCGGTTTTGCATGAAGCTAAGCAATGCTAACAGATCTTCTTAGCTTCACTTAGCATCGCTTACTCTTGCTTACACCAACGCTAATTTTAATTAAAGAAAAGAAAAAAAAGGGTGATAGGAAAATGGTGAAATGGGTGCAAGTAGGGAGTAAAACATTAGGGATGTGCAGGATGGGTGTACGAAAGGACCATAGTGCTACATTTCTACTGCAGCAACAGCTGTGCCTGATGTGGAAATTTGGAATTTGCAGCCTCACAACCCATAGGGAAGGGTGTTGGCAACTGAGATTTGTAGAATAAGTTGTGGGTAGATTGATTAATTTCACTCTACATGGGGGTGAAATGTAGAGCTATGTATGGGGCAATGCTTTTTTGTGGGACAGATGCCCCTTTTTTAAGGTGAGAGTGGGGTGTTGGGGAAGGGCTGTAAGTATGTTTGGGTAGGTAGGTTGGGTAGGATAGACTGTATTTGCAGACAGACAAGACAGCAGACAGGGGGTATATGACATATGAGGGGGTAAACACCTTTGACAGGGATGGTGTTTGGGAATCTGAAGCCCATGAGCCCCCAAATGGATACAGTGGGTCTTAGTTCCCCACCCATGGGCAGTCACCACTGCACCTTCACGGCCCTGAAGATGGCTGTGCTGGGGGATGGACAGGAGGGGCAGCCTGCCCCTCAAGGTGCACCAGGCAGCCCTCCATCTGGCACAGCCATCCATCCATGTCCATGAGGATAATGCTGCACACCATACCCTGGAACTGGCAGTGGGTGATGGGCTTCTTTCTGCACCTGTGCCCAGAGGGGATGGGTCCCTTCCCCTGAGGTGGTTCCACCTGAAGGTGGTGCAAGACCAGTAAAGGAAGCAGTTCTGGGTCAGGTCCCACACATGCTGAGGCCCGTTGCTATGGCCAGATGAGGCAGGACAGGCGGATATGCCAGGATCTGCCTTTCCAAATGTGCTATGGTGTTGAGGTTTTACAAAATTATATTGGTTAGTCATGAACAAAACATTTCAAAATTAGTTATAACATCATGTGTGGGTGTTCCAATTAACCCCATACAACAGATTTGAAATGGTTGCATAGCAAACAGAACACATGCATGAATGGAACAACAGTATGCATTGTAACAGCATGCCAGTAACATGGATGGCAATAGGCCACCAACAGTGGTATTTGAGCAAGGTATGTTAACATGCAACCAATCAAATATATGAACAATAATAGAACACAAGTCCCAACATTAGGTTTTGAGAACATACCCGTAGTATAAAAAATATAATTATTGATGCAGATAAGAGGTGGGGGGAAGAGGAAAAAGTCCATTAACAACTGTTTAGGCTTCTATCTTTCACAACAGCACTGCTCAATACTCTACGGGTCTGGCCTCACTTTACAGCGACCTATGGCCCATAGCTTCTGTAGCACAAACATACCTGTTAAAATATCAACCTGGAATGGTATGTGGAAAACTGTAACAACGCTGGGTACATGACTAGAGGGGACTTGTACATGTCTGGGTTATATGTCTGGCACAAAATGGGTACCCTGCACTGCTGTTATGTGAGTGTGCAACTGGCATACTTCACCTGATTTCCTATCTGTGTCCGGGGTTATTGGCAGAAGTGACCACAAGCCATGATAGCTTGACACTTGAGAGACATGTATTGGGAAGAGTGCATGTTGTATGTGCCTATCCTGCTGTCATTTGCAGACATGGGGTAGGACAGTGCAACAGTTGTACACGGTGTTTTAGTATACCCTTCATACAGCTGCTACCAACATTTCTTTACCTGTAAAACCTGTGGAGAAAATATCTGTTATCACTACCTGACTGTTTCTACATTTTATTTTATTTATTTATTTTACATTTGTTGACCGGGCTAGTCTAGCTGGATATATGTCCATTTTCAGTAGAGGCCCGGGGAGATAAGCTCCACTTATAAAACTTTAATGATGCTAAGTAAAAAACTATTAAGAACTACATTCAAATATGATAACAAAATAATAATCAAGTGGTACAAAAAGTAATGGAGTGAAGAAAGTACTGTAGAACATGACAAGAAGAAGTATGCAATAAACATGTACATAGAGAGGGATAATGGAAAATAGATGAAAGGAAAGTGAACTTAGTCAGGGGTGAAGTAAGTCAGATGAACAAGAAGGAATGTTAGTCAGGATTGGTACAGGGGCACAGCCATTGTGTTTTGAGGTAAAGCTTGAGTTTCTTTTTAAAGAGAGATTTTGAGGGAATAGATGAGAGTTCAGAGGGAAGCAGGTTCCAATATTTTCCAACAGTGTTTGAGAAAAGAGAGTCTCCGGCCTTGTTGTTTGACTTGTCAGTGTCTGTAAGAAGTTTGTGTGCAGATCTCAGGGACTTTAAGTTGTGGTATGGGTGAATCAGTCTTGATAGTATAGGGGTTTTGTCAGGTTGATAAAGAATTTGATGGGCTATGCTAAGCTGGTTAATTTTTAGTTGCTGTTGATATTCCAGCCAGCCTAGTTGTTTTAGATTAATACAGTGGTGGGTTCTGTAAGGGTTTCCTGTGGCAAATCTGGCTATGTTGTGGTAGGAGTTTTCTAGTTTTGACAGATTTCTTTTTGATAATTTGGTAAAAAATGGGGGAGGCACAGAGAAGGGGTGAGATAAGGTGGGAGTGGGCTATAGTTGTTCTAGATTCTGGAGTGAGGAAAGGTTTGATTCTGTAAAGAGAGCCTATTTTTTTGTTAATGCTTTTTAGTGTGTTGTTAATATGGGCATCGAAGTTAAGGTTGTTGTCTATGGTAATGCCTAGTAGTTTGGTAGTTGACTCTTGTGATATAGGTGTGCCATCTGTTGATGTTATAGTAAAATCAATGAGGGGAGATTTGCTTGAAGGTGTAAAGAGGTGCAGTTTATTTTTTTTAGGGTTGAGTAGTAGACAGTGCTGGGAAAACCAGTCTTCTACAGAGTTAAATATGTGTTGTGTGAGGGAGGGAAGGTGTGATACAGATGTGGTGGAACAGATAAGTGTTGAATCGTCTGCGTACTGTATGCATGTGGCTTGGGGAGCCACAAGGTGTAGGTCATTGATAAATAAAGAAAATAGGAGAGGACCTAGTATAGACCCTTGTGGGACTCCAATGTTGACAGGTAGCTGGGAGGATAGAGTGGAGTTCCAGAGTACTGCTTGATGTCTGTTTTGTAAGTAGGACTTAAACCAGTTAAGTGATTGGGTATCAATTGAAGTGGATTGGAGAATGTGAATGAGTATTTGGTGGTTGACCATGTCAAAGGCTTTGGATAGATCTAAGAAAAGTGCTGAGGAGAGGGTGTTATTGTTGCCATTTTTGTTGATTGTGTCTGTAAAGGAGAGGAGGGCAGTGGTGGTACTGTGGGATGGTCTGAAACCGTGCTGGGTGTTAGACAGTAGGTTATTATGGAGAAGGTGTTGAAGCAGTTGTTTGTGTATACACCTTTCCATGATCTTAGATAAGGGCGAAAGAAGGGCTATGGGGCGGTAATTAGATATTTCAGTAGAATTTCCACCCTTATGGAGTGGGATAATGTGGGAGATTTTCCAGAGTTTAGGTACATATCCTTCAGTGATGGTTCTGTTGATCAGAATTGAGATTGGTAAGGCTATTGCTTTAGCTGCTAATTGCAAGTATTCTGAGGGTAATAGGTTAGCAGAGGGAGTGCATGGTTTGAGTTTTTTTAGAAGGGAGAGAATATAAGTTGTTGGGACTGGTCGGAAGTGAAAAGTAGGGGGTGGGTTTAGGTTGCTCATTGACATGTGTGCATTTTTGATGGGAAGTTGACTTGCTAAGGTTTGAATAGTTTCTATGAAGAAGGAATTAAAGGAATTTGCTGTTTGGTTGGGGTTATTTATGTCAGAGCCTTGTGGGTTGGGTGTGACAGGTTTACTTGGCTGTAGTAATTGGTTTATGTTTGCCCAGAATTTTTGGGGGTTCTTTTGGGGAGAATGTTGTGGTTTCAGGTAGTAACTTTTTTTATCGTTCATTATTAATTTTTTGGTCTCATTTCTTAGTTGCTTAAAGTTTTGGTAGTCTGTGGTGTTTTTAGTTAAGCGAGATTTGTTCCAGGCTTTATTCCTGAGAGTGATTTTTTGTTTGGTTTCTATTGATAGCCAGGGGCAGGTTTAGCTTTGATTCTGATGGAGCGTGTGGGGGCATGGTAGTTGAGGATAGTTAGAAACTTAGTATTAAAGACATCAACAGCTTCATCTAGTGGAAGATGTTTTAAGGGTGTCCAGTTGCATGCTTCTAGTTCATTTTGAAACATCTCCACGTTGAAGTTTTTTTTGGATCTGATTGTTCTGGTTATTATTTGGGTAGGAGGGTTGGTTTTAAGCCTGATGATGTAGGTTAGTAAGTGGTCACTTATATCATCAGGAGTGTTCCTGTTTTATAGGTATGGGGTTGGTTGTTGGTGAGTATCCAGTCTATGGTACTTTCTTTTTTGTTAACTTTATTTATTTTAGTGGGGGAGGTGATGGTCTGAGAGAATCCATAAAGGTTAATATGGCTAGTAGGTTGTTTGTTGTTACAAGATTCCCAATCGATGTTTACATCACCTAAGATGATTATCTCTTGGGGTAAGTTTAGTGATAGCCAACATAGGATCTTTTCGATGGTGGAAATGTTATTACCTGGGGGAACATAGATGCAGATAATATAGATTGATTTGACTGGGTTTATTTCTAGTTTGGTAATAAGAAGTTCAGCATTTGAGTCCTGGGGAGGTTTTTGGTGGTATGTGGTTATTTGAAGGTTGGATTTAAATAATATGGCAATACCTCCACCTTTTTTTGATTCTCTGTCGAGACGTAAGATGTTATAGCCAGGCGGAATGATTTCACTGTCTTTTGTTGAGGGTTTTAACCAGGTTTCTGTTAGACAAATAATATCAAAGGAGTACAACTGTAGGAGAGCATGTAGTTGAGTTGTTTTATTATTAATGCTACGTATGTTAAGGTTGGCTACTGAGAGTGAGTTTTTGGGTTGTCTAAGCAGTGGGTTAACAATGGGGTCTAGTTTATTGGTTTGATTTAAGGAGGAGTCAGTTGGGCCTGGGTTTGGGTGAATATCTCCATTCTTAAGTAGGAGGAGTAGGGTTAGGTAGGTAGTTTTTGTATATTTACTATGTGGGAGGGGTATCCTTATGGGATTAGGGTATACAAGTTTGATGTGGGTAATTCTATGATATTTGGGTAATAGATGCTAGGTATTGAAGTTATGCTGATGTGATGGTTGGGGTAGATGGGAATTAAGGAGGAAGTTTGTTTGTGTGGTGTGTTAAGGTGTGAGAGTAGTGGTTGTTCATAGGAGGTAGTAAGGTGTGCTAATAATAGAGTGAGAGTAAGAGAGAACATGATTATGGTATGTTTGAGTGCTAGGGTGGGATGTTTAAACATTGTAAAGGTAGATATTAATTATAGTTACTAGTACAAGTGTTATGGGTGTGGTATTGTTAGACTAGTTAAGTGGTATATGTGAAAGGGTGTGGTATGGAAAGAGGTATTGGGAGAACAGACAGCGGATTGGATAGTTGTAGTTGGGCTGTAATTGGAGGAACAGGAGGGGGGGTGTCTAGGTAGGTATATCTGTAGATGCACTGGGGGTGGGTGAGATTTGGGGGTAGGGTAGGGGAGGGAGTGAATGAGGGCGAACGGAGCGGGTAGAGACAAGACAGAGAAGTTAGCAGGGAAACAATAAGTAAATACAGGTAGCTATGGTAAGAAAAGGTAAGTTATGAGTGGAGAGGTTAGATGATACAGGAGAAAGAAGAAGAAAGGCTTCCTGAGGGGTAAGCACTAAAAAGTACCAGGTAAGTTGGAGTGAGAACAAATAAGATGTTTGGTAGTAAAGGTTTTCAAAGTTAGCTCAGTAGCTTAGGGAGAGGGAGAGAGATAGAAAGGAGAAAGGCGCCCCCGAGTGGGCAGGACAGGGAAAAGGATGAGTTTGAAAGGGAGCAGCTAAGTGTAGGAACTGGTGAAGAGAAGGATATCTATAGTGAGGAGGAGCAGGTATGAGGAAGAGGTGTATAAGCTGTTCGGAAGGCACAGGAACAGGGGTTAGGCTGCTGACTGCACAGATTCCCAGTGGACTTAGTAACCCAGAAAGTGGTGGTGGATACAGTCTATTTTACAAGGTAATCTAGTCCATAACATACTCTTTTTGTTTCCCTTGATAGAGGGTTCAGCATGCTGGAAATAGTGGCCACAGGCGCGTGGAGTAGGGTCCTGACACCAGGTAGGCTGAGGCTGTATCAGGAGTAGGCACAATTCAACTTGGGTACTTTGGGGAAAGAAGGGAAGAAAGGTAGAAGAGAGAGAACAGGGTTAGGAGTTTATCATGTATTTTGAGAAACGAACAATAGCAGTATTAGTAAACAAATTAAAACTTCCAACTTAGACAAAGGCTAACAACAGTACTTATAACATTGCAAGTAGAGGTGAGAGGATGTTGAGACAGCAGGTAACACAGTAGAATGATAAAAACAATGCAGTAGGAAAAACAGATGCTATGCAGGGGTGCATTAACTGTGCTTGTATGAGCTTAAAACAAGAAGGTCAATATCGCCCTTAAAATGAGATAAGTCCCTATCTACACAGTAGTTGGGGAAAAACAATGCAGGGAAATAAAAGAAGATATCTTAGTGTTATGCTAATGCTGTATTCCACGTTGGTGGAGTATAGCATAAATACGGCCGTATTAATTAACTAATGCGTGTACAGAAAGGGCTAGGCAACATGCATGCCTCATGTAGCGACTACGTTGGACCGAGGACTCAGTCCTGTGCCACGTGGGTGGCGCAGTAAGCAACCTGTAGGCAAAATCGTTATGGCCTCAGGACATTCATCGAGGCATAAGTTTTTGTGATGTAATACAAAAGTACTACAGAGATCTAGTCAGTGATATAAAAAAAATAAATGAACTACAGAGATCTAGTCTGTAGATCGGTGAGCAGGGGTAGTTTTAACAATCTAAAGAGGGCCCAAGATGACTAGAGTAAGGGTCGCTCAGGTGGAGCTTTGTCGCAACACAGAATGGTGTGTGTAAAGTGTTGAGCAACACATAAATAACAGTGCTACTGTTGTCGCTAAGCCACAACAAATAAGTAAAGGCTGATGTGAATGCGAGGAGGAGCAGGGAGACAACAGTGAAAATCTACAAGTGCAGACATACAGAAAAACCCACAAAGCAGATAGGCAGCTGTAAACAGTTGATAAAATACAGTCTAAACCTTAGTCGCTATGACAAAGTAACAAGTAATTCCAATCTATTCCTGATTCCTTGTGTGTAATTATGCACACATCTTAGTACCACTCCCTGGATTCGAACCATGTCTGGGTATACAAAATTAGCAACTAAGCTATTTCTCATCACACTGAGCTATTGGGACTCCATTGTTTCTTGATTGACTTGTTTCCCCTAATAGTCTCTTGGTTAAACAGTCTGAACTTGTAATCCTGAGATGCATGCATGACAGATAGTGTACTGTGCATTAATCCTTTGAAATACTACAATCTGGAAAGCAAATGTTAGCACATGGCAATGCTGCATGGGACACACTGTGATACATTGTACATTACTATTCAGGGTTTAGAGCTTAGTGCAGTATATATTTCATATTTCATTTATATATTGTTTTACAGCTCCACAATCTGCAGTTTTTCTTAACAGCTGGTTCTCAGAACAACCTCAGTAAATGCATGCTGTCAAAGCCATATTTCCTGTGGAGAACCTGTATACATTCTATTTTTATAGCAACATACTAGAGTAAACACAACAGTTTGTGGTATAGATCTTTATTACAGTTACATGATACAATGCTTTAGTACTGCATATCCTGTAGATCAATATTAGTCGAACAAACTTTATTTATTTGGTTAACACCAAACACAGTATGCCTACTGGCAGTAAACAATGTACCTGTCTTAGTTATTTGCACTATATACTGCAAGATAGATTTGTAGTCACCAGCCTGTCAGCACTGCCTTCAGTCTGTCAGCATGGGTTTCAATGTTGCTAGCCCTCTCTGCTGCAGCTGTAAGGGAGAAAAACAATCATTATGCATGCCTGTCTATCACATACTCAGGCTAGACTTTGGTACAAACTATTTGCTACTGATACTTACACAATACTGGAGCATTCCGTGCCTATGCATCTTGGATCCACTGGGCCAACAGCACCCTCGTCCTCCTCTTTAGGTCAGCATAGTGATGCTGTACCTGCTCACCAGTTCAGAGGATGTCAGTAGCACTGGTGAGATCATGTGCAAGATGGTCCCAAGCCTCCGCTTTGTACTGTGAGCCTTGGTACTGTCCCTGCAGCAGTCTCTCATCATGGTTTTCTACAAGAAGTCCAACCATGAACCTGGACTTCTGAATGCCCCAGTGCTGTGCCCAAAAGCACGCTCCTTCACCAATGCCTAACATAGTACCTGCACAGCTCAACTACAACAGGTTCTGGCTGTATTCCCACCTGTGCAGTTTAAATAAGGCCATATTCCTATCCTTTGCCATCATTGGACCATTTTGAAATTGCTGAGCACAACTTAGTGGTGCGCAAACCTGCTAAGCTGTGTTGAGCAATGCTTAAAGGGATAAGTGTTGAGTGGTGCTTAGCAGTGAGCACATCCGGTTACTTGAGCTGACTCCTGCTTAGAATTTTAGTCTAAGCAATACTTACACTGGTTATGCAGAACTCAGCACTGCTAAGCATTGCTCAGTTTTCCTTTTAAAAAATATCAGGTTGTAAATTATTTTATTATTACTGACATATTATTAAGTGTATATGATTTACTTTACATGATGTCCCCCTACATGCTTTCATTACATATCCTTGAGGTGTGACTATACCATATAGGACACTTGTGTATACCTGGGTGAATTCATATGTTATATGCCCTCACACTTCCATTGTGAACCATCTACACTATCTTGGGTAACAAATATCACTTACTACATAATTTAACATTGCAAAATTAATTTTAACAATTCTTTCCCATATAAAAAAAAGTGCCTGTCTTGGTACTCGAATGCCTGCATGTAAATCCGTGACTCTAACCACTACACTATCTCATTGTTAGGATTTTAGTTGTGCATTTTTATTTAGCTCCTATGAGATATTTAAGCAATGCTGTGCAGAGGGCTGTAACGTGCAAACCCACTCAGCTACGCTTAAACATACCTTAAGACGGAAAAAAAAGGAAAATAATAAAATCACTTTGTTTACATGTATCAATACCCCTTGTAAGTCACAGTAAGGGCAATTGTAAGGGGGCAAATAGGGACAGATTTTAAATATTGCTCTCACAAATTTAGTAAGTTGATAGAATAATAAGTTTTGCATTAGCATTACTTTTCCGATGGATGTGGAGTCTTCATCTCAAATATTATTTAATGGCTCCATTCTTCTGCTATTTGCCAAATAAAGACAGATATTTGGGAAACACACCAGAAATATAAAGCAGCCATCTGGACATTCTGTGAAAACCTGTACAGTTGAGAGGTATGGCCATACGGCACTTTTGCAATGCAGGGGGTGTGTGACAGTACCTGTCACACACCTTCTGCATTTATTTACAAATCTCCTGACTATTTCAGTGTCTCTGGACACTGTTTTACTATTTTATATTTGCTTTCAGTGTCCGTGGACACTGAAAGCAATGTAAAGTGTTGTACGGCAGTTTCACAATGCAGGGGATGTGTAACAGTACCTGTCACATGCACCCTGCATTGTTTCCTATCTACATGGCTTCTTTCAGTGTATGCAGACACTGAAAGCACTTAGAAAGTGCCGTACAGCAGATTCAGAGTGCAGGGGGCATGTTAGATGTGCGGGCACTACTTAAACATGCCCGCTGCACTCGGTAGTGTTCGTGTCCGCTTAGCCTTAGCAGTAATGCGCCTTCATGAATATGCAAAGTGCGCTGCTGTTAATGCTATGCGGAAACAGATATAGTTCACTCCATGCAGGAATATTACTATTCCTGCACAGAGTTTATTGAATCCTGGGGAGTGAGTATGCTGAGGGTTTAATCTGCAGTTAAGAGACATGAGCGTTACAATGCTCATGGGAGATTTTGAAGGTGAGATTGGAAAATAGAAGACTGGATATAACTGGATAGGCAATTGGCTTTTTGGAGCACAATACAATGATGGTCACAGGGGGGAGATAGCTATACAAGTCTGCATATTACATTGATAGTGGTATGTCTTAGGTCAGTGTTATGAGCAGAGTATAAAGTCAGTATTGATACATTTTTAGGTATTGCTCTTTCAGCTTCTTAGGAGATATGTTTAAAAAGCTGAAACTAGGTTGTCCAGAGTACCAGAGTTTTAGAAGTGACAATTATCATTTTAATCAAGACTACAGACACACAGACAGTCCCATATTAATAATAATTTATAAAAAAGCTCCCTCTCTGCTTACATGAACTCAATAAAGACAAAATAGTTTTCTAACAATATATATACAGAAATTTATATATATATATATATATATATATATATATATATATATATATATATATATATATATAGAAGCATATCTTTCGATCAAAATATCAAATTGTCAGTCCTACAATGATCAGAACCTACTTGTCGAATACCTAAAAAAATTATGCATAAAACACTAAAAAAATACAGAATGTTTTTGTAGAGTAGCAATTCTCCCTGCCCCCCATGTGCACCCACCCATACCCCTGCTAGTTATATATACCGACTCCAAGATTGCACTACAGTGGAGACAAGGACATATTCCCTGATCCCCACTGTACTGCAATCTTGTACTACAAAAGCAATATATTTCTTTCTGCTAATAATTATATATATATATATATATATATATATATATATATATATATATATATATACACACACACACACACACACATATATATATATATATATAAATATATATATATATATATATATATATATATATATATATATACACACACACACACACACACACACACACACACACACACACACACACACACATATATTTGTGTGTGTGTATTTATATTTAAGAACAAGAGAGAAGGGAATGGAAAGTCAGAGAGAGACAGAAAGAAAAAAAAGACTATCATTCCAGCTATAATAAGTTGTATAATTCAGTTAAAGATAACCTGACAATCGAATGAAAAGTGCCTCAGGTTGATGGCATTTGCCCAGCATATTTAGGAGATTGGGGCTGAAGCAGTTCTCCCATTTTTAATAGACAGAAGAAGAGAAGGGAGACTGGTATAAAAGGCACAGAGGGAAGGTGAATATATGGGGCAGATATACAATCAGGGCACAAAAATATACATGTAACTGGACAAAGAGGATGGATATACATATATTAGGAGAAAAGATATTGGATACATGCAGTACAATCAGACAAACAAAGGAAAAAAGTAATACGGATAGGGTGAAGCAATAACTTGTGCTTTGCAATTTCGTTTGCTGTGCTGTGCTGCTGTGATTTAGCTTGCTGTGGATTGTTTTTGTGCTTGTTCATTAAAGCAGTTGTCTGTTTTGCTGAGCTCCGTGTGTGCCTTACTTCAGATTTATGTTTCTTAAGATGCTTGTACAGATAATGTTGAGTATTAATTAAACCATATTCCATCATCTGTTGTTTTACTAAAGATATCTGATGTACAGTTTGAATCCACTCTGCACTGCAAACCAGAGCATTTAAATAACACTGCATGCATCAATTTGTTCTGCATCACACTAGGCTACCATTGGGTTGTTATTGTATTATTACTTCACCTGAACTGCCATATATTCTGATTGACTCTAGCTGTGACTTGATGAGGTACAGCCATTGGTTGGAATGTGTCAACATCACTGTTGTCATTGCTGGTGAATACTGTACTGAACTCTATGACAGGAGTTTCTGCTGTGGTTGTGCTGCCTCCATGATGTGGCACCCTCCTCAGTTTGAAAAAAAAAGTAATTTATAGGTTAAAGATCAAAAACTTCTCTTCCCTAACAAGCAGCTTATTACATTTAAAATGCCACACACACACACACACACACACACACACACACACACACACACACACACACACACACACACACACACACACACGCACACACAGTCATTCAGTGATTCAGACTTGAACATAAATGCAGTTATCAGTATTCATTTCTGATTGTCAGTAATGCCCTGCCACTATATTGACATCTGTGGAATGTGTTACCTAACACCTCCTGCCTGCAACAGCTGACCCTTTTACAACATCAGCCCTAGCTATGTCTCCAGCCTGTAACACAGCAGCAACATATAGTGTGGGCATGAGACAGGTAAAAAATACTATTGGTAGTTGTAGACAAATTGGTCTACATGAATGATGTAGTGGTAATATAATAAGAGATTTTATATTTGTAACATTTGATATAAAATCTTTTTACTGTCATCCCAAATATATATGGTATAGACTGGATAAGGGAAATCTTGATGGAGCATGATGAACATACTGTGAGGGAGATTGAGACCATCTGTGAACTTTTGGATTTGGTGTTGGAAAATAATATTTTTATTTTCAACAAACAGATATATTCAGTCATCAGGTGTAGCAATGGGCACTGCAGTAGCGAACACACATGCTAACTTAACCTTAAGTAATTGGGAAGCAACTGCTATATACAATAATAATATATATGCTTCAAAAGTACTTTTTTATAAGCATTTTGTTGATGATATTTTTTTGATTTGGGGAGGTAGTAAGGATGTTGTTGTTGTCTTTCGGCTTTTCCCGGTTAGGGGTCAGCACAGCGGAATTCCGGTCCGCTAATGATTGGCAGTAGATTTTGACGAACGCCAAGGTGCCAGCTCGACGTTCAACCTTCAATGAAGGCACGCCCATTTATGCATGTCTTTCGAACTCCCACCCAACCACGGGGAGGACTTGCAGACTCCACACAGAAGGCACTCCCCACACTCCAGCCGAGAATCGAACGGCAGAACCTCTTGCTGTGAGGTAACAACACTACCGCTGCACCACCGCGGCAGTTGATTTGGAAAATTTTCATGCACACTTGAACAGGTCCACTGATTTTCTAAAATTTGAGATGAATATGTCTGATATTGAAATACATTTCCTTGCTGTTCGAATTTTTCTTAACTGGTAGTGGATGGACACAAGTATATATACGAAAGATGCCCATACAAATAAGTATCTTCATAAAAAAGCATGCATGCTAAACACACTTTCAAAGGAATCACTAGAGGCCAATATATATGAGCCAGTAGGCTCAATACTAGGTTGGATTCCTGTGTTAAAGAAATGGATCAAATGACTAATGAATTTTTAGGAAGGAGTTATGATACCAATGAACTAAGTGTGGTTAGAAATGACATAATGTGATTGAGGGATGGACAAGCTAAACCATTTTTTTCACATGACGCTGATAGCAATGATACACAACAAGAAAGGAATGCTGCACAACCTCTTATATATTTAATCACATATAGTAGGGCAAGTGAGCCTGTAGAAAGAATTATTAGGGATAATCCTGGCCATGAAAAATGGCTACCCAAAATCCCCTATTCACATATAAGAACTGTGAAAATTTGAAACAGCGTTTGTGTTATAACGATTTCTCCCTAAATAAAAAAGGAATATGTGAATTATAATACTAAAGGAACTGTACCATGCTATAACTGTTCATGTTGTGTAAGCATATATTGTTCTAATGAATTTACACATCCTGTTACTAAAAGAAAATTTAAGTTCAATTGCATGGCCACCTTTAATATAGCCTTTGTTATATATTTGGCTACCTGTACATCATGTCCAGGATTTTATATAGGAAAGTCAGCAAGAAGACTATGTGACATAATAATAGAACATAAATTGGATATACGTAGGGGTATAGTGACCAACCCCCTATCAAAACATGTACAGGAACAACATGTCTCCCATCAGTTTGTTTTTAGAGTTATTGAATTTTTACATACACTTATTAGATGTGGTGATATTATTAATAAACTTGACACAAAAGAGTATGAATAGATAGTCCGCTTAAAAGCTGATATATACCTAGGTTTAAATAAGCAGGTGACCCTTAAACCTATTTTGAAGTTTAAACAACAAATGGTCAACTAAGGGAATCTTATCTTACTTGAGACTATTGCTATTGTATAACTGTTATATGTCTCTATGTAATTTTCATTCACTCCCTATGTAATTAACTTTTTAATTAGTATATTAGTGTGATAGGATAGGCTGTGTCACATGTTTTAACAATTTCAGCATTTAAATGGTTACTGACTTTAAAGTTTTTTGAAACACTGAAGAAGGAGTTGATGTCTGAAAGCTTTGTTAACTGGAATAAATGGTTCACGTTGTGAAGAGTGTTTTGTTATTTGGACTATAAATTGTAACCTACTTGCTGTTGCAAGGGTTTTGGTTCCCTCATTCTTCATTTACCTGCGGTGCGTACTTGAGTAAGTCACTTAACCTGACAGTGCTTTGGGGTAATTGGGAACTATGCGTAGGCTCAGTAATGATCTCCTGGACTGCTTGCCTAGCAACCACGTATGAACTTATGAACTATCATTCTTTACCTGTGTCACATTATACACTCATTAGCTTGCTTCTTTTTATACTTTTTTGCTGTTGACACTGTAATACTACTGAATTCTATAAATTGCTGCCTAGCTGTTCTTTCTCTCGGTTGGTGTAAGGCCATGCTGCATATTATGTGTATTTAGTATGAGTTCTGGACAGTATGTCTAACTACATTTTTTGGATGAGGACAATGTTAAATGAATTATGTGAAATACCTTAATAGTAATTTGTTTCATACTATTTTCTCTATCAGTTTTGACAAACAGCCAATTAATTTCCTGGATGATAAGATACTGAAAACATGGATAGCTCAATTAATAAAATCCATTTTCATGGACCATTTTCCAGAAACTGTCTACTGTTACCTCATAGTTGTCACCCAAAATGTATTGTCAGGAACATATTCAAGTCCCATTTTTAAGAGTATGACATATTTGCAGCAAGGATGTTGAATTTGATAATAAAGCAGACAAGTCTGTTCTGCAATTTAGAAAATAGAGAATATGGTATAGATGTGTTCGAGGCTACTAAAAGAATTCTAAGGAAAGGACGAAGTTGCCATCCCTGGCTGATACCCTATGGGGTGAAGATTCTACTGGGGACTTTACATTTAGATTTGTTATACCTTTTGGTTCAAACAAGCAAGTTATTCATGAGATTGACCTGTCAATTGGTCCATATAGGAGGGAGACTTTTTTTTTATTTTATGAAACGTTTTTGGAAAATCTATAGTTTAATTATCATAAGTAGCATACCATGGGCCAGTTCCTTTTCTGGTATTAAAAATGTGTATGTTAAAATCATTCCACCTTTCTACCAATCTTTCTTTTAGCTGTCATTCATATTGTATTCATTTTCTACTAGAAACTGTAAAACAAGTATTTTACATTAATTAATACAGCCCAAAACTATCATGTTAAGCAGTTGATCATTTGAGTGATTGGGTAATTTATATGGCTATTTGCGGGTGTGGCGCTTTCTATGTAGGCCAGACTACTTGCACTTTTTATCAAAAAAATTGCCTTGCACCAACATGATATCAGTACAAAAGTCTTTGGAGTGCATATTTAAGCACATTATCCACGCCACTGCTAATTTGCCTTTTATATGGAAGATTGGATGGCTGGTAGTATTTCAATGCCACATAAACAACACTTGCTAAATCAGAAGGACTTTTTGTGAATTATTAATTTAGGGACCCTGTTTTCTCCAGGTTTAAATTATATCCTATGAGTTGAAATTACTCTAGTGTTGATGAACCAATTCACTTACAATGTTTCAAATGGCTGTGTTCTTTCAGTTATACTCTGGAATTCTAATGCTGGTAATGTCTAATTATGGCTTAGGGGCTTATATGTATAAATATATAAATATTTTATTACCATATTTTTTACTATTTTCTTTTCTTATATATGGTAGTTATGGTGTATCTTGAAGGAGCGAACATGTTGGGGAGCGTGAAGAAATAATGTTTCCTCGCACAAAATATTTTAGAATGAATCATTGTTTGATTAATGCAATGGATACCTGTGATTAGACAGATCAGCAGTGAAAAATAAACATATAAACAGGGTTATCAGCATGATGTTCATGATTCAAGGGATCTGAATAGGCTGAATGAGGTCTAAAGGATATAAAAGAGTTCTACATATGGAAAGTATATACATAAATATATGTGTTTGTAGATATATCTTATCTTAGACTCAATCTAGTAAACCTACTAAATAGTTGGGCAAGTTTTTTTAGCTGCAGAATATTTTGCTTCTGCCTTGCTTAATCTGCAGATTAGGAGACCTCTTAAATGTTCCTTCCCATCAAAATGTTGTGATAGCATTGTTCCAAAGCTTACTTCTGATTAAGTAATATGAGCAATAAATGGTTTGCTAAAATCAGGAGATGTGTGCACAATCTTAGAACAATTTTCTTACTAACCGACTATATGACTCATACTAGTATGATAGCTTTCTTACCCTACAGTTTCATACTGTACTCCAGACTTTTCTTAAACTGCAGCACATCATAAATAATTATATTTCATGTTTTGTTTTAAAAATGTATTATATAAAATGTAATGTTGTTTTTAGAGTTTTTCTTCCTGGGCCTTTGCTGAAATCGGGTTCCTACTGAATTATATTTTCCTAGTAAACAAATGCAAAATAAATAATATAAATAAATAATTCTTTTAACTGGATGAAAACAGAGTCAACTTCCACCATTCACTTTACTTTCTGGATCATCTTCCCTTTGCTTAGGTACGAGATGGAACATTTTATTGGTACAAAATGGTGTACAAGATTCTGATAACACCAGGCTAGCCCCAACGGCATCCTCAATTGTTTATTAGTCTCTTTTATCACCCAGTTTTCTACTGCTTCTGCCTTTTCTTTCGTGGCATAACAACCTCCCATTTTATTACATATTTTATTACATATCATAAGTGTTTAACATCTACCATGCTTCCCTTGCTTTCAGAGGCATTCTAAATTAACACGGCTTGTTTTAAGACATCTAATACTGATTGCTTCATGGCCAGAAATGAGTCCTAATATGAACCAAACAGGCTGCACTATTGTGGCCATGGAACTTTAGGACTCAGTCCATGAGTGGCTGAACAGTTGCTAGAAAACCATGCATTCAGAAAGAAGAAAGTTATACTACAGGAATCCCTCACTTTTTGAAAAATATGTATTTTCTTCAGCTTCAGTTGCTTGGGGGTACATGATATCTACTGTAGTCAGGAACCGCCCCCCCCCATTCTTTATGGGAGTGCTTGTACCTTACCCACTCCCATTCTTTCTATGAGTGCTTGAACCATAGACATTAGGTGACTGCTAAATTTGAGATGCCGTTCAGCTTTTTAAAACCATAAGAGAAGCTGATGATTCCATCAGGTTTAGGGATTAATAATGTGTAGTTATTCCCCTCACTGTTTGATTTCTGTATTACTATCATCTTAAGAAACCCTGCATCCATCTTCCTTTACTGCCCTTTTCTATGACTCTGACATTATGTAAGGTTTTAAGGTAACTTCTTCTCCTCTCTTGGTCTGCATATGGTGTTGAATATGACTTGTTCTATCTCTCAGCTCTGAAAAAATTTCCATTTTCATCAAGAGAAGCTTTTTGTTTCTTGTTGTTTCTGGTTTCTGTGGCTTAGATAATGTATTGTCTACCTGAAATACGAGCATTGAGGTCAATTTTCTTTCTCCACTACAGGTACTGGTAATTTAACTATAGAGGCTTGGACATCTTTGCATTGCTATAATAGAAAGCTGATATGGTATAATAGTTCTGGACTTCTCTTACTAGCCTGACAGACTGTAATTTACCTCATTCAGATCTTTGTTACATCAGATGGACCCTGCCCTCTTCTTCCTTTTTATAAGAAAATTTACATTGATGAGTTAAAGAGGAAATTGTTCTTGTTGTTACATTTCTCCTTTTCAACATCTACATTCTGGATGAAATTCTCCTTTTCTGGAACTTTCTGTTATAGCTTGAAGAAAGTTTAGAATTCTATTCAGACTGTCTGTCGTAGGAATTTGCTGACATATCTCTTTAAATACTATAGGTTCTTCTTCTTTTTGTATCCTTAACCACTTTTTATACTTCTGGCACCTTCCATCACTATGTTTAATTTTTTTTGTATTAATAGACTCTACTGAATGTGTCTCATGTTTGTGCCTTTCCTTTTCCCTTTTTTCAATCAAGGCAGAGATTTATCTGAGAGAGTATTCAGTTACTGGTCCTCTTTCACATTCTGATTGAGTGGGCTATGAACATATTGTTCCTACAGCTTCTACAAACATTTAAAGTAGAGAAAATCTGTCCCTGTTATCATGTCACATGTTTAATTTTGTACATTAATAACAGCATGAATTGCATTCCCAAAATTGGTTTGTATTTCTAGCTGACTAACAGGATACTGTATTTTCATGAATGCAGTGTATTTCTATACATGGAGGTGAAGGTTTTCTTTCAACATGCATACTGCTCTATTCTCAGCATAAGCATATTATCTGAATCCAACAGTCCTTAATGCTCTCTGTCACCAGTTAAGAGATTGCAATTACTTAACTTTGCAAAATCACAGTAACAGAATACAGTCCCGCGTGCTCTAGCAGATAAATATAACATTTTATAAGCAGAATATCACTAGTAGCAGGGCTTTCATAAATCAAAGTTTTCACTGGTGTAACAGTAAAAGTATCATTATATAAAATCTAGCTGTGTGATCCTGTTTTCAAAATTTAAAGCAGAACATGTCTTTTACTGATACTTTTTGTTTGTTATTAGCAATTGACAAATGTTTTATTAAGGACCTAGACTGTTCAGCGCTGGGAGGTGTAGATGAGGAGAACTGAAGTCTAAATGAGGAAGTCAAAGCTAGATTGAGAGGTGCTGCAGCATACTGGCAAGTGTCAGGGGACAGAGCATCACAGAAGTGTGCCAAAGAAGCTATAGAATAAGTTGGAACCCACTCTTGTGACCACTGCTTCTGCACAGCATGGAAAACTAGGCAGTAAAGGCATAAAAGCTGTAGAATATGTGTCTGAGAAAAGTAATAGTATACAAATTGTGGGACAAATGCAGAAATGAGGGCATCAGAGTAGAAGCCAAAGTAGCCTGGATTGCAGAGAAGATCAAGGAGAAAACAAATGATGGTGGTTTGATCCTATGCATAGGAAAGCCAAAGTTGATTTGGTAAAAAAGATTAGGAAGAAACAGAAAGAAGGCAATAGGAGACAAGAACATCCAGCCAAGAGATAGATGGACTCCATGCAAGATCTGCAACAGTCATGCACAATTGTTAGACGAGGTAGGAGAGTGGCTTTACATTGAGTGATGTGGCAGTAGATGACACAATGCCCTGATCCAATCTAGACATAGATAATGATGATGATGATGGTAGACTGCTGAACTTTGTACAAGGTCAGTTTGACAAGCCCACTTTGTTAAAGCAGTACGTAAATATGTTCTACATTTTTTAATGGCCAACATTTCATTTTGCTATGTTCACCTTCAGACTACATCCATAAATTAATCATATGTTTTAAGTAGTATAATTGTGATCTTATCTTTGTATCATGAAAAAAGGACAGCTATGAGTCATTTCAACTTGCATTTCTGAGGCAGCTTCAGCACTGGCAAGTAATTTCTTTTTAACCTTTTTGTAGTTCTGACATTTAGACTTTCTCGTGTCCATGAAGGCTGGTTCTCTGGTAAGCTGGGCTGAAATTATCCTGGCCTATTCAGCTCAGTCTTATGCCTTCTTGTAGGACTATCACTCGACGGTGACAGGATATGCTTCTTTCTCTTTCTCCCTGGTATGTTGTTTTAGCAATGGTTCTGCCTTTGGTATAACAATCAGTTTGACACCTGCCAGCACCCCTTCAGCTTTAGCAATGATACCCATAAGTAATTTTCCCATATTTGTCACTTTGCCAGAGAGAATAACACAATGTGCATTTGGCAAAGGAAAACATTCCCAGCATACATCACAGAAATTTCTCTCTGACACTGGGAAAACCTACTCTCCTTTAAGTTGGCAGCGATAGGTTGAGTCTTAGGTTATTGACATAAAAAGTGTACCAAAATGTCCACTGCAATCCAATATGGCACATTAAAGGCTGCAGAGACATCAGTCTTAGAAAACAGCATGATTACATAAAAGAACATAAAAAAATATCAGTTTTTCTCAACAAATGTTTTAGGGATTAACAACAAGACTATAGACGATACTTTCAAAACAGTTGCATGCTCTATCTCGCCTTCAGTAGGTCAGGACTCCATTAACAGGAACAAACCCCCATTTCCTTCTTGTGTCTCTTTCAAAGCTACTGCTCTGAACACCAGTTTCCCCTTCAGAAAGGGAAAGAGATACTACAGTGACTCCTCTGTTATCCCTTTATAAACTTTTAAACTCATCATTAAGTACATATCCTAAATTCCAGCTCAAAGCAACAGTGTTTTTTGCATCACATTCTCCATAGTAGTTCTTTGCATATTATTTATACACTTTTGTGTTACTTACTTCCCCATTTGGTAAGATCTGTCACATTATATTACAGTGTATTTCTGTATTTATACATGTATACACACAATCAGACGTAAGCATGCACGCGTACACATGCACACACACACACACACACACACACACACACACACACACACACACACACACACACACACACACACACACACACACACACACACACACAAATACATGTGTGCATGGAGCAAAGTGAATGTAATAGAAAGTAGAACACCAAAGAAACTGTGTTGGGTAAAACCTTGGTGCAGAAATAAATCCAAATGAAAAGTAAAAAGTAAAAAATGCACCAAGATAACAAACAGCAAACGTTTAATCACAGCAAAGTACAAAGTGGTAAGCGCTTTCACAACCAAAGTTGCTTCATCAGACACCACAGTAAAAAATGCACAGGTTTAAATAGAGATTCTAAAATGCCAATTAATCAATAAAAATCACACAATGATTAAGTAGCAGTGAAAACAATTAAGCCTCATGCTCAAACTAAAAAAAGCATTGCTTAAAAACATTGTTTAAAAACATTGTACAAGAAGGAATCAAATACTATACATGAGAAAGCACTTAAAAAACTTATAAAATCATTATAAAACATGGGAAAATACTAGGCAGGAAAAAGTTAAATAGAATACTTGGAAACTAATAGTTAAATACATTAGACTAATTTTGAAAGAACTTAGCTAATCTTAATGCTTGAGATGTCTAGCCTTTAAAAAAGGGACCAAGGAAGTAGTAGCATTCAAACCAGGATACTTTTCAGCATTAAGTTTCAAAATCCACTTCTGTTCATGTCCCTCTGTGATATTCTCAATGTCACCACCTCTGGGCTTTCTATGAATATGTTGTAGAACAAAGAACTTAAAGGAATGAGAATGGCCATTGGACATAACATGATTAGCTAGAGCATTTGATGGTTTATTATTACTAATATCTCTTAGGTGGTCTAGAATACGATCTTTAAGCATTCTATTTGTTTTTCCTACATAAAAAGCAGGACATTGTACACAAAAACAATAATAGACCACATCTGTAGATCTGCAATCAGTGTATTGATTAGTGTACAAAGAAAATTTCCTAGTAGGATGTACATATTTATTTTTGCTATATATAAATTGACAAGCACTGCAATTCCTGCATGGAAAAGTACCATGCCGACTGGATCTAATAATAGTTCTAGATAATTCACCATGACATAGATGTTGTTTAAGGGATTTATTATTTCTAAAACTAAAAATAGGAGAATGCCCGACCTTGTCTACCAGTCCAGACACTTCTTGTAGCAAATACCAATGCTTTTTGACTACATCTAAGTATTGATTGATGTTATCGGAAAACTGAAACACCACTCTAAAATCATTACTAGTTCTGTTAGTATATCTTGTATTGTCAACAGCATCACCAGCATTAAAATAAGGTTTACATCTAGTGCTTCTCAGCTTCCAGGCATTAGAGATAGCCTGTTCAATGTCTGTAATAGAAAGTAATTAAATGAAGTATAATTAATTAGGATGGATGGGAGTCTGAATCAAAATGTCTGAAGAACTAGTCACTACATTACAATGTAGAAAGTAGTAGAGGCAGGCTTTTCAAATATTTTATATATAGTCAGCACTATCAATCTATTTATCTATCTGTCTATCTAGTTTACCATCAAAATGTTGATTGCACATAGTCAAATGTGGACATCATCAACAAATGTATGTGAAATTCGTACTGCCGACTTTTCAGAATGCCGAAAAAAAAATGAACATCAACATTTCCGATTGCTCCACACCTAAAAACAAGTGCTAACATGGGTCAAAAAGGGAGTGACATTTTACAGTTCAGAATATCAGTGTCCAACGTTTTCAGCAGTCGGAGTTCGGAGTTCGCACAAATGGTGTCAACAATGTGCAATAAACATTTTGATGGTAAATCTATCTATCTATCTATCTATCTATCTATCTATCTATCTATCTATCTATCTATCTATCTATCTATCTAATCTATCTTTCTATCTGTTGTCTATCTATATCTAGCTATTTATCCATCTTTCATCTTTTTATCTGCCTATCTAGCTGTCTAATGTACCAGTCTGTCTATCTGTAGTACATAACAGAAGAAATGTAAGCATAGTTTTAGAGGTGCAATAGACATTAAAGTAATTAATCATAATCATCATTATTTACATATTTTAGGCCATTATCGTAATAAAGCCTTGCCTTCTGCGGGAATATTACCATGGCTACAGGGCATGCTTTGCAATATTAACAATCCTTGCCTTAATTATCCTACTCCAGGAGAGGCTCCAGGCCAAGTAAACAACTTTGAAAAAGCACTGTGAGTATAACTCTTATTTCTACTTTCTACCGAATTTTCATCATTTAAAAAACATATTTATATTCCCTGAGGAGAAGCTTGTTTTATGAGTCTGGGAATCAATTTTATTTTATTTTATGTTATTTTGCAATAATATGTTTCCTATTGTTTTCCAGGATATACTTTTTTGCACCTATGAAAACTTGCTCCTTAAGCACACAAAGCATTAAAAAGTGAATTTAGGTTGTGTATGGCTATATAGCGGGTAGCACAGTGGTACAGCAGTGAGTGTTGCTGCCTCACAGTGTTTATTTCTCAGGATTGCTTGCCAGATAGGGTTCCATCTCTGCATTTTTGAATTTCCACTATTTGCTATGATTTCCTTCCATGTCAAAAAGGATACCCTATGTGAGCTGGCAGCCCTCCAAGCTGACCATAGGTGTGTGTGTGTGTGTGTGTGTGTGTGTGTGTGTGTGTGTGTGTGTGTGTGTGTGTGTGTGTGTGTGTGCACGTGCAAGTGTGTGTGTGTGTGTGTGTGTGTGTGTGTGTGTGTGTGTGTGTGTGTGTGTGTGTGCAAGTGCGCATGTGTGTGCGTGTGTGTGTGTGCCTGTTTTCGTGCATATCTCCATGTGTATGTATGCGTGTACATGTGTGTGCATGTGTGTAAGCCTGCATATGCATCCTATCTCATGCAGAGAAGAGACATATCATTCAATATAATCTATGTGTCTTAAGCCGAATGAATGCTGACATATGCTCCATCTAGCTCATTGCCCTGAATAGGAAAGAGCGGGTATCAAAGAATACTGAACATGACAGATGTACAACAACCTTTAGAACAAATCTGGATAGTGCAATTTGATATCACTGAAAAGCACTTTCATTGTTCACTGACTTTGTTGTTTTCACCACTGTTATGTGACCAGAAAGTTAATATATGTTAGTTAGCATGGTGTGGAGTTGTCCCTATCCATAGGTGGTGCATGGGGCAAAAAAAAAAAAAATCTTTGGCTTTTGAGTGTGATTTGCTCTATATTTTCACCATTCTGCAAGTATTTAGGGTTGATACTTAATGGAAATCACATACTTAAACCCTCCTGTACTCGTACCACCCCAATTTCAGCAGCACAGTGAATAAAAACATGCACTTCTGCTTACGTGGAAGAATTCAGGTAAGGAGGTTGGGCAACTGAGAAGCAATATGTGTGTCTGTTATACACATATAAAAAGGGAAAGTCAACAATGTGTATGCCACATACAAAACTGAAACGGTGATCTCATTGAATCCTAAACAATGGTGTTGTGTCCAGCATAACAGAGTTCAGCAACAGCATTATTATACAACCAGCCCATATTACAAATAAACAAATAAGAATGCATAGAGAGCCCCAAAGCATACAGTAGTATGCATTCAGAGCTAAGAAACATAGTGGGACAACCAAATGAGACTCCACATAATGATGCAGAAGAAGTCCCACTTACTGGAATTCCCAAACCAACAAATCCTTAATCTAAATATTATGGACACTGTTAGCTGCTATTGCAAATTATGTGATTTTTTTAACTGAGCTCTGTCATAACAGTGGAACAGAAAAATTCCATTGGACTTTGACATCCTCCCTGTTGGAGAATCATAGACCTACAATTCCTTGCAGATAATGGGAGTTTCTAAAACATCGTGACTTGTAGCATGCCAGGCAAATACCCAGCGGACATGTAACCTGTCAGAGGTCATCTGCTAAATACTATCCCTAGACTTGCAATATTAACAAAACATTACTAATTCTGTCACTACAGTGACGTATTATGTCATACTTACGCCACTATTTCTGTCACTGCAGTGACGTATTACATGTCATACCTACATCACTATTTCTGTCACTGCAGTGACGTATTACATGTCATACCTACATCACTAATTCTGTCACTGCAATGACATGTATTATGTCTCATATTTCCATCACTAATTCTGTCACTGCAGTCACATGTATTACGTGTCATAGTTAAATCACTAATTCTGTCACTGCAATGACATGTATTATGTCTCATATTTACATCACTAATTCTGTCACTGCAGTCACATGTATTACGTGTCATAGTTAAATCACTAATTCTGACACTGCAGTGACATGTATTATTTGTCATACTTATACTTCCTGCCAAACTGTGATTCTCTCACAATAGCTGTTTGGACTCATTTGTCAGTGTAATTTCAGTTATATCAAGTACCAGCCCATTCACGAAATGAGAAACCACCTCTTAACATTGTCTCTCTATCTTCTTCTTCTTTCAGCTGCTCCCGTTAGGGGTCGCCACAGTGGATAATCTATTTCCATTTCTTCCTGTCCTCTGCATCTTGCTCTGTCGCACCAACCACCTCCTTGCCCTCTCTCATTACATCCATAAACCTTATCTTAGGCCTTCCTCTTTTCCTATTACCTGGCAGCTTCATCCTTAGCATCTTTTTCCCAATATACTCTGCAACCCTCCTCAGAACATGTCCAAACCAAAGTAATCTTGCCTCTCTGGCTTTGTCTCCAAACCTTCCAATTTGGGTTGACCCTCTAATATACTTATTCCTAATCCTGTCCACCCTCGTCACACCCAGTGCAAATCTTAACATCTTTAACTCTGCCACGTCCAGCTCTGACTCCTGCCTTTTTGTCAATGTCACTGTCTCCAACCCATATAACATAGAATATTGTCTCTCTGTATAACTGACTATAAACTTTAACACAAACATATATCTATATCTATGTCTATATATATATATATATATATATATATATATATATATATATATATATATATATACATAAGTATGTATATGGGAGCAATTGAGCTGGTTGATCAAATGTTGGGCCAACAACTATTTACTTTATTGCAGTTGGTTGTCTAAACAGATGGTCGACAGGTGTGCAAGATTACACAATTACTGGCTATATAGAATATGCGGTTACCCCAAGTTTGTGCAATGTCAGAGTTGATATATAAAATTAGCAGGGAATGTGAGGACAGGAGTCTTGTCCCCCTACAAAAAATAATGCTTTGTGATTTTTTTTTTTATTTTTTTTTGAGATTTTGCATAGGCAGAGATTTTTTCTAGCACATGCGTATCAGTGTGTCAGTGTTGGTGTTTTAGACCTTATGAGGCTGATGTTTTTACAGTCAACTTTTGGTATAATTGACTATCTATAGTATACCCATATAAAGATATAAAACCAATCCTTGAAAAACACAATCCCTGGAAGTAACACTCCGCTCACCTTGGTGAAACGAAACACCATAAAATTAATCCAAATACAAGGGCAAAATCCGAGCACAGTAAAGTTTATTCCACCTTTCGTTAAAATTCCACAACAAGAGTAAAATTCTCCAAAATCCAACAGTGAAGTAAGCGCTTTCGTCTGTGAATATACCAGACTTTATCAAACTGTTGTGTTTCCCCTCCTCTTTACACTTAAATACCTTTGTATACTTAATTAATAACCAATTAACTTTAAAAAAAAACAATTAACTTTTTAAAAATACAGATCACTGAAAATTATAAATATGTATATACGGGTCTATCTTAGTACATCGACAATTCACAATACCGAAAACGGATTCACCGACACCATAATATCGAAAGTCGAAGATCGACAAGGCAGAAGACCGACGGAGGAAGACAGGGAAAGGATATGGGGCATGCGTAGACGGACGATAGGGTGCGAGTAAGGTAAGTGTGCGATGCTGGTGTTTTGTAGGGTAGGGGGACCTTAGGGTAAGGGTTTGGTTAGGGGTTGTAGATAGTTGTGTATGTATGGGTTAGTGTTTGTTTGTAAGGATTTTGGTGTGCTTGTGTTGTGTGTGTGGGTGTTGGATAGGGGATGTGTTTTGTTTGTTGGTATGATGTGTCGTGTGTCGCGATGGTCGTGTTTGTGAACTGTCGATCTTCTGGCATCGGTTAAATGACTTATGTTTTGGTGTATTTTGAAATGTCGATGTACTAAGATAGACCCGTATATACACATACTAAAGAACTGTGTTAGCAGGATTGCAATGCATGTAACATTTTGTTTCCTAGGAGAGTGTATAAAACTGAAAATGTAAATTTTTGTTTCAGTAATTAAACCTTTCTAAAGCTTACAACTTCCTAGCTCTCTGTTTTAACACTGGCCGTATAGATAGGTGGTCATTAATACCCGGGAATTCTGTGGCATTTAATGTCAACTGCCAGTGTAGTTCCCTAGATATAAATTTAGTTGGATAGATGTAGAGCCATCCTCATCCATTCTCAACCACTTTTTGCCATTTTGCACATTGGGTCGGGATGTCATTTCCACAGTGACAATCATCTTGAGCCAGGGTTTATACTGCCAGTTGGCTAGCCTTGCCACAGTAGTTCATTCACACCTACGACCAATTTAGAGTGTCAAATCCATCTACTGCATGTCTTTGGAATGTGGGAGGAAACCAGAATACCTGAAGCAAACCCACGTGATCACAGGGAGGACATGTAGACTCCACACAGAAGGCACCCTAGCCGAGAATCGAACTGGAGAACCTATTGCTGTGAGGCAACAGTGCTAACTGCTGCACCGCTGTGGCCACCCCAGATGATTAGATAAGTGTAATACAGCACACAGGTTGTACTTCTTACCCACGATTCTTTATGTTCTTAAAGAAAATATGCAAATGTGTTTTTTACAATCTTTTGTTTTTAAGTGGTGTGTTCACTTGCATCATCACACATGCAAATACTTTCCAGTTTAAAAAAAAATAGATTTTTTTTTATAAATATAGGTTTATATTTTTTGAAATTAATGGTTTTAATATTATTATAGTATTTATATACTATTATGAATATATTTTATGTAAGTTATAAGTAGACATTTACTACAAAATATAGTTTATATGCTGATGTTTTATTATATTTGATGCTATGAATACTGTTATAACTGCATTTTTAGTTTATAAATTTTGATTTTTTAAAAGGTTTGTTTATTTAATTATGCTTCGATTTTTAAGTGCAGGAAATGATGTCATGCATTTCAATTAGTATTAGGTATTTAAATGTATGTTTATGTGAACTTTGTAAGTCTGATGAAGCCCTAGTGGTGAAAGCGCTTACTTTCTCCAATAAAGTCGCACGCTTGCCAGCTTGACGTTTTGAATTTTTTATCTTTTATTTTGGTGTTTTATGCAGTTACTTTTACACCTTTATATTGCATCTCGACATTACAGTTACTGCCGTGGTGGTCCTGTTGATGCTACTGACTGTTTGGGATATTATTTTTGTGCTATATATTATAGCCTCTGCAGGATGCTTATTTCCTTGGAGCTATCAGCGTTTATTCATTTGCTTAGGTTTATATTTATGTATAAACTAATATTAATTAATGTTCAATATTAATAATTAAAACCTCATGCAGTACAAACTCACTCAGGATAAGGTATGCTCGTTGCCAATACTGATAACTAATCAATAAGGGCATAGGAAATCTCCGTACACTTGACCCATCACAGTTTGGAATTGTCAAGAGAGGTCATGTCTGTTCAACCTAGAAGACATTTTTGAAAAAGTCACCGAAATGATGGATGACGTTAAGACAGTACACACTGTCTACCTTAACTTGGCCAAGGCCTTTGACACTATATCCCCACTCAGGCTTTGTTGATAAGCTTGCAAAATTAGGAATAAGCCCATACATCACCTGATGGATTGAATACTGGGTCACAAGTCAGGAAGGAAGGAAGTCAGAATAGGGCTTGCCACCTCAATAAAATGACCTGACACAAGTAAGTTTCTACAGGTCTCTGTTCTGAATCTACTCTTATTTGGCATCTAGTTCCCAGAAGTCAAAGTAAATGTCAATGGCCTAAGGTTGGCTATGTTTACAGATGACTGTGACTTGGGAACAGTCATTGAGTCCCTCAAGGACTCAGTATTCCTCCAGGAGAGCTTGTCCAAAACAAACAACTGGTGTCAGAGTCCTGAGTTAAAACTGTCAAAAAGTGCATTATCTTGTCCTTTTGATAACTGACAATTCCTGTGAATTTACATATTGACCATCAGCCTTTAAGCATAGATCTAATAGGCAGGGATTTTGGCACTTACATCGACAGTGACATAGCTTTTGATCAACACGAGCATATTCTTGTGAAAAAGTCCTTCTATATTGCACAGCTTATAAATAAAGTGATATCATCTAAGTCTAGAGAGGTCATTGTTCCAGTTTTGTCAGCTCTCATAAGGCCCATCATACAGTACAATGTCAACTTTTGTATGCACCTGTCCAGGCATTTGCAATAGCTAAAGGGTCCCCAGAGATGTATTACAAAAATAATACTTAGCCTAAGGAACATTATCTACATGGACTATCTCAAAGCCTGTTGCAGTATTCAGCCTCATGCAGCCTGCAAACAGAGGACTTATACCTGGCTTATAAGCCATCTACAGACCCAACACTAATGGACCTTGTGCACATCTCAAGTCAAATGGTATTGCAAACACATGGTCCAGAGACCTCATCCTCTTCTGCAATATAAACAGAATGGTCCTGAGGAACAGGTATATCTCCCAGAAGACACCATTGCTGTGGAACAGATTCATCATATACATAAACCAAAGTTTTTCCTTGACCTTATTTAAGCATAATTTGGACCAGCAAATGGTAAATAGGAAATGTTCCCCTGGAATGACTCCTATCCTCCTAATGGAATAGAGCAGTGTTGCAATGCCCTATCTTACAGTAGGAAGTCCCTAAAAAACTGAAGACAGGACCCAAACAAAATAATCCTCTACAAATGAGAAATATTTAAATATATTTGAGGGTTGGCATAATGGTTTAGGTGTTTACAGACATAAGGTACAAAGTTTAATTCTCAACTTTGGGAAGCAAGGCTAGTCTTAAAAAGGCTTACTGTGGTCATTAGCAAAGCAATTACTTATGAACCTATGAACCTATTACTCTGACAAGGATAGGAAAACACCTTTGGGATACCAAGGGATAGATTGGCTAGGCTTAAAATGCCTCATTAGGGACATTAGCATGAACTGGTATTATACCAGCTGAAGAGAAAGATAGATACTGTACCCAGCTGAGACATCTGTTTCTATATCTATGGTATGTGTCGGGGTAAACACAACTAAATCTCATTGGTATTTTTCTTCCTCCTACACAAACTCTGACTTTTTCCAGAAGTGAGGTGATATTCCATGTCTAGAAAACAGTTTCCTTTAAAATAGTCTAGTATGCTTTAATCCATTCTGATGTGTCCTGCTGGGTCTACCAGATTACGCTGAAAGCTGAGAAGAATGACAACGAGATAACCGACACCGGAAGATTGACAACAGAGAAGACCGACAATTGAGAATCCTGATGTTGAGAACACCGACATGTTAAGGTATGTGTGCGATAGGGATGGACATTAGGGTCAGGATGTGGGTAAGGTAAGTGTGTGATAATGACGGATGTTAGGGTAGGGTGCGGGTGAGGTAAGTGCGATAGTGATGGATATTAGGTTTAGGGGCGAGTTAAGTGAGTTAGGGTTAGGGTGCGGGTAAGCTAAGTGTGCGATAGAGATGGACTTAAGGGTTAGGGGCAGATTAAGTGAGTTAGGGTTAGGGTGTGAGTAAGTTAAGTGTGAGATAGTGACGGACCTTAGGGTTAGGGTTTGGGTTAAGGTTAGTGCATATATAGTTGTGTATGTAAGATTTAGTGTAGGTTTGTAAGGTTTTTGGTGTGCTTGTGTTGTGTGTGTGTGTTTTTTGGGAAAGTTATTTGTTTTGTTGATTGTCGAGATTGTGGATGTTCTTCGTGTTTCACTGTTGCAGTCATTATATTTGGGTAATCCTGATGGCAGGTTGCCCTCAGTTGGCCTGAATTCCAAAGTCTTGGGTCCTGCATCAGCTGCTGTTGCCCCTTCCCTGACATCAGGTCGTCAGGGCTATAAAAGAAGCAGCCAATGCCATTTTCTTTAGTCTTTCTTGCCATGCAGTGCCCGAAGCAGAAGCAGTTCACAAGAGCCGGTTGGCCGACTCCTGAGATTTTCGTGTTCGAGTTTCAGATCCGAAGTCTTCATTAAAAGTTAAGTACCCTGTTGGGGAAACTTTTTTCTTGTTCCAGACTGATGTCAGAAAAAGTTAATCATTGTATTTCTTGTGGGAAGCAAATACCTCATAAGGACTTTCATTCTTACTGTATTCCTTGCCTAGGCACTGACCACGACATTTCAAGTTGTCGGTTTTGTGCTACATTTAACCAACGCACTATTAAGCGTCGGTACGATTTTGTACTAAGTTATTTTGGGCACAGATTTAATTATACAATGTTGTCGGATAGCCGTCCGACTACCTGAGTTCAACAAAAAGTGCAAAGAAAAAGAAAAAGACAGGCAACAGAGGCCCAAAACTGACGACAAAGCTTTTCCTAAGCCTGTTGCTGGTTCGCTGGTTCTCAGTGAGGTGCTTTTGCAGCCCCTGACGCCCACTACTTTAGAGTCGCAGGCTGCTAACGACTCCCACATGGAGTTGGTCAGGCCACTGGAAACTCAAGGCATTGGAGCCTCGGAGACTATTCCATCAGATGGGTCTGGAGCCACTGAGCAGGCATCGGCTTCTAAGGGTGTTTTCAGACCTACACAATTATACATTAAACCAACTACAGTTTTAAAGGCAAAGACTAAAGTACCTTTAAAGACAAAGAAACAAGTTCATCAGCCACATGGACAGGCCTCCATGCCCAAAAAACAGATGCTCAAAATGGCCAAAGACTTAATTACCTTGATCAGGGGTTCCCATTCCCCTCCTGATAAGAGGCCTAGGTAAGAGACAGACTATGAATCTTCAGATCAGGTTTCCATTTCCTCAGATTCCTCTTCTGATCAGGAATATTCTCTTCCCCCCTATGAGGATTCTGATGTTGAAGAGTCTATTTCTTCATCTTCTCCTCCTGAGGACTATTCCTTTGGGGAAACCTTGCATACCATGAGGGAGCATTTCCACTGGGAGAGCCAAGATTTTTCAGAAACTAAAAGAGGCTCAGGGACTTCCTTCTACTACCTCAACACAAGCCACTAGCTATTCCACCTGTGTTAGACATTGAAGATGGTTTGTTTTCAGAGTCTAGTCTGACCCCTGACTCCTTACCTCCAGTTCCTGTTAAGCCTGACAGATACTACAGCATTCCTGACTCTCATAAATTCCTTTTAAAAAACCCTGCTGCAGACCCAGAAACTATTTCTCAGGGTCCCAAAGGGTTTAAGGCTTCCACTGCAAAAAACCCTACCCCCTCTGACAGAGATTCTAGGGTACTGGATATATGGGGAAAAAAGATTTACACATCTGCTACCTTGGCTATAAGGGCCTTAAACTTCCAGTTTCATATGCTCAAATATCAGCAATATGTCATGACTCTGCTTAAACAGAAAATGTTGGTAAATTCTGAATGTGCAGAAAACAAAGAAATTCAGGATTTATAGCATGCAGCTGAACAAGTTGGAAAGCATACTTTGCAATGTGGTTTTGATTCTCTGGAGGCCTCCTGCAGGGCCGCTGTTACGGGTTCTGTCATTAAGAGGCATGCTTGGTTAAAGGAACAAAATCTGCCTGATGATGTCAAAGCTAAATTATTACATGCACCATTACAGCAAGATACCTTGTTTGGTGTTACGGCAGAAGAGGTGTTAAAGAAAATGGAGGACAAAGCGAAATCTATGCAAACAGTCAAAGATTTTTTACAAGTACAGCCACCTAGGTTTAGCAGACACTGGCCAACAAAGAACTGGTCCTTTCCAGTGTCAGACAGACCTCAAAGGGGCAGATCCAGATGCCCTTGAGGCAGATCCCAGCCGCAAGGTTCGTACAGGTCTAAGCAATGGGGTGCTTCTACCTCCAAAAGTGGAGAAGACAAATCACAACCATACAGGAAACAGTCCCAATGACTTCCCCCTGCCTGCATCAAGCACTTTTCTACTGGCAGCACCCTTAGGGGTCAAAATAGCACTTTTTTTCTCAAAATTGGCACATTATAACCCAGGACAAATGGGTTTTAGATATAGTGTCACAAGGCTACAAGTTTCACTTCCATACCCTGCCAAGGGCAAACGGTTGGCCAGACCTGCCAAAAAATCAATGGGCAGAGGCTCAAAAACAAATTTCATCCCTCATGGACATGGGGGCTATTCAGCAAGTGCCACAGCAAGAGCAGGGACAAGGATTTTACTCAAGACTGTTCTTGGTACCGAGACAGGAGAAAGCATGGAGACCAATACTGGACTTATCTATTCTAAACACATTCCTGGATATACCAAAATTCAAGATGTTGACTTTGCAGCAGCTTCTGCTCATGCTAGGCAGAAAGGCTTGGCTCGTCACTTTAGACCTAAAACAGGCATACCTGCATGTCGCAATCAGACAATCATGCAGAACATACCTCAGATTCAAGGCTGGTTCACAGCATTACCAATTCTCTGCACTGCCCTTTGGCTTATCTACTGTGCCCAGGGTCTTCACAAAGTGCCTGGCACCAGTAATTGCTTTCTGCAGACAAAGAGGAATACAAATATATCCTTACTTGGACGACTGCCTCATTCAAGCAGAGAACTAGGACATTCTACTACAGCATCTGGCATTTGTGAAAAGACTTTTAACATCCCTAGGGTACACAGTCAATGAAAAGAAATCAAAACTAGTACCCTCTCAAGAGATAATATTCCTGGGTGCAAGCTTAAATACAACTGCCCAGATGGCTTATCTCATGCCAGACAAACAAAGGCAACTGAATACCTATTTCAAGGAAATGGCAACAAAGGCCCAATTATCTACAAGAAAAAATCTGCAGGCTTTGGGTTTCATGGCATCCTGCATCCTACTAATTCCATATGCAAGACTGCATATGAGGAAACTTCAGTGGTACCTAAAAAGTGTCTGGACACAACATTGCCACAGCCTGGAAACAATGATTACTCTCATTCCCTGCTTGCAACAGGAGTTTCGATGGTGGGCAAAGGCCTGTCACCACAACAAGGGACAGCCATTCTCACTACCCCCAGCCAGGCAGAACCTAACAACGGATGCATCAGATTATACCTGAGGGGGGGGGGGCACATGACAGGAAAAGGCATTCAGGGCACCTGGTCCACAAATCAAATGCATCTACATATCAATCAAAAAGAGATGGTAGCTGTTCAAAATGCACAGCCTTCAAGGACCTAATTCATCCTGGACAACTACTGATAAAGACAGACAATACCACGGACATGTGGTACATAAACAAGCAGGGGGGCACACATTCTTACCCCCTTTGCAGCCTAGCCATGGCTTTATGGGACACAGCATTGACTTACCAAGTTCATCTGCAGGCACAATTCCTGCCAGGAAAGGACAATACTCTGGCAGACGACCTAAGCTGAAACCTCATGGATCCCCACGGGTGGCACCTGGATCCACAAATCTTCAGCATGATAACAAAGAAATGGGGACACCCGGACATAGATCTATTTGCCTCCCCTCACAACTATCAACTAAAAATATTCTGCACAAGGACTTATCACAGACAAGCATGGAAAGTGGACACCTTATCTTCCAACTGGAAAAACCTATCAGTATATGCCTTTCCTCCACTGCCTCTCCTTCCCAAGGTACTCCTAAAGGTGAGACAAGAGAAACCAAAAATGATTCTAATTGCCCCAGACTGGCCCCGCCAGTACTGGTATCTGATCTTAAGGAACTTGTCTCAATGCCCAGCCTGGACCTTACCTCAAATACCTCATCTACTGTCCCAACAAAACAATCAGATTCTGCACAGCCAACTCAGGACTTTAAACCTGGCAGCATGGCGGATAATGTAGCCATACAAAGCACATCTCTCACTAAAGCTGTGATGGACGTCATTTTGGAAGTCAGAAGGCCTAGCACTAGAAAATCTTATGCTGCAAAATGGAAGAGATTTTGTGCTTGGAACCAAGCTCAAGGAACTGACACAGCTGTACCAAATATTCCTCAGATTTTGCAATACTTAACTGAGATGCTGGACAAAGGCCTATCTTTTTCATCAATTAAAATTCATGCCTCTGCCATTCCGGCTCATTACAATACAGAGCCACCACTCTTTTCTCATCCTTTATTAAGGCAGTACCTCAGAGGAGCCAAAAATTTAAGGCCTCCAAGGAGATTGCCAATGCCAGCATGGGACCTCAATTATGTCTTGGAAAAACTCACCCTACCTCCTTTTGAGCCAGTTGCTACTGCAGACATAAAGTTTTTATCTTGGAAAACAGCTCTGCTCCTAGCAATAACTTCTGCAAGATGAGTGTCAGAGCTACAGGCTCTCATGGCCGTGGAACCTTTTATCATTTTTTATCCAGACAGGGTCTCTCTGAGGACTAACCCTACATTTATAACTAAGGTGGTGTCCAGTGTAGCCCTTAACTAAACTAAACTATTAATTTGCCAACTTTTTATCCAAATCCACAGAACAAGGGGGGGGGGGGATTCTGCATTCTTTGGATGTACACAGACAACTTAGATTCTATTTGGACAAAACTAAAGTTTTCAGAAAGACAGAACAATTACTAGTGGCATACGCTGCAGGATCACAAGGAAATGCTATCTCCAAGCAGACTATTTCAAAGTGGATAGGTCACTGAATTCATTTTTGCTACTCTCAGCATGGCAAGCCAATGCCTAAGGGCATTAGGCTGCATTCAACCAGAGCTGCAACCACTTCTGCGGCCTTTCTCAGGGGAGTACCAACCAAAGACATTTTAGAGGCTGCTACTTGGAGTTCAGTGCACACCTTTACAAAGCATTACAATCTGCCACTTTACTCTAAATCCAGAGCAGGCTTTGCCACTGCAGTTCTGCAGGGCCTCATAGCCGTTCCTACTGTTGTTTAGCTCCAGTCCCCCAACCGTAGCTTTGGGACTCTACCCAAATGTAATGACTGCAACAGTGAAACATGAAGAACATAGTACAGTTGTGTACACTTACCATAAATGTAGATGTTCAAGTGTATTCACTGTTGCAGTCCAGGTTACCCACCCGCCATCCCCCTGTCATTCTGGAGTTTATCTTTCCTTTTCTGTCTTCTACAACCTATGTGGTGCATTTGCTTGTAGATGAAGGTAAAGTTTATATCGATGCATGTATATATAAATATATATATATTTTGCAACCTTTTGGGGGGGTACCTGACATCTAGGGCAACAAAAACTAAAGAAAATGGCATTGGCTGCTTCTTTTATACCCCTGACAACCTGATGTCAGGGAAGGGGCAACAGCAGCCGATGCAGGACCTAAGACTTTGGAATTCAGGCTGACTGAGGGCAACCTGCCAGCAGGATTACCCAAATGTAATGACTGCAACAGTGAATACACTCGAACATCTACATTTATGGTAAGTGTACACAACTGTACTTTTATCGGGCATGTGAAGTTTCGTGTTTTTGAACTTTCGGTTTTGTCGTGTCGGTTATTTCGTTGTCGGTGTTTTGGCATGTCGGTGTTATCAGGTAGACCCGTCCTGCTACTTTATTGAAATCAAAGATGATCCTAGCCTTTTACTTGTAGATGTAGAGCTGACATAGCAACTTCCTGTAGCTTTTGAGAGCCACTTAGCCACCAGGCACTTGCTACCAAATACCACCCACATATATTTCTCCCGTATGAATCCCAGTATTCCTCTTCTGGGATGAGACCTCATTTTTTTTTACTCCTAGTGCAGGGATGTTTCCCTCAATCTGTGGTGCTACAATCTCTAAAATTAAATGAATGGGGTACTCACTGAAATTGACTCCTTCAGCCATCATAGATAATTCTGGATTGCTGTTACCTTGACCCCATGTCTAAAAACTAATTTGACAAGGTCTTCCCCACCAGGATCATAAGTGGGATACCTACAATTTGTAGAATCATATTTGTGGAAGTGTTTTTTGTTTGATCTTACTATATCATGGTTCATTAAGCTGCAGATACTTGGATTGTGTGGGCTGGTGGTGCATTTAGTAGGTTTTTTGTTCACTTTTCTGTACTGTAGTGTGAATGTGGATTTGGTATATACAAGTAAGGGGGATTGTAGAGGGCCAAGTTCCCCATGTGAATGGTGAACAGGGGCTTCTTGCACCCGACAAAAATAGTTTATTTTTTTATTGTTGTTATTATGTGTTTTTTGAGTTAAAGTTTTCAGCCTTAAAAAAATTAATGAAGCACAACTCATTCTTGAATGTTCTAACCAAATATGTGGGAACTGAGCATATACAAATTATATTTTTATATATATATATATATATATATATATATACATACACACATAGATACACACACACACACACACACACACACACACACACACACACACACACACACACACACACATACTTCTCAGTGTAAAACTGCTGATGAATATAGATAGGAGTGAAATTCATATTATTCCAAATTTTCAGGTGACTTGATCCCAGTGAAATGGCTCTGGTAACAACTGTGAACTCAGCTCATTTCTGCTCCAGGTTAACATGTCCTGTATCTCTTCCATTCATTTTGTTTTTCAATAGGTGAACACATTTCCACCTTGTGAAAAACAGGCAGAGATATTTGATTATACAGCCCTATTCTTATAGCTGGAAACGTAGTTCATGATGCACTATTGCACTGAAGTTGATAGGTCGATGATCTATGAACGAGGAACCATGTCCTCCAAGATCTCATAATGCAATTGTAAGAGCCACAAAAAAGAGCTCACCTGGGACAAAGTTTAGCTTCTGTGGTTCATTGTCTAGCACAATACTTTATCCTTTAGCTTTAGCACTAAATATCCATCCGAAGGGCAAAGATCTACAACTTGTTGATTCCTCACTGAAACCTTGAACTAATGACTGTCCCTTATGCACTGGCTAACATCATACCCAAACTTTAAGATGACAATCCCATCATCAGAGTTCAATACTGCAAATATAAGCCATATGCAGAACTCATGTAAATCAGCAATAAATGAATTGACCCTATACAGAGATGGCAGAGATTCCATAATGACCCAGAAAATCCTATGCTCATTCCACAGCCATTACCGCCCATCAGTTTTTAAAAAGTGATCATGGCATAGCTAAAGTAGTACAGTTCAGGGTCAGTAACATCATCATCACCAAATCTGAGGACATCTCATACCTTTGTAGGGTGAGTGAGTGTATGCTCCTGGCCAAAGAATTCTGAAGATGCTTTTGCTCAGCCTTAGCATTACATGTGAAGATGTTATGTTACCTTTGACATTGCACAGATTTTAACTGCATCCATCCAACAAACCAGGGACAAAGTAAGGGCTATAAAGCATTCGTCATCTTTGATTACTTTATTCATAACACATCTAAGCATTTTTCTGTATGAATCCTAGGATAATATGAAAGTGCTCTCTCAAATACGTTCCTACCTGGATGCCCATCTGAAGCCCCAGTGCCCAAAAGGTATGTCACAAATAAGATGACATGAAACCAGAATATAATCATTTTGTTCCAGGTCAGATTACACATTGAAAAATTCCATGTATTAGTCTATTATTTGCAATAGTTATTCCATGGAAAGTACTCAGTTTCAGCAGGATGATTGCAATGTAAATAAGAATCCTGACCTGAACTCTGCCTAGGGTGACCACATTCACATGCCCATCCCATTAAGTCTGCAATGTGAAGTGCTCTGATGTTAAGGAGAAAAGAAAAGAAAAAGATAACTGATGGCATAGAGCAGCCCTTCGTTTTACCAGTAATGATAGGAAAACAATTGGAGAAGCCCCAGTTAGCATGCCCGTTATACAGGAAAGCAGAGTTCCAAAATTAGAAAAAAGACATTTATCACCTCCACTGGCTCCAGAGCTGGATGTGGGGAGGAACAGATGATGCAACAGAAACACTTATAAAAATAAAATCTGACCAATAATAGCAAAAGTAATTATTATATTTTTAGGAACAAAAAATATGTTTTCCTACGTGTCTTCCACTTGTTTTTCTTCAGTCAGCCTAAATCTTATGTGGACCTTTGAACATACATTTAAAAACAATCAGGTGATATGATGCTGACACATTCCTGAAGAATGACCACAGCAACAACTGTCAGGTTAACCAAAGTATTTTTCAAAGGTATATGAAAATACAAATATCATTTGGAGATTCAGAAAGAACCCTACCTCTGGTAATAAGAGCTTAATGCAAAAGGGGTTGCTTACATGATGCAGAAAAATGCAGGTCAGAAACACACTAGTCACAATGAGGACAACTCTATTTATTGACTAATTTGCATATCTCTGAATTGCCCTTACCTACTGCAAATACAAATCAACACTTTCCTGTAGCAATTAACACTGTTGGCATAGCCGGCCTTAGGCATAGGCCAACTAGGCGGCCGTCTAGGGTGCATGTCTAGCAGGGGCACTTTTCCAGTATTTATTTGGTGTAGGTAGACCAGGATGGGGGCACCAGGTAGTGTGGTGAGGGGCGCCATGGAGCCCTTTTGCCTAGGGCACCAGTTGACCTAGGGCCGTTCCTGACTGTTGGCACATGTATCTGTTTGGCAAAGGCATTTGCAATTCAATCCCCCTCATACATGCACACACACACACACACACACACACACACACACACACACACACACACACACACACACACACACACACACACATATATTTTGGTCTATTTGTCATAAAATGTGTGGTTTTCTGGCAAATCACTGGGATGATCTGAGGACTGAAGTCACTAAATAATGACATACATTTGAGTTTTCACACTTCAGATCTTTCAGAAAATGTGTGTTAAAAAAACCCTGTTACTCTAGCAACTTTCTAATAGCAATATCTAAAATCTGTCCCTATTTTTGGGCCTTAGTCCCCCCATTTTGTCAGGCTTTGTCCAGATTTCTTGCACTAAGGTTGAGGTTGAGAGGTATGAGTCTCATACTTCATGTTATGTCAAAAAAAATATTGTGATGCTCACTGTTTAGTTAACATAGTAAGTTAGTTCTTCCTCTGTCAAGGATGCAGGGTTTGATACATGCTCCCCCCTTTTACATGATGTCTACTGGTTTTGATAAAGATGATTGATATCCTCTATGAGGTGTGAAAGTACAGGGACCAAGTCATTCAATGCACACTGCATAGCATTATCCTTGGCATCTGGAAAAGAGAATTACTTTGGTGGAGGGACCAGATGTCCTTGAACCTGTGTTTTTCATTCTCTTTTGCATGCCCTGCTCAATCAGCAACAACAGTTTCACGAGCTTTTGCATGGGGAAGAGTGTCCAGGGAGTTAAATTGCAAGTTTCTGGACCAAACAGGACAGGCTAACACACATCAATGTGAGATATTGGCTGTTATTCATGCTCTCAATTCTCTTTGCCATCTATCCTAACAGAACTTCTTCTAGTGACTACAAATATCACAATAGTTATGTGGTACATAAACGAATGGGGGGCCCCAGGTCCTATCAATTGTGGACGCTGGTTGTGGTGGATTAGGAGGTCAGAGTTCAGTGATATTTAACTATTCACACTTTCTACATTCTGTCATAGCAATACATAGTAGTAGACAAGCTGATCAGGACCAGGAAAGGCCTGCACAAATGGAAATTGAATGGGGGGGGGGCTTCCAGAAATTGATCCAGTTATGGGAAACTCCTGAAATAGATCTGTTTGCCTCCTTTCAAAACAGACTACTGAACAAATTCTGCACAAGGATTTATTGCAAGCAGGCTTGAAAAACATATGCTTTTTCATTTCCATGGATGGAAATATTCCTGCATGTATTTACTGATGTCCAGGGTCATGCTAAATGTTTAGATGGACTCTGCAAAGATCAATCTGGTGACTTAATTCTAGCTCATAAAACAATGGTTCTCCCTTCTTATGGAATTAGTCAAGGACAATTTCCACAAGCTTCAACACACATGAATATACTATCACAAGACAGGGAAAGTTTGGTACACCCCATCTCAGATAGCTTTAGCTGGCTGCCTAGATCATTCAGTTTTCATATCTTTCTGCACCTTTTTTTGTTGCAGATGTGCCACAGGAATTAAAGAAGGCAAAGAAACCTGGTACTTTTGTAAATGGAAGACAATTGCTATTTGGTGCTGCAATAATAGCCAGGGTCACTCAAGGTTTCTATACCCTGGGTTTATAATATTTGTGTGAGTTATTATCCTCTGGCCTATCTTACTCTATTGAGGGGCATCTTTTGGTCATTTCAGCACATCTACTAATGGATCCTCCACTTTTTTCTCATTCTTTCATCAAGCTGTACTTGATTTTTTTTGTTTTACATTTAAAGTCTTCCAAGAAGCAGATGGCACCTACATGGGGTTTTACCTTTGTGCTGAAAAGTTAACTATGTCTCCTTATGAACCAGTTCATTAGATTGATTTATGATTCTTTGTTTGGAAGTCTGTTTCACTTATTGCTCTGAAATCTGCAAGAAGGATATTTGAGTGATGATAAGTAAACCCTGTTTGGTATTCTATAATCATAGAGTTATTTTAAAAACAAAGCCCTCATCTGTGTCCAAAGTGGGTTTCCTGTATTTTTTTCCTAAAGACAAAGGAGAAAAGAATATCTGATGTTGTCAATTTTCATTTTATCCTCAACATGTCAGTTCAGTTCCAAGTTTCATTTTATCCTCAGCATGTCAGTTCAGTTCCAAGTTTCAGAACTGACTCTGCCATTATTACAGCTTGTGATAGCCAAAAACTCTCGAGGTTAACCCCTACCCACAATACTCCTCTCCTAGTTACCTCAGATCTCATTTACTGCTGACAGATGTGTTCGCCATTGCTGTTGAGGTAAGTTTTACTTTACTGATATACTTACACTTTTCTGAAAGATTTTATACTTCTTTTGGCCTAGTTTATTAGTCATTAACCTGCCCACTACTTTCTAAATCTTTTAAAATTCTCCTCTTCTTCTTTCTACTTCCTTCTGTACACCACAGCTTTCTCTGAACTATCATACAGTTTTTCCTTCTTCTGCTTTCTTTTTAAGTTTAACAAAATATATATATATATTTCTTATTATATTATTATAGTATGTTCCTTTTTACGTGTATGTGTGTATATGAGTGTATGTGTGTGTGTGTGTGTGTGTGTGTGTGTGTGTGTGTGTGTGTGTGTGTGTGTGTGTGTCTGTGAGTGTGTGTGGGTTGTATAGCTGGCCTATTGACACCATTGTTTAAAAACTTTGAAAGCTCTTCTTCAATATGGCTGATAAACCTAAAGTCTCAGCCGTATTCAAAAGATGCCAGACATGAGGGCACAAAATCCCTTTTTCAACTGCTCATTCACTGTGTATCTATTACTTGGGCCCTGTTCACCTTCAAGAAGACTGATCAATATGTCATAGTTTCAGTCACAGGGCACTAGCAGAAAGATGTAACAAACGTATTTTGAAGGGTATGCCTCCATCAACCTTCAATGAGGCCTTATATGGTGCTGAGAAAGCCGAGAGTAAGACCGATGTGTCTTCCCCTTCTTCCTCTTCTTCTTCCAAAGCTTTGGAGAAATCAAAAAAGAGAAGACTATCGGTACCTTCTACTCTGTCGGCACCATCCTTAAAAATGGCCAAGTCTTCAGTTCCTTTGGAACCCTTGGAACCAACCAACTCTACTACAAATACTTCGGTCCTGAAGGGACCTATGGAACAGAGTTTATTGAAACATACAAACAAAGTCCTCAGTACCAGCTTTTCAGTGCAGGAGCATTTGGAATATTCAACACCAAAATTATTGGTGCAGACATCTCCTTCATTACTGACTATTTCAGCAGTGAGTAAGCAGTTTGAGGGGCCATCCATTATGGGTCTTCCAAGAACTTATATTCAACCTCTATTGACCCCTTTGCAGGATGGCTCCCTTGGCCTTTTTTGGAAAGGCCAAAATCACCCTCCACCCTTTCTATCCATTCCACTAAGAGCTTAACTGAGGATGATGTGGCAAGGTTGGTGAATAAGATACTCTGGATGAGAGGATTGTCAGGTACCTCTGTCTCCAAGCCTTCGGGTATGGGAGCCTAACCTTCTGTTACCCCTTTGGTTTTTCCTCCTCTGAATTCATCTGAAGCATTAGAGTTCTTTACTCCAAGCCACTCAGTGCCAACTGCATTGGTTCCACAGATATCCTTATCCCTATCTTCACAACCAGTCCTTGCTCGTAGGTCTTCAGTCCAATTGGATTCGGAAACCTCTTGGGCCCAAGTCTGTTCTATCAGCTCCTGGTTGCAACACTTGACTCTTATTTTTTTGGAACCTTCTCTGCACCTTGGAGCATTGGCACGGATCAACTTGGCCTTGGCTTCAGTCTCTGAAGCTGTCTGTTTGGAGCAGGGAGTGACCATGGTTCCAAGGCAGTCTTTCTTGGCTCCAAGCTCCCTTCCTTCTTTGGGTGGGCCAACTTTCGATGTGATGGAGAGAGCCCTGACTGCCACAGTCAAAGAGTTGGCCCCTCCCACTTCAGAGCAAGTATCTCTTTCCTCCTCACTCGGCCCTCTACCTCTTGGGTGACTCCACCTGCTGACAAGCTCATTCAGTTCATCTCTCAGTGGGTGGGGAAGGTCCCTGATATTACTGAACTTATCCTCAGGTGACCTGACAAAATTCTCTCTGCCCCTTTAAACATTCAGTTCTGGCCAAAGGATTAGCTGTTAATCCCATGGTCATGGCAGCAGCCACAAAGAAGGAATTGGCTGAAGAGAATTCCTTTATCCATACACCCAACAGAGAGTCTCGGGTGATGGATCGATTTGGCAAGTGGCTCTATGCATCACTGCCCTTTACCTTAATGTCCTTGAACTTCTTGACACATTTTACCAACTTCAGAGGGATATGATCGAGAAGTTATCAGATACCCTTGCAGAAATCATTTCTGAAGACATCCAAGAAAATGTGGCTTCCCAGTTTGCTACACTGGAGTCTGTGTCAAATTCGTCCAATAGGCTCATTGCTCATGCAGCCAAAGGGGCCACCAGAGCAGCGGGTTCAGGCATTGTCATTAGGAGACATGACTGGATGCAGCTATGTGACTTTGTGGATCCATTTAAGTCTTCATTTGTCAATACAACCTTTGACAGATCATCCCTGTTTAACACAAAAGTTAGAAAAGCTTTATCCAGGTGTGAGAAAGATGGAAAGATCCTTTCTGCTGTTGGCATATATTTTTGCACTCTTCAATGACCATTCTCTAGCAATCAGAGAAGCAGTGGGAAAATGTGATTCAAGAAGTCCTAAGGGCTTTTTCAGGGTACAAGTGGAGGGAGTTCCCCAGGAACAGATGGGGAGACTTTAATGGAAGATGCCACCCACACAGCAGAGGTAGCTCGCAAAACCAGGGTATCAGAGATTCTTTTTTCTGGTAAATCCTACCAACACTTCTGAAAGGAGGCCAGATTGTCTTCCTCTGGATTCAGTTGGATGACGCTTATCCCTGCACCAAAATGCCTGGCTACCATACCTCTCAACCTGGAAACATCAAAAATCTGGACAAGGCCCATGAAAAATAGGTACAAATCTGTACACTGATTAATGTAAAATTTGCATACATAATTACATCACCCCACCCACTACAATGGAATTGTGGGATACCAAATTTTAAACGCAAACTGAAGAACAGAACCAAAATATAGCACTAGAGTCCCCCTGCAGCCATTCCAATGTCCCATTACCTGGCTATTTCACCCCTTTTACCATAAACACTAATGTGTGCATACTGCTTTACTTCTACAATGATTATTTGGATTTTATTTTTTTACATTTTATAGCACACTGCAGAAACACTAATCAATATCTGCTAAAGCAAAGCAATACTGTCTCACAATGAAAATAGACTTGGCATTAAAACTTCTCTGCCCTTGAAACTCATTCATTGAAACAGCATTGAAACCCACACCACATCCAAAGAAAATGCATCTGGCCAGTGGTGGATAAAGATTACCTTTGGGCTGTTTTCAAATCAGAGGCCCCTTGCACGCAAAACAAGAAACATACTTGCGTTCTTTGATACACCTTCCTGACTTTATTAAATTATATTCCTTGTATAACACAGCACACTTGTTAGACTTAAGTTAGAACGCATTTTATATTTATTGTTTAAACATTTTCCCAGTAGGCAATGAAACAAAAATGCATGAACCAATAATGACAAAACTGCCCTATTCAGAACATTTCCGTCATATATGTCTACTTCCACACACAGCTGCATTTTAAATTTATTGTTTTACCATTTTTCCAGTGGGCAATGAAACAAAATGCATGAACCAATAATGACAAAACTGCCCTATTCAGAACATTTCCATGATAACAGTCTACTTCTACACACACAATATATATATATATATATATATATATATATATATATATATATATATATATATATATATATATGAGACATGAAACTAAACAAGTAGCCAAAAACAGATGTCTTTCAGTTCAGCAGAAGTGCATTTTGTGAATATTATGCAAAATTAACTAAATGTAGAAGCAAAGGGCACAAAGTGTAACAAGTGCCAAGCAACTCACTAACTGAATGGACTAGGGAATTACAGGCAAATGTCAACACTGTTGTGTATAAATTAGATATTGGAGAATATAATGCTAGAATCTACATTCAAAAAGGAGTCTGTTAACTGCAAGATAAATCTGTGTGCATGAACATTGCTATAGGTTCTGGGCAAAGACTAAAGCTGCACAGTCAGATATTAGTACGATGTGTACAAAAACAAAATATAAGCAGTCAATTATTTAAGAAGGCTATATTTGTGAATAATTATGTAAACAGTACTAGCTCTCATCCCTTAAGTGCAAAAAAACATGACAAGAGTCTTTTTTTCCAAGGGTCAAAGTGACATGTATAAAATAGGTATTTCTAAATGAAGTACATTCTGATAAAGTGGCTCGTTTAAAGAGGTTATAAGGAATCTTTTGTAAATACATTGTTGACCATGTTGTACCTGCTTTGTTGAGGAGTCAAAAAATACAGCTTTATTTGATATGAACAGCATCATAGTGAATTATACAGAGGCACTTGCATGTACCATAACAACTGACGGCTTAAAAATGAGAAAAATTATTGAAAATGGCTCTACAGGTATTTTATATAATAATGATCTAAAATTCAATATTTGAAACTTGATTTTTCTACACAGTCTTGAAGGAAACTCTGCGAACTTCAGAATCTCACAGAAAAAGAAGTCAAACAGCATAAGGCCAAATACTTTTCTCCAAAACATTGCCAGAGCAACTTCTAATTGTACTCTGGCAGTAATTCACCTTTTACAGATTTTTCTCCCTTCTTCGCGCAAGTGTGACCATGGGGTTGGTACACACACACACACACACACACACACACACACACACACACACACACACACACACACACACTCCTTCCTTAAGCTAGCTCTATTAGGTACCTTATTGACAGCGTTCGTCATTCTGACTTACAAGGCAGGTAGTCGTCCTCCCTGAACAGAAATCTTGCTTTAAGTTGTCTGCAGCCTAACAGCAGATCCGCAACTTAATATTCAAACAGCACATGCACGACAATTACAGCAAACAGAAATCCTGCGCTTAACAGAGGACCTGTGGCTTAATATTAAAAAATCCTGCGCCTTCAAACAGACGCGTGGCTAATGCTGATGGAGGTGACATCATCGAGCGTGTGATGACGTCATGTCCGAAAGCGCAAATTCTAAAAAAGAAAAGATAAAAAAATCGGAAATAAAGGGGTGCCACTTGAGAATCGTGGCACCCCATTATTGGGACCCCAAAACTAAGTAAAAACTGAGTAATTCTGGACAGTTGAGAGGTATGCTGGCTACAAATAACATTGGATGCTTGCATGCAGAGGATTATATCCAGAGGCTATACAATTCCCTTTTCCCTTCCTCCTCCCATATGCAAGAAAATTCCTGACATTCTGTCCAGTGAAAGGGAATAAGCTGTTCTAGAAATCCAAAAATTCTAGAAAAAAAGAGTCATTCAAGGAGTCCCTCCAGACCAGAAAGAGTCCACAATTTACTCAAGATTCTTTTTAGTACCAAAAAAAGACAGGGGACTGGAGACCAATTTTGGATCTACGTGTACTGAACAAATCAGTTCATCAAACCACTGTCATGGTACAGTCCATTCTTCCATTTTTGGAAAAAAGATGATTGGATGTGCTCAGTAGATCTTCAGGATGCGTATTACCATATAAAAATGGACAAATGATTCAGAAGCTTCCTCCGCTTCTGTCTGGGAGCCAGTCACTTTCAATTCAGAGTTCTGCCCTTTGGTCTCACCACAGTCCTCAGGGTATTCACCAAATGTATGGCAGTAGTAGCAGCTCACTCAAGACTGCAGAGATTCCGAGTGTTTCTGTGTTTAGACGATTGGCTCATTACCGCTCTGACCAGGCATCAGTTGATAGAAGCAAAAGACCATGTACTTCACACTTGCTCTTATCTGGGAATAACTATAAAGTATGAAAAATCAAAATTGACCCCAACTCAGAATTTAGAGATCATAGCAGCCGTGCTAAATATTCAAAATTCCATAGCTTCTCTTCCCCCTGTGAGAGTTCAGAAAATTAGAGTTCAGGCACAGAAAGTAATCAGCAACAAAAAAGTAACCGCTCATCTAGTCCTCCAAGCACTGGGCTCTATGCCTGTAGCTATAACTCTAGGTCCCTTGGTAAGATATCACATGAGGATACTTCAATGGTTGCAAGAGTCTCAATGGTCATTACTACACCAACCCATGCCGGACCTGAATTTGATCACCAATCATTGCAGAAAAGATTTAGCTTGATGGATGCATTCCTAAGACATTCTTTTAGGCCACCCCTTTGTCCCAATACAACCCCAAGCCATAGTGACCGCTGATGCCTCCCAGATGGGGTGGGGGGCATTATCTGAGCAAGACTGTCAAAGGCACTTGGCCCCCCACAGAGGCCAACTTGCATATCAGTGTACAGAAGCTAAGTGCAGTGCTTTTAGCATTGCAAGTCTTTCAGACTATTCTCCCTTTAGGAATAATTGTGATTCAAGCTGACAATATGTCAGTGGTTTGGTACATCAACAAACAGGGAGGAACCAAATCCTATCCACTTAGTCGAGAATCTCTCAGAGTATGGCAGTGGGTGATCTCTTCCAACCACTGTCTGATAACAACACACATTCCAAGGAGTTCCAGTGTGGTAGCAGGCAAACTAAGCAGGTGTATTCTCCTGCCTCATGAGTGGTCTCTCAGTCCAAAGGTGATGGAAAGGATTTTCTGTCAAAGGGAGCAGCCTTGCTGTGACCTATTTGCCTCTCCCCTAAACAACAAGTGCAGCGACTACTTTGCCCTGACCCTCTGGGGAAGTCACTAAGAGATTCTCTTCTCCACTTTTGGCCCTCCAGACTGCCGTAGGCCTTTCCCCCCAATTCTTCTAATCCCAAAATTCCTACAGAAAGCAATCAGGCTGAAGAGCGAAGTAATCCTCATTGCACCTTACTGGCCTCAACATATATGGTTCCCCTTCCTTTGGCCTTATCTGATTCAACATTCTTGCAATCTGTCCCCTACTCCAGATGTTCTATCTCATCCAGAGGGATTAAACTATCCAAACATTGTGAACTTCAAGCTGGCAGTTTGGTTTCTCCAGCTCCATTAATAGCCAGGATTCCCTCACTTTCCTCCCCGGTATGTCAAATTCTCTTAGCCTCTCATAAGCCAGCTACCCATAAACTCTATGCTAGCAAATGGACAAGGGTTACCTTTTGGGCTTGTGATAACAATATTGATCCTTTTTCAGTACCCATCAATAAAATCGTAGAATTTTTAGCTTCACTTTTTAAAGCAGATGCTTCCCAGTCTACCATAAAAATTTGATTAGCTGCTATTTCTCATTTCCATAATAGTTTTACAAAATCCTCTTTGGCTTCTTATAAGCTTTGCAAGGCCTTCTTAAAAGGAAGGCTTTTACTAAAACCCACTTACAAGGATCCTATCCCACCTTGGGATCTCAACATAGTGCTGCAAGCCATTGTTCAGCCTCCCTTTGAACCATCAGCTGAATGTGATCTGAAGTTTTTATCCTGGAAAACTATATTTTTAGTGGAATAACTTCTGCCAAAAGAATTTCAGAAATACAAACCTTATCATTTAAACCTCCTTACCTTACCTTCCACAAAGACAGAGTTTTGCTAAGAATCAATCCCTCCTTTCTGCCTAAGGTAGTGTTAGAGGCCTATATTAATCAGATTATTAATTTACCAGTATTTTTCCCAACTTTGCTAACAAAGATGAATAGTGCTTACATTTATTAAATGTTCACAGACAAATACATTTCTATCTACACAAGTAAGGATTTGAGAAAATCTGACCAGCTATTTATGTCATTTTCATCTACAACACTTGGCCAACAAGTGAGAAAAGTCACTCTAGCCAGATGGCTCAAGGAGTACATTTCTTTCATCTATAACAACAAGAACATTAGTTTGCCTAGGCCTTAAGGCACATTATACAAGACCTGTAGCTATCACAGCAGTTTTGCAGTCTAGAGTTTCTATGGATATTTGTGCTGCAGCAACCTGGGCTTCTCCTCATACCTTTATTACTCGTTACAAATTGGATTTGGTCTCCAGTGGAAGAGAGTCATTTAGTTCTATGGTGTTCAGGAATGTCCTACCTTGAGTCCTTCCAAGATCAAATGTAGCTAGGGACTCTATCCCATATTTTGAGGATAAAATGAAAAATGACAACATCAGATAAAGAAGTTATGTACTCACCATAATATTCCATCTGTGTTGTCCATTTTAATTGATCCTCGACTCCTCTCCCTTCTTCCCCCTGCCCTTGAAGTTTTTGTTGGAATGGATAATGGACATATATATCACTTATTGTTATTGTTATATGGTTCCAGATATGGTCTGTTTGAAGGCTCTTGGGATTTTTCTTTCTGTTTGTTTTTCAACAAACTTGATCTGAGGTAACTAGGAGAGGACCATTGTGGGTAGTGATTAAGCTCACGAGTTGATGGCTATCATGAGGTGTAGTAACAGCCAAGTCAATTCTGAAGCTTATAACCAAACCCATATGAGGATAAATGAAAATAGACAACACAGATGGAATGTTATGGTGAGTGCATAAGCTTCTTTTTTCATAATATGAATGTGTATAAATAACACAGATATTATCCTGATGGATCTAAATGCTCTAGTAAAGCTGAACAGTTCATTATTTCCTCTCAAAGAAATCAAAAAGGCAACCCATGTCAAAACAGACTATTTCCAGATGGTTGTCCGTTGCTGTTTCTTTTTGCTTTACCAACCATAATAACACAGTTAAAGGCAGGCTCAAGACTTATTCTGAGAGCTTTGGCTACTTTAATGGCTTATTGGAAAGTGATGGACTCTAGAAGCATTCTAGAAGCATCTACTCTCTCCTCTGTACTTTTTTTTTTACAAAGCATAATAAACTAGATTCCTTTTCCAGGTCTAGAACAAACTTTCCTAGGACCATTCTCCAGGGGCTTCTGGACACTCCTTCTTCCTCCTGCCAATCGTACTAAGCTACGGTAATCTACTCAAATAGTTAAGACTACTGAATAATTTTTTTATGAATGAACATAGTAGAGTTGTGTAAGTAAATGTACCATAATAACAGATGTTCAAATAAATCACTGTTGCATTACTAACTCCCTCCCTCCACCCCATCTTATACTGATGTGGGATAATGATTTGTATATTACACCTAGCTTTACTTTCTTATCAGGATCATAGCCTCCCTTCTTTCATTAGGCAAGAAAGTCCTGATGTTTTTGGCACCCAGACTGTTGGTTTTCTTCCTGTGGAGCACATGCAACCAGCAGCCATCTAAGTGTATGTCTGGAAAGAGCCTATGACTTTAAAAGACAGGCTGTCTGTTAAATCTAAGGCTACTGCAGCAATGATTTAAACAAACATCTAGTGTTATGGTAAGTTTACTTGCACAATTGTACTCTGTTAGCTGTATACATAAGCAGAGTTATTCATATTTCTGTAAACATCTCAGTAAACAAGCAGCCATAAAGGAGTTTCTTGCTGTCAAGTCAAAGACAAAGTCTAACTGCAAAAAATGATCTGCCACTACATCTATGCTGCACAATCTTCAAGATATGAAAATTTGTTTGTGAAACTTTAGACAAATATATAATTCTCGGTTTGTGTGCATTATGATATTAAAACATCGATGTAAATACTATGAATTCTCTATTGTTGTAAAGAAACCTTTTTACTGATAACATTGCAGTTTGTACCTTTTAACAGAATTTACTGTTCATATAGATATTAAATGTGTCTGGTTTATGTTTTTTAACTTGATTTTTAAGTAAATGCTCTGGAACGTGATGTTTCCCAAATTAAAGGTGTTAATGAGTTAAGATAGCTACTAGGGTCAGTAGGAGACTTAGATGATGTTCTGTAGCTAGCTGTGAAGTGGTAATAAATTTTATTTAAGGTGATTTGGACACATAAGAGTTCACATTTGAAGCAGAATCAGTTGTGAGGTGATGATATCCTTGGAAAATACTGATACTACCCCACAATTACCTGTAGGTTTGAGGAAATGATAAATGCTAAACACAGGAATCATTGATTTCAAACCATGTTCTACCACTATACGTGTACAAAGGGGCTCATGCTGCAATAGAAACTCAAGTTCAGAGATTTTTTTTTTTAATTAAGACTCCAGGCATAGAGTAAAGCCACCTTAATACAGGAACACAGTAATATAGTAACACAGGAACATACATGGCACCAATCATAGGGGACCCTAAGATGCCTAGCCATATACATCTTTAAGCAGAATGTGTTCTGAATGAGTTTGCTTGGTTGGACTCTCCAGGAGATGGATTCGGCCTAAACAAAGCAAAACAAAAACAACAACAAGCAGCACTATAGGGACAGCAAAACCTTCCAACTCATTGTGATGTGGAAGGCATAGTAAAAGACAGGAGGGACTATTCATATATCCTCGACTAAACTTGACACACACTGGATAGTCCTACAATGGCATCTGCTATACTGGCAATTATTACAGTCAATAATCTTGTCTTTGACTCTTGGTATTATTCTGGGTGATAATAAAACACCACCTAAGGTCAGTATCTTTCCTACAATAGATGCATACATAGCGAGCTAAGTATCATCTTTCTGCAGTTCCCCCTAGGTAGTGCATCTAAGTTCATTCATATGAACCACTATGAAGTCAAGATCAAATATTTCAGGATGGAGGTTTGTAAGTCACTTGTTATATCCTGGATACTACCTCTGGAAAGACAGCTATCCATGATCTACTTCTTATCTGGACAGAGAGGAGTTTGCATGCTTTACAACAGAGTCATCTGTTACTAAAACATTACCATTTATAGATGTAGTCGTAGTGGATATTACTGTCTTGGAGTCTGCACCCATGTGACTCTTACAGGTATGGATATTAACTATGGGCATGTTAGGGGAAGGAGGATATGCAAGACTCAGACAGTGTTCTCTTAACTCAGCATAAACTGAAATAGTGGAGATGCCTTGTCACATAGGAATGCTTGGGATTTGAGGCAAGAAGATAGACTCATAGTTTAGTAAATGCTTACACTTCTCAAATATACTGAATCATTGTGAGATATCAATAGAGAGGGTTCACTGGTCTATCTCTCAACCTCTTAGAACAATAAATCTGGATATAACCAAAAGTAAGGAGAGGACAGAGGCCCAAAATCAAAGACAGATTTAATTATTTCTGTTATATACTTAGAAAGTTTATAAAATAACAGATTTTGTATAAGCTTACATATCCTGAAGGATATGTAATCTGAAATTCAAATGTCAAAGTCAAAGAAAACTTTATTGCCATTCAGAACTACACCACAGAATAGCTGAATGAAATTGTGATGCTTCGTTCCCAGTGCAAAACCATACATACAGAAATGAGTAATAATAAAATGACATAAAAATAAAAGTAAAATTATAATAAAATAATAACATAATGACCAGACACACTTTACATATAAATAGAACTGAGTGACAACATTTGCATGACATTGCTATAACATAAGAACTAAGCAGCATATGGAATGGTCACCATGAATATTGCACAGTGTGATTTATATTGCACTTCACAGAGTCCTACGGTAAGGTAAGATATGAACCAACATTAAATATACACGTCAGTTAGTTACTGCACATGAAAAGCTTAATACTTATAGTGCAACAAAGCCTGGATATGTAAGGATCTGTATAGTCAGATAAATAGCATAACTATGTGGTAGGAGGGGAAGAATGCATTGACAGTCTCCTGGCTCATTTTAGGAAAGAAACTGTTTTTAAGTCTAGAAGTCCTACAGTGCATACTTCTGTATCTCCTACCCGAGGAGAGGTGGGAAAATATGCCATTTGCAGGATGTGAAGGATCATTGGATATCTTCCTGGCTCTACTGATGCAGCATGATTCATGTAGGTTTTCCAGAGGTGCAAGAGAGGAACCAGTGATTTTCTCTGCTGCCCTTACAATTTGCTAAGAGCCTTGTGATCGGAGGTGTTGCAGCCCCCATACCAGACGGTGATGTTATTGGTAAGGACACTTTCAATGGTACCCCTGTATAATGTTTGGAGGATGGTCTTCGATAGTTTTGCCTTCCTCAGTTTCCTTAGGAAGTGCAATAGTTGCTGAGCTTTTTTGAACATGTAAAATACATGGACTGACCAGGACAGGTCCTCAGTGATATGTACCCCCAGAAATGTTGTACTTTTGATCCTTTCCACTGTCATCCTTTTCATCTCTAGAGGTCAATGTGGTTCTTGAGACCTGAAATCCACAATCAGTTCCTTAGTCTTGCTGACATTCAGCACTAAGTTGCTGTTGTCACACCAGCCAAATAGATCTTCGATCTCTTTCTTGTAGTCTGTCTCACCTCCATCTCTGACCAGACCTATGACCTTGGTGTCATCCGCGAATTTGATGATTTTATTGGACTCATGTCTGGCCATGTAGTAATGTGTCAGCAAGGTGTATAGGAGAGGACTTAAGATGAACCCCTGTGGTAAGCCTTTATTCAGGGTTATGCTTTTGGAACTGTTGTCACCCACACAAACCCTTTGAGGCCTTTCCATTAGGAAGCTTAGAATCCAATTACATAAGTGGGAGTTGATGCCCAACTGTAGTAGTTTCATTATCAGATTCTGACAGTAATGAAGGCAGAACCGAAGTCTACGAATAGTAGTCTTGTGTAGGAGTTCTTGCCTTCCAAGTGGGTCAAAGTTTCTTGGACTTCTAGGGAGATGGCATCCACTGTATTACGGTTTGACCTGTTTGCAAACTGCAATGTGTCCAGAGTCACTGGTATGCTTGAGACTATGTGATCTTTAACCAGCCTGTCAAAGCATTTCATCACTGCTGAGGTTAAAGCTACTGATCAGTAGTCATTTAGAGTTGTTGGTTCTGAACTTGGCAATCAGTGATTTGTCAGATGACCAGAAATTGCATAAGGCACAAATCAAAAATATAATTTAAAAATCTGGACATTCTAGAAAAATTTGAACAGTTGAGAGAGGGATGGCTTTCATTAAAGATGAGACGGTTGTTACACCCCACTAAAATGACTCATGCTATCAAGCTGGCTAATGAGTGGTCAAGAACTGACTAAGATTCTATAATCTCCAGTGTAGTTAGGGGTTTGAGTAAACAGGATTGCTTAATAATCTACTCATAAGACAAAATGGAAGGATATAATGGACTGGAGTAGAAAATGAGGATAAGAGAGGACACAAGAATATTAAATATCTTTATTGTATTCCCTGGATACAACAACTATCATATTCTGGAAACAGCAAATAGTTGTAAGAATCACACCTGAAAAAAATGTAAAAGTGACAACTTCACAACTGAAAAAAAGGACGACGTGACATCAGTTTCTAGGATTATTAAAGTAATCAGCCACAGGAGGTCAATTTTATTAGATAGTCTTACTCAGTAGTTTTAAATGCAGTAATTAAGAACAAGAGAACCAGTTTCTGTAACAGCAGACCCAGCAACATCAGCAATGAACAAATCAGATCAGGTGCAAACAACAGTTAGAATAACAAGTTAATTCAGTCTCGGTCTAATTATCATATTCTGCCCCCCTCCTGGACATGTTATTCACATCTGCAGTGGAACATAAAAACGCCCACCATGGCACTGCATCTGTTTGAGATAAGCACTGTGATGGGGATGTCTAATAATGTGAAATGGCTACTGTCGGTGGTAAAAAGGAATTGTCATTTGGCTGTTTTGCATCGCAGGCAGAGAGTATGTAAAGATAGTTTCACTGATTTTGCATTTGTTTTGTAGTAAAGCTTTTCTTTTTCTTTTCTCAGTAACATTGTTATGCTTTGTGGTATATTTACATATTAGACTAAAAATGTGCATTTCATTACTCTAAATCCAGTGCATCTGTGGCATTTGATGACATTCAGAGAATAATACCAAATCTGCAAAACACTCCTCCCTATGAAGCAATCTGGAATGATACAAGTGACTGGATAAGTGCTTTTAATCAAGCCAATGCAACCACAGGTAAAATCTTGGATTTATTTTGCTTCTGTTCAATAACACTAGTAACTTTGAAATGTGCAATTTGATAGGACACTGAAGTTACACACTGTTTTCATACCAAAGATAAGATCACTGAATGTATTTTATGATGATGGAAATGCTTTATCTTCAGAATGCTGTCAGACTGTATATAAAACATTAAGAGTTTATCCTGAGACAGGATACTAAACCACATATAACAACAGGCTGTACACATTACATAGTCCAAGCATCTGTAAAAGAAATGGCTGTTGTTGTAAGGGATATAAATAATTATCCAGCCTGTGCCAGAAAATGGTCTATCATTATCAGTCCTCTATCCCAGTAAACAAACCAAATAAATGTATTCAGACTATCCGACAGTATGAAATGGTAGTGGACTAAAGACATGACAGCTGGATTCTGTAAAATGGTGACTCTCATACCAAGAGGGTGAGCTGCACAGTGAAGTCTGACAATGTGTATGCTATAAAGTGTGGTACAAACAGAGTATAATTAGCCTTGGTGGAAGAGACATTGGCTACAGTGGCCAGGATGTGTACTGGAGGTTCCATACTTTAATGTCTGAATGGGTGTATGTATACAGTAAATATCCCGGTCAGAAATAAGCCACTACTATTCTTTATTTATTTATTAATTAATTATTAAGACATAAGCAGATGCAATGTTTAAAAGCTATTCTCATGTCATTCTTCACCCTTCCCAAAAATATGCATTGAGGTTGCCACCCAAAGCACATGCAGTGTAACAACTGCCAGCACAGCAATCCCAAGTAAAGACTCCTGCTTTGTATAGGATCCCCCCTTTCATCCACTCATGTCTCCCCAAATGTTCATTTCACATAATAATGAAGTAGCTGCTCTCTATAACAGTCACAGAACAGGAACAACTGGTATAGTGCTGATGTGAAGAAGCTTGACACAAGACACATCAAGGCAAAGCTTACCATGTGATCTTTGACAGGACCAGTAGCTGTTACTGAATAATATCCCCATCTCCCCTCCTAAAAGCAGTCCTTATCATTGGTACTCCACACGGTGCAGTCTCCCCTCTCTTAGGCACATATAAGCTGTGACTGACTATTTTATAATATCACTTGCCCTGCACACATCAGACCCTGTCACTTATGTGTCAGTATAATATGGTGCTCTACACTACCTACCACAACATTACCCATGAAGAGGTTTCCATTGCAAAAGAACAGTCTGCCAGCCACAATATCCCCATCTCAAATAGTGGCTGTAATTTACTTACTTATTGTATTTGTTTACTGGGGTGGTCTGACTGAGCCTAAAAGACCCCTTTACAGTGGTGACCTGGGAAGAAAAGCTCCACAGAAGAAAAGTTCTGACAATGTGGAAATACAAATATCGCAGATTTGTTAAAAAGAAATAAAATATTAGCAATTTCATTTTCATTGCAATCTTAGTACAATAAAAAACAGTATTAGAATATTGAAAAACATTGTTCAGAGTAAAAGAAACAAAATTAAAAAGATTAGTGTCAGAGATATTGAAAGAAGAAAGAGTAAGAGAGCTAGAGATGTAGTTACTTTAGGCAGGTGCTAAACATGAGAATATCCGAGTTCATCAGATGGTGTTTAAGTTGTAGCTTAAGGGCTTTGGATGTGGATATTTGTTTTAGAGGAAGCAAATGTAAAAAATATTCTCCCCCCCCCACACACAAGAATCACAAGTAACGCCTGCCCCTATCTTTAATTGTATATTTACACAAGCTAGAAGTATGCACACATGAACAAATCTACCTAAGTACTTCACTGCAATGTTCCAGGAGATTATATAAGACAGAGAGGTGTGTTGCCTGCTATAAATAACAAATAAGGCCATGCAACCCTGACTGAATGAATGTACTGGGAGCTGGTAGGATAGAATGAGAGGCAACTGTCATGCCTTTATGTCAAATGCCTGCTGCCACATATGCCTATCACACCTCAACCCCAAAGATCCCAAATTTTTTTGTGCAGTAGCAGGAGCAGGCCCAATGTCTGTATGCTAGCATATCCCTGTACACCGCTTGTGCATGTGGTAAGCAAAGCACCGGCTTTCTAACTCATGAAAGGCATTGATAGAGACAGTACTTGTCTACTTCCACTGATAAGACCTAGCCTAAGTGAAGGTGGGGGTAGCTTGTGCTGCTTTGTGTTTTACAAAACTATTTTGTTGATAGATAGCAAGCAGTCTTCCGCTCTCTGCCTTACACTGTGAAGACAATTTCATATCCCTTCTTCATGGCAGTAAATCAGAATTTGTTATAGGTTCATTGGTGCATAATAGACTAATGACCACCAAGGCCTTTATAAGCCTAGCCAAACAACCCAACCCCATTGTGTCCCCTTGTAACATGTGAGTCTTAATTGGGGGTGATATTGGTTAGGAGGGGTATGTTTGTTAGGAGGGGCATGTTAGTTAGAAGGGGCATTTTAATTAGGTGGTTGCTAAAAAGTTATGCAGTGGGGGAGATATGTTAGGGAATGTTTACTGTCAATCTGTATATATAAGAGACATGGAGATCAGCTCAAGGATAAATTTATGATTTCCTATCTAATGGTCAAGGTTACATTTGAATAGGGTTGGGGACAGACTCTGTTTCACATGGATTGGGAGTCTATTTCATAGCATGGGATCCTTTGAGCCACATATCTGTCTACTTATGTCACAAACAAAGTTCATATCCTTGAATGTAGTGTTCCCCTGCTGCTTGTTTTTTAGATGTGCAAAAGCTCCATCGGGGCTGGATCTAAGGATGCTTTATATGCCAAGCACAGATCACTTCTTAAAAATCTGTATGAGAACAAGTATAGAGACAGGGCTCCAAGGTGAAATGTATAGGACAGTGCGCTAATATCTTGGCTTGTCTTGGTGAGAAAACTCTGTGGGCATTCCAATTGTTGCATATGCCTAGTTAGGTACCTGATGAGAGGGGGCAATGTACTCAATGCTTGGTCTGATATGGGTTGAGTAGAGTGGTGCTATAACTTCCTTGGCCCTAATAAGCTGGATAATATAGAATTAGTTTCATTCTACCTTGGCTATGTGTTGGTCAAAGACTAGATTACTGTCTACATATTTATTTATTGCATTTGTTTACCAGGAAAGTCCACTGGGCGTAAAAGAGCCCATTTTTGGTGCAGGCCCAGGGAGAAAAGCTCTGACAAGAACATAACTACAGAAAATAGTAAACATTAATTGGTACTAAAGTCGATACAGTGTTACACATAGTGATTACAGTAATATATACAGAATGTATACATAAAAGCAAGAATTCTGTACTTTGCCAGATGAATTCCTTCAGAGAGGTATAAATAGAGATGTATTAATCAGCAATATTGTACCAGTATCAACAAGTGATGAAAAATAATAATTATGTTGAAAATATCAGTCACTAGTAGCAAAAAGCATAGGAGTTTAGTTATCATATAAGGAGAAGGAAGACATTTGATTATAGAGCAGGTACATAGCCGGGAAAAGTTTAGATGATTTTTCAGTATTTGTTTGAAGGTGGTGGCCTACCTGTGTTTCTTATAGAAGGTGGAAATGAGTTCCATAGTTTGGTGATGGTGAAGTAGTAGGGAATTGGCCAGCAGGTAAGGTGGGCTTTTCTACTTTTAGAAGTAGATGATTTTCAGATCTTAGTTACCTTCTGAGTTGGTATTGGGCAAATAGTGTTGAGAGAGCAGGACAGTCTGTGTGTCTGTAGATTATTTTGTGTGCTGTAGTAGGGTGAATGAGAAATGGTGGGGGAGTTCCAGACAACCTAATTATTTCAGTGAGTTACACTGGTGGGATGAATTGGCCTTGGAGAAAATTTGGCTATTCTGTTGTAACACATATCAAGTTTGGATTTTGCATAATTTTGGATATTAGTGAGGAGAGAGGTGCCATGAATGAGAGAGGATAATAAAAAGGTGGTTGCAAGGGTTTATCTAATAGAGAGGCTAAGAAAGTGTTGGTGCCTGTAGAGTATACTGAGCTTTTGGTATGTTTTGTGATGTTATTGTTTATGTGTAGTCAAGGTTAAGGTTTTCATCTATAATAATGCCTAGTAGTTTAATGTGTGGGGCAACTTCTATGGTGGAATTGTCTTGCACTTGTATAGTGAAGAGTTTTTTGTCTAGGGGAGTGGCTTTCTTAGGGGTAAAACGTACTAATTTACTTTTTTTTCCGATTTAGGGCAAGATGATTGTTAAGCATCCAAGATTCAGTAGAGGTGAGGGCATTCTGGGTGATTTACTGGAGTTCAGAGCCAGAATTTGCAGTGCATATTATTGTTGAGTCATCAGCATACTGGATTACTGAGCATTGTGTGACAGTGGAGTGATAGTTGTTGATAAAGATGTTAAATAAAAGAGGACCAAGTATGGAGCTTTGGAGTACCCTGTGGAAGTATTGAGGAAGGGAGAGTACAATTTTTGCCATTTGGTAGATTGCAGCCTATTGGAGAGACAGTTGTTGAACCATTGTAGGGTAGGTGGGGAAATGTGGAGTGAGGATAGTTTACAGATGAGGATGATGTCCGAAATGGTATCAAAACCTTTGGAGAGGTCTAGGAAAAGAGAAGTGATTATTTTGCCAGCATCCCATTCCCAGTTAATTGTATCAAGGAAGGAGAGGAGGGTTGTACTGGTGCTGTGTTCTGGTCTGAAACCATGATAAGTGGGTGATAGAATTTGGTTTTCAAGCAAGTGGTTGAGGAGTTGGGCATGGATGCATTTTTCCAGTATTTTAAAGAGGGGTGAGAGAATTGCTATGGGCTGAAAGTTTGTGGTGTCCGTGTTGGTGCCACCTTTGTGTAAGAGGAGAATGCAAGCTTTTTTCTAGATGCCTGGGACTATGGAGTCCTTAATTGATCTGTTAATGCTGATGGGATAGGGTATAGAGTTTGCAGCTAGCTGCAAGAAGTATGAGGGTAGATTCTCAGGGGCCAGAGTACAGGGTTTTAGCTTAAGTAAAAGTTTTTTTTTATTGTGGCAGTGGGTAAGGGGGAGAATTTTAGGTTGGACTCGAGGGTAGGATTGTTTGCTGCAATGATATAGTCATCAGCTGTCTTAGTAGTGGTTAGGTTAGCTATGGTGTCAGTGAAGTAGGAACTGAAGAAGGTGGAAAGTTTGGTGGGGGGTTTCTGTGCTAGGGCATGGGCTACTTTGAGAAACTGGGTGTAATAGCTGGTTAATGAAAGACTAGAATTTTTTGAGATTATCTTTATGTTGACTTTGTAGGTGGAGGTAGTTGGCTTTTTTTATCTCTGACTATTAGTCATTTTTCCTGGTTACAGAGTTGATTGTAATGTAGTAGAGTTGAGGGGGTCTTTGTTTTTCTGCCATGATTTCCAGATTTTATCCCTACTGGACATGACTTCTTTGTGGCTTTTGAGAGCCAGCTTGCATGGTTATATTTTATTTGTTTTTGGCACGTGGGTACTTGCCTATTTAGGATGTTTAGGAATGCTGAGTTAAAGAATTCAACAGCCTCATTAAGTTGTAGGGATTTGAGGGGTTCCTAATTTACTTTAGCTAAGGTTTCATTAAATATGGATGGTTGGAACTTAGCCAAATTTCTGGTTGATTTATATTGGTGTTGCCCTGGGGTTGGGGTAGATTTGCGTAGGATATATGCTGCGTGGTGGTTGCTAATGCTATTAGGTAGTATGCCTGCAGTAGTGATATTGTTAGGGTTGGACACCAATATCCAGACTATTGCAAAGCCCCAACTGTTATTTTTGTGGGGTCTGGTAATTTCTTGAATTAGTTGGGAGAAGTTGTAAATGTTTATGTTTTTTGAGGGGTTCTTTTGGGCACTGTCTAGCCAATCAATATTTACATCACCTAGGAAGATGGTTTCATTATCTATGTTTTGGGATGTCCATGCAAGTATGGTCTCTAATATTGGTATATTGTTTCCTGGAGGAATATACAGGGTGATTATACAAATGTTTGATGATTGTTAAGTTTTAATATAGAGATTAGAACTTTGGCTGAGTAGAAACTGGGTGTTGATTTTGAGTAGGGAATTAAAGTATATTTGCTAGGGAAGAGTATTGCAACTCCCCCTCCACTCTTGTGGAGCCAATCGGCTGTTATGCATAAGTAGCCTGGGGGGAGAAATTCTGTGTCTTTTACGTATGATTTAAACCAGGTTTTGGTACCTGCTATAATATCAGAGTTGTTTTGTGAAATCCATGCCTGGAGTTCAGGTATCTTGTTTCTAAGGCTTTGGAGATTTATGGTTGATAGCATGAGAGATTTTCTAGTTTTGCTGGTGCTGGGAGTGGTTGGGCCTGGGTTGGGTTGTATATCACCACACTGGGATATAATGCTTTGGCAAATTATATGGATTACATTTATCATTTTTTTCTAGAAATTGTATAGTTGCTGCTGGTGGTATGGTAATGGGGATGTCTATGGAGAGGCAGCATTTTTACTTTGGATAGTACAGAGGCATTAGCTGTGAATAAGCTAGGGTGGATGTCAGAGTAACTTAATAAATGTGAATTATGTGTGGTGGTTGTACAGGTGGGTGTAGGAGGTATGTTAGGTGTCTGGAAAGTTGGGATTATTGTTAGGAGAGAAAGAGTGCAAGTGAGAGAAGTGAGATCATAGTATCACCACGATGGACATGATGGTGGTTGAGTGCAGTGTAATAGAATGAATATGAGCAGGACATCAATAGTTTAGGGGATGGAGCACTATATGGCCCTATTTAAAATAGCTGGGGAGGTAGAGTAGTTAGGAGTTATGATATAACTGGGGGAATAATTATTGGGGTTATAGGATACGTAGAAGAGATGTGTGGGAGGGGTCAGGTTAGGTATATGTTTCAAGATCTCTAACTACAGGGTCAACTTTTTGGAGTGTCTTATTAATTGAGTAATTTGCCTGGGGGGTCATGTTCCCAAAAGACATTATAATGAACTTCTTTGCCCTGAGTTTTAATCTCTGGCTTTGGCACCAGTCATCTGTCTGTGTTGGATCCTCTTGAAGGATGTTAGTATCATGGGGGTATTTTATGAGAGCTCTGAATTTGCAGTTTTCTGCAAACTTGGTGTGACAGAGGTCCTTGACATTAGCCCTGACCTCCGAGAAGTAGATGCCAAGCAGGAGTTGGCCCAGCATGGAGCCATATGGTACTCTACTGGTGACCTGCCTCTTGGTGGAGATGGTCTCACTAATCCTGACTTAGGACCCACCTTTGCACCAGCTGGCAATGCCCTGATTTGGGTCTATATTACATCACTGAAAACTCTTTTGAAAGAATGTCATTTCAATGAAAATGCCATTCATCGAAGTCTGCCCCTGCAAATTATATATAGATTGCACTACAGTGAGGAAAGGGCAAATTTTCCGATCTTCACTGTACCTCGATCTCACTATAAACAGTTTGATGAACCGCACAGAAAATATATACATATATATATAATATATAATAATATGTACAACCCCCCACACACCGCCTCTAACTACAGAGGGGAAGAAAATCTTTATGGCACTCCAAAAAAAAAATCTCTTTCTTCCATTTGCGTACACTTTCTTTGTACTAGGCCTTCTAGCCTTGTTGTGAACCCTCCTATGGTTCAAACAGAATATGCCAGGGCCAAAGGGTGAAAGGTGAGAATTTGACATTCAGACCATGGCTGTTCTCCTGCTGAGGTGTGTGTGGAAAAAGGGACCACAAGGCCCATGGAGGCTTCCGTACCAGACTTCTCAGTAATAGGTACCAGTGCTGTCAAGGCCTGGAGCTATTAAAAAAATCATGCTTGGCTTTGTTGTCTGTCTGACCTTTAGTACCTTTGGGGAGAGGCAGAGGAGGAAAAGGCACACATGAAGATTGCTCCAATTCATCTGCTAAGGAGTTCTGTGCTCCTGGCAGAAACCTTGCCTGAAGATTGAGCCATTCCTGAGCCACCACAAAAAATTCTTTTGAATGCAAGTTATTATTTGAATGACAGTGTCCAGATCCTGGCAGTGTGTGTCCATACATTTTTGAGATACCAAATGATCTTTGCCCAGAGGTAAAAGCTGCTGCAACGTCAACATTTTGAACTTGGGAATGTCCAGATAAGTGTTGAGTGACCCTTGACATATCCTTATACTTACTTTGATTATGGGCCGACCGAGGACAGGGACTACCCCAAGTGTGCATTTGGCTGAACTGAATTTTCGATGATGTAATAGGGGCCCCTCTGAGTTTTGTAGAGATTTATGTATATTTCATTGAGTTTGTCCACAATACCTGAGGGGAGGTATTTTGTCAAATGGCTTAACCAGGTCTAGGTAGGCAGTATGCACCATCTTCCCTTTATCTGTTGCCTTGGTTGCCTTCTCAAAATCTATGAGGTTAAGTAGGCATGACCGTCCTTTGGCAAAACCAAACTGAAATGTATCCAGTATCCAGTATTTGTAGGTTGCAAATGAATTTGTTGAGTATTTCCATGAAAATTTGTTCCATGGCTTTGCATATTAGACTAGTCAGACTAATGGGTCTATTTTGTCTGGGGTCAGTTGATGGTCTACCCTTTTGAAATGGAATAATTGTTGTCATTCTCCAATTACATTATCCATAGCCTGTTTTGAGGCTGTAGATGAAAAGTGACTCAAGTGGGCCTGATAGGTCATGTTTTAGAGGGGCCTATATCAGAACACCGAAAGTTCACATTTTTGAATGTTCTTATATCGACTCCTAATCAGCAAACGCTGACAACATCGAACATTCAGAAGAGCGATTTTTTTCCTAGAGAAAAAATTTGCTGTTCCAAAACACATACACACAACACAAGCACACCAAACAAACAACAATCCACACACATACACCCAAATTCTTACAGCTAACCCTACACTAAACTGTACAAACACCACTAACTATCCACTTACCTTAACCCAAACCCTAACCCTAAGGTCCATAACTATCGCGCACTCACCTCACCTGCGCCCTAACCCTAACTCACCTAACCCGCCCTAACCCTCACATCCATACAATCACACACATACCTCCCTCGTGCCCTAACCCTAACTCACCTAACCCATGCCCATTCGCACACTTACCTGAACCTGATCCATAACTTTCCACCACAGCGCTGAAAATAGCGAAACGACATAAACGGACAACCAAATTCTTTCCCTAGGAAAAAATTTGGTTATCTGTCATTTCGCTATTTTCAGCGTTCGCTGAATAGGGGTCGATGTAAGAACATTTGAAAGTATAAACTTTCAATGTTCAGATATAGACCCGTATTAGAGTACTTAGGAGGAAAACTGATATATTGTCATTCCCCACTGAGGCTGTGTTTTTAGCCTAAATGAGCACCGCTATGACCTGTTCCCTGCTGATAGTTGGTGTGGGGGGGGGGGTATACTGATAGAGATTTCAAAAGGGTGGCAGGAGAAGAGTGAGGAATGAAGTTTGTGCTGAATTTGTCATCCAGCAGATTTGCTATGTCACTCTGCTCAGTGAAGGTGGCCAAGCAGATCATACAGAAGCATCATATAACAGGCATAGTTTGCACAGTAACTGCAAAATTTTAATATCAGTAGCCAAGATAGTGCACCTAAAAGGTGCTCTGCTATGAATCTGTAAAAGTAAAAAATGTTTATAGGGATCAGTTATGGTTGTCCCTTACATTCAAAATAAGCAACTATACATGATTTGAGGAAAAACATTAAAATAGATGAATACAATGGGAAAATATTAAAAGAGATCATCATCTTCTTTCGGCTGTTCCCATTAGGGGTCGCCACAGCAGATCACCTGTTTCCATTTCTTCCTGTCCTCTGCATCTTGCTCTGTCACACCAATCACCTGCATGTCCCCTCTCACCACATCCATAAACCTTATCTTAGGCCTTCCTCTTTTCCTGTTACCTGGTAGCTTCATCCTTAGCATCTTTTTCCCAATATACTCAGCATCCCTCCTCAGCACATGTCCAAATCAACGTAATCATGCCTCTCTGGCTTTATCTCCAAACCTTCCAACCTGGGCTGACCCTCTAATATACTTATTCCTAATCCTGTCCACCCTCGTCACACCCAGTGCAAATCTTAACATCTTTAATTCTGCCACATCCAGCTCAAACTCCTGCCTTTTTGTCAGTGCCACTGTCTCCAACCCATATAACATAGCTGGTGTCACTACCCTCTTGTAGACCTTCCCTTTCACTCTTACAGGTACTCGTCTGTCACAAATCACTCCTGACACTCTTCTCCACCCACTCCATCCTGCCTGTACTCTCTTCTTCACCTCTCTTCCACACTCACCGTTACTCTGAACTATTGACCCCAAGTATTTAAACTCATCCACCTTCGCCACCTCTACTCCTTGCATCCTCACCCTTCCTCTATCCTCCCTCTCATTCACACACATATATTCTGTCTTAGTCCTGCTGACCTTCATTCCTCTTCTCTTTAGAGCATATCTCCATCTCTCCAGGGTCTCCTCCACCTGTTCCCTACTGTCACTATAGATCACAATGTCATCTGCAAACATCATAGTCCACGGGGACTCCTGTCTGATCTCATCTGTCAACCTGTCCATCACCATTGCAAATAAGAAAGGGCTCAGAGCTGATCCTTGAAGTAACCCCACCTCCACCTTAAATGCATCCGTCACTCCCTCCGCAGACCTCACCGCTGTCACACTACCCTCGTACATATCCTTACCACTCTTACATACTTTTCTGACACTCCTGACTTCCTCATACAATACCACAACTCCTCTCTAGGCACCCTGTCAGATGCTTTCTCTAAGTCTACAAAAACACAATGCAACTCCTTCTGACATTCTCTGTACTTCTCCATCAACACTCTCAGAGCAAAGATTGCATCTGTAGTGCTCTTTCCTGGCATGAAACCATACTGCTGATCACTAATCATCACATCCCTTCTTAACCTTGCTTCTACTACTCTTTCCCATAACTTCATGCTGTGACTGATCAATTTTTATCCCTCTGTAGTTACTACAGCTCTGCACATCACCCTTACTCTTAAAAATTGGTACCAAAACACTTTTTCTCCATTCCTCAGGCATCCTCTCACTTTCCAAGATTTCATTAAACAATCTGGTTAAAACTCCACTGCCAGGGAGTTTCACCTAAGGGGTGGGGGGGTACTTCAAGGATCAGCTCTGAGCCCTTACACCTCCATGCTTCCACAGGTATGTCATCTGGGCCAACAGCCTTTCCACTCTTCATTCTCTTCATAGCTATCCTTACTTCCTCCTTGTTAATCCATTTTACTTCATGATTTACTATCCCTACATCATCCAACCATCTCTCCCTCTCATTCTCTTCATTCATCAACCCCTCAAAGTCCTCTTTCCATCTCCTCAACACACTCATCTAGCTTGTGAGTATGTTTCCCTCATTATCCTTTATCACCTTTACCTGCTGCTCATCTTTCTTAGCTCAGTCCCTCTGTCTAGCCAATCGGTACAGGTCCTTTTCTCCCTCCTTAGTGTCCAACCTTTCATACAACTCTTCATATGCCTTATCCTTAGCCTTCGCCACCTCTCTCTTTGCCATGCACCTCATCTCCTTATACTCCTGTCTACTTTCTTCATCTGTCTGACAATCCCACTTCTTCTTTGCCACCCTCTTTCTATGTATACTCTCCTGTACTTCCTCATTCCACCACCATGTCTCCTTGTCGTCCTTCCTCTGTCCAGATGTGATACCAAGCACCTTTCTAGTCGTCTCCCTTACTAGCTCTGCTGTAGTTACCCAGCTATTTGGTAACTCTTCATTGCCACCCAGTGCCTGCCTTAACTCATCCCTGAACTCCACCTCACAATTATCCTTTTTCAATTTCCACCACTTGATCCTTGGTGCTGCCCTCACACTCCTCCTCCTCTTCTTGATAACCAACGTCATCCTACAAACCACTATCCTATGCTCCCTAATGACACTTTCTCCGGTCATCACTTTACAGTCTCCAATCTCCTTCAAACTGGCCCTCCTACATAAGATATAATCCACCTGCTACTTGTGTGCATCTTCCTCCACTCTTGTATGTCACCCTATGTTCCTCCCTCTTGTTAAAATACGTATTCACCACAGCCATGTCCATCCTTTTCACAAAATCAACTACCATCTGACCTTCTGCATTCCTTTGTTTAACACCATACATACCCATCACTTCCTCATCCCCTCTGTTCCCTTCACCAACATGCCCATTGAAATCTGCTCCAATCACCACTCTCTCACCCTTGGGTACAGTCATCACCACTTCATCCAATTCACTCCAAAATTTTATTTCTCATCCATTGCACACCCAACTTGTGGAGCATATGCACTAACAACATTCATCATTACACCATCAATTTCCAGCTTCATAAACATCACTCTATCCGACACTCTTTTCACCTCCAAAACACTCTCAGCATACTGTTCCTTCAGAATAACTCCTACACCATTTCTCCTCTCATCTACACCATGATAAAACAATTTGAACCCACCTCCGATACACCTAGCCTTAATCCCCTTCCATCTGGTCTCTTGCACACACAATATACCAACCTTCCTTCTGTCCATCATATCAGCTAGCTCTCTCCCTATACCAGTCATACTGCCAACATTCAAAGTTCCGACCCTCACTACCACAGTCCTAGCCTTTCTCCTCTCCTCCTGCCTTCGGCCATGTCTTCCGCCTCTTCTCCTTCTTCGGCCAACAGTAGCCCAATTTCCGCCAGCACCCTGTAGGCTAATAGTACTGGTGGCGGTCGTTGTTAACCCAGGCCTCGACCGATCCGGTATAAAAATTTTTCTTGGTGACTGCATGAAATGTTTTGGCGAAGTTTTATGCCGGATGCCCTTCCTGATGCAACCCTCCCCATTTATCCGGGCTTGGGACTGGCACAAAGAAATGCACTGGCTTGTGCATCCCCAGATGAACGTTTGAAATATCAAATGTTTAATGTTAACAAAACCAACTAAACAGTCATATGACTAATAAATCTCAGCATTAGTTTGTGCAAGACTAGGGTAAAACAGGAACTGGGAATTTGCCCTTTCTCTGCTGTTGTGCACTCTGAGAACTGGTATATATAAGTACAAGGGGTGTGGGAGCACAGTACCTCCATGTTGGGGAGGATGTAGGGTTTTACTTTTTTATTTTGTTTTTCATCGTTTAGACTTCTGAATTTTTAAAATGATGTCTTGTGTTTCAAACAGTTGAGTATTTAATTATGGGTAGCACACTAGACTAGATACAGACACTCTTTTGAAGGATGCTATGTGAAGATTGTTTAGCATATTGACAGAATGCATTTCTCAATTTAAATCATGTGAAATAATTTAACTTCTTGTTTGAATTATTTTTGCACATAGGATAAAGTATGTATAACTAAGGATAAAAAATAGAAAGCTCCAAATCTGTATTGTCTTTGCAGTAGTTTATACAATGCTTGTCTAGTTTATTCTTATTTATATTATTTCAATGCTTGTTAAAAATGTAGGATATATTAGCCTGATGACTATTTCAGCCAGGAGCCAGAGAAGATGCACTTACAATTCACAGGTGTAGTATATAATATTGGAAATTGAAAATCACTGCACCCCTGCATCCCCCACTGCTGCCAATTACATATACTAACTCCAAGATTTCACAATCTCCAAGGGAAAAGGAACCTTCCCCTAAATGAGAATTATCAATCTCTTGCACATGTCAGCCATCTGTTTCTGTCATCCAATTGATGTTGACCAAACAGATGTCAACATTGTGCTCATTCAATGAGAAATTATATTCCTATCTACCTACATATATATATATATATATATATATATATATATATATATATATATATATATATATATATATAGATATATGTATATATAAGCATCAAAGTACACAAATCTGGAACAGCTAATGACTGATTAAAAAATCTAAAGTCAAAACACTGAAAAAACAAAGCACTGCCTGCTAATGACACACATACATATACACACACACACACATAAATATATATATATATATATATATATATATATATATATATATATATATATATATATATATATATATATATATATATATATATATATATATATATATACACACACATATATATATATATATATACACACATACACACACACACACACACACACACATATATATATATATATATATATATATATACACATATATATATATATATATATATATATATATATATATATATATATATATATATATATATATATATATATACATATATATATATATATATATATATATATACACACACACATATGGGTCTCCTTCATTTGATTGAATTTTCATTTGACCTAAACCCATTTGATCAAAAGTTCATTTGATCAAAAACCAGTATTCAAGGCAAATAACAGGGATTTATCCCCCTCCCCAATGTTGTGTGACACTGGAGTTGGTATATTTAGTTGGGGGGTGTGGGGGGGCAAAGCTAAAGTCGAAAGATGAGCATTTTTGAACTTGTTTTATCTACAGAAACCATCTAATATGTTCCAGCTGCTAACTATGTAAAGTAAGTTATGTAAGTTATGTAAAAATGACAGCACTGTACTATGGAAAATAATGTATTAAAAATAACATTTAATTACTCAAATCATGAATGTTTTTTGACTGGTCTTTCTTAGTAGAAAGAAGCCATATTTGGTGGTATGCCATTTGTTTTTGGGGGTGGGAAATGACCAGAGTTAGGAGCTGATCTGATTCTGTAATTTGAAGTCTGTGGTGTGGGATGACTAGCCACAGGAGGGAAAGAGTTTTGTTGGAGGAGTTTGTGGAATAAAGAGCATAAGAATAGTTTAAATCTTTTTTTACATCCTGGGTGAAGATGGAACAGTGATGTTCTTTTTCAGAAGCTAAAGTAATAAATCTGCAGATGGTATTAGACAGTGTTCCAATTGTATATTTGATTGTATTTGGATGCTGTGGCTGTAATAGAGGGTCCAAATTCATGTTAGGCCATCAGAATTATTTTTTTTATTGTGGTTCTAAATCTAGAAGTGACAAAGTTGGAGATTTTTTGCCCATGATGAAAGAATGCTAAAATTTGATTTGGAAATGGACAAGTGGTCTTTAAAGTTTAGATTTTAATTCAACCAGACCTCTAAGTGTCACAAGTGGGGAATCAGTGTCCAAGGATCTCCATCATTAATGCAAACAGACCAGGAGAAAGGGATGGACAATAATTTATATTGCATGCCAAAGATCTTTAATTACATCCCAGTGATGTTTGATTTTTTTTTCTTATTGGTATTGAGAGCTAGTTTGCTGCTGGCAAGCAAGCCGGTGAAATTTACCAGGTATTGTTTCAAGTCTTTTTTTTTGACTGGTGACTGGGAAGGGTAGGATCTGTAGATGACCATACCATTGTCATTACTGATTGAGGGAATTAGATGAGTACTATAAGAAGGGAGGTCATTTATAAGGGAAAAAAAGGAAAATAATTGGTTAGAGAACATCCTTTTGGTACCCGCTTGGTGAAGGATGCTGTTGGAGATAAGGAAATACCAAAGCTTCCATCTGATGAATAGTTTGGGAACCAGTTTACTGTACTGTAGCTGAAGGCAGCCTTGTACATGGAGTTTACGAAGAAGGAGTGGACTACTAAGTTGAAACATTTGGTTAAATAAAGAAACAGAGAACCAGTAAAAAAGGCTTTTATTCATGTCCTGAAGGATTTCGTCAGTGAGCGTGTATATGCTGGTGATGGTGCTCCAGCCAACCAACATCCATGTTAGAATTTGGTGAGTATTCATAGACATCATCCATGTTAGACTTTGATGAGTACACACATTTTTTATATGTCCTGTGATCTTAGAGATAACTAGCTTTTCAAGAACATAGTCAAGGATGGGAAGAATAGAGATTTGAGGGTGCTTGATGAATTTAATTTTGGATATTGTTGTTATATTATCTTGCTTCCATGTGGAGTCATGTATGATGGGTCTTCTGCATAGTTTAATGAACAAAGTGTATAGTCTATCAGCTTCCACTGGTTCATCTGAAGCAATTTTATGTAGACAGTGTAGTAGATATTTACTTTTAATTGTTCTTAAGCAAAAAGGTGGGGTGAAGGGCAGCAGCAAAAAGGTGGGGTGAAGGGCGGCAGCAAAAAGGTGGAGTGAAGGGTTGTACTTCAGGGTTCAGTGTAGAGGTATCTGTATAAGGGAGAAGAATCAATTGGGATGGAGCATTGATGAAAGATTATATGCAGGGAATTGGATAACGTTACAATTAAAGGAGTCTTTATATGGTTGTCTGCCTTTTTCCAAGAACATTTTTTTGTGGATAAAATGCGTATAAGACTGCATGGGTCTGTGGTTTAATGCTTTTAATTCCCTGGTGACTTTCTTTGCTAGGTTCCTAACAAGGATGAATTCATCCTTGTTTTCATTTAATGTGAGTACTTTTCATTGCTTCAATTTCAGTCTTTAACTTTAAATATGGCTTAAAGTTCTTTACTTAGCCCAAGGTTATGTTTAGGTTTCATTAACCTATACGCATTACAAAATAATTTATTTTGTAGGCAGAGGTGTATAGTTTTAAGGGAATTAGCTATTAGTGTTAATTCTATAAAGGAGTATAAATAGATCCACTCTATATGTGTGAAATGTTCAGAATGTAGAATGATGGAGGGGGGTTATGGCCAAGATGCCGATCTGATTGCTCTGCTAAGATTTTAATATCCTGACAGGAAATATACTTTAATTTTTAGAAAAATCTAACTAAATGTATACTAAAAGATAGATTAACATAGAATCTTTATTATTTTCTAAAAATTAATACAGAGTCAAGAGAATTTTTTAATTATTCCTGTCAAGACGTTTTCTACTGAAGATCTCAACATGAGCAACTCAAAGAACCCACACCAGAAGAATGTAATGAAGAACGAACTATATCTTATAATAACAAACATCCAAGAACTGTCATTAAAAATGGACAAATTTGAAAACAAAATGGATATTATCAAACAAGAATGCAGTAAACAACTGGAACTTCTAAATAGAATAGTAAAAAAACAATCTGAACAAATTCTTGCCTTAGAGGAAACAGTAACTGACCTGAATACTAGAGTGACAGAAAATGAACATCACAATGAATTTCTTCTGAAACAAAACACCAGGTTGATTGAGAAACTGGAAGACCTTAAAAGCAAATCAAGGTGGAATAACATAAGAATATATGGAATTCTGGAGAAAGAAGAGGGTGCTAACATGATTAATTTCTTCAATAAGTGATTTTCATCAGCACTAAACATGCCTGAATCCCTCTCTTTTGGAATTGAAAGGGCTCATCGGTCCCTGGCAAATACAGCTTCATCTCCAAGTTCATCTAACCCCAGGTCTATTATAGTTAGATTTGTTTCCTCACAAGACAAGGACTTAGTGCTGAAAACAGCTTGGACTAATTCCTCCATCAAGATGGGTGAAAACGTTATTCATTGACAATGACTACACCTCTACAGTCATATCCAGAAGAAAGGAGTGAGTTCCTCAAATTAAGTCTTTGAAAAAAGCCAATATTAAAGCTCAAATTCTTTTTCCTGCAAGAATAAAAATCACCTTGCCAGAAGGAGTGAAGATCTTTGATTCCCTACAAGAAGCAGTAGAAGTTATCTAAAAGAAGAAAATACTGTCGGACATACAAGAAATGGAATGGTCATCCCACAGTTTGAAGAGACAGGCAACAAAAAATGGAAGGCCTGTAGAGGAAGGAGCAACCAAAACTAAGAAACTAAAGGACAAATGAATAAATTCCTTCCAGTTTTAAAAACTTTGTTTTATGAATCATAATATATTTGATTCTGGAAAATCTCTATACTGTAAGGTAATGTGAATCATCTTTATTATTAACTTTCTCTTTTCCTTTCTATATCTTCTTCTAATTACATATAGTACTAAGTATTTAAATAACATTCTCTCTCTCTCTTCTTTCTTCCTATTCCTTTTTGTTACTAATGTTCCTTTTCTCTCTTTTCCCAACTATAAGTACTTTACATACTTTTCCTTTTTAAATAACTACAAATAATATATGTATTCTACTTCTTCAGTAATAGTATAATTTGACTTAAAACCACTAGTGGGTCAGTGGTGGAGTAACAATATGCTTCTAATTAGTGTTTCTAACTAGATGTTTAGACTCTTTGTTTAGACACATATAAACATTAATACAGTACATTAACTATGTTTTATAGATGGCTAAATATAAAAGTTTTATATATATATATATATATATATATATATATATATATATATATATATATATATATATAGGGTTCCTATTAGATGACCAAAGATGCATTCTATCGAATGCATCTTGGTCGAATTTAAAACAAAGAAAAGGCAAAATAGCGAAGAGGCTTTTAAGCAAATTCTTTCCCAGGGAAAGAATTTGCTTGGCCACTTCCATTACTTTGCCATTTTCAGCACTGTAGTGAGATTTCAGAGTTGGTATATTTAAGTAGGGGTATGGGAGGCACAGCCCCCCACATGGGGGTGTGGGGGGCAAAGCCCCCCACTTTATGTATTCTTTCAATTTTTTTCTTTCTTTTTTTTTTTTTGAACAGCAATTTCTTTCCCTTGGAAAAAAAATCGCTGTTCTGAGCTTTCAAGATTGTAAGCTTTCATTTACAAGGGGTCAATTATTCATCGTTTGCTTTTTTAAGCATTCAATGATATAACATAGACCCTATATAATATAGACCTTTTTGATCTTGTTAAATGGCTGTATTTAGAATTATTTTCTCTTGAAATTCTGTTATCCTTCACTTACATACATTAAATGTTAAATAATTAGTTCTGATAAAAGTGTTTGACTCCTTTGAAAATACCTATGCTCTTTTATAGATGCATACATTCTGTAGATTCAATTACACTTTTTGTAACTAAATGACATCAAATGAACTAGGAGCGTATTAACATCAGACTTATGCTACATAACTAAACGTTTAGTAACTAAACAGAGGGTTGTAAGGCTTTTTTTGTAATAAGTGTGGTGTATATATATATATATATATATATATATATATATATATATATATATATATATATATATATATATATATATATATATATATATATATATTCAATAGATATTGATATATATTCATGTATATATTCAGCAGATCCTTTCATGAAACATGTTAGACAGATGACTGACAAAATGATTAAAACATCTGATGTTTCTTGAAAAGTGTTGGAAATATTGACGATCTTCTTAACCTTCAGCTTCTAATGTCCATACATACTTTGATCTGATGTGTATTTCTGACATATCTACTTATCTGAGGTGCTATTATTATATATGACATATTCAGTTATATTGGAAACTCTCATTTTAATGTATATTTCATGGACTCAGATTTCGTTAGTTGCTTTCATAATGCTTTTCTTTTTTGTTTTATACTATGTTCTAAGCAGAGATGTATAATTTGTGTCTTTTGGTGTTGGAGAGGTGGTGGATGGATGGTTTACTTAAGTTTTTAACTAAACCAGAAACTTTATGTTTCATGCATGTGTTTGTAAATAGTTTTGGGTTTTTCGAAGTAGTGCTTACTGCGCGTTATACATCCATGATAAGTAAGTTTTCAGTAGATTTCAAGTCAACACAGAAGAAAGGTCTGTCAGTAAGTAACAACACACACATTATAGTCAATGGCTTATAAATGTTTTTCATTAAATATTAATGGTTTGAACAATACTGTCAGAAGAGCTGGTTTACTTAAATATATCAAAATGTATAAAGCCCAGATCATCTTTTTACAGGAAACTCATATATTAAAAAAAAAGACCTACAAAAATACCTATTTAATGGCTATACCATTCTGGTTGATTCATGTATTAAGACTAAGAGAAGGGGCACTCTTATTCTACTGAAAATACTTATACTATGTCAAGAATTATAGATACAATTTCAGATAAAGATGAGATGCTAAGCTGTTTTGGAAATCAATAGGAAGTATTATACTTTGATTAATACATACTGGACACCAGGACTAAGTACTAAATATGTTGTCAGATATCTGAACCTGATTACTTTAAATGCAAAAGGGGAAATTATAGCAACAGGTGATTTTAACTGCCTATTATCAGGCAATAATATTTCTAAAAATGGTAAAATACAACTAACATCTCAAGCCAAGAAGTTAAATTACTTTGCAAACCAGATGAACCTTAAAGATACACATGGTCTAAGAGAACATTATTCCTTATTCTATACTCACTATTCAAATCGGTTTGGTACACAAACAAACATCGATACGGTCTTTGTATCAAATAATATTTACTCAAAAATAAGTAATATATCTATAATGAGTTGTCCAAGTTCAGACCATAATGCTATAACTTTACATAAACTATGCATACAGATGATTTAAGATTTCTACAGAAAATTCCTGCTTACATAACTAAGTTAAAAAAACTTTAGGAAAAGAACTAGACATCTTTACGGAACAAATGATAATGGTGAAGTGACTGATACTATACTATGGGACACCTTTAAAAAGTTTATATATATGGTAGAATAAAATCTTGGTACCTTAAAAAAAGGAGAGAGTGGGACAAAGAACTTTTAGACTTACAAAAAAATAGACAAGATAAAAATGGATGAAAAGCCAAATAAAGTAGCACATAACAAAATTACTAAGTTAAAAAATACTTAGAATTTCTGAATCATGAAGTAGCCATAAACCTGGAAAAACTGAAATTTCAATCTTATGCTGTAAATCATAAATGTCTACATAAAATAGTGATAAGATAAAAAAAAAATAAACAATCAAAATTTTATTAATGAGATTAAATATAAAAGTGATGGTTCATTTATGAGTGCATCTAACTTAATGGGCATATTAAACTATTTCAAAAACTACTATATACACTACCAATCAGCATGCACGGTTTTGAATATTTAATGGGGGGTCATTGTATAATTTATATTAATACATTCAGAAAGGTTTGGTGGGGGGGGAGTAAAGTAGCATACTTCAGAATGAACTAAGATTTATAACTAAGAAACCTAAGCAAGAGAGCAATGCAGTAAATAAACACTTGCCAGATTTTAAAGATATACCAGAAAAACTAAATCAATTGTTCACAATTGTACAACTGGAAAATTGCCAGTAAAAGCACTCCAGGTATAGCTAGCCCAAGTTATTCAAGTCATAAAAGCACTTCTTCAATGTGTGTGTGCAATTTAAACATTAAAAACACATGCAGCAAGTAGGAGCTCTGATTATACACTTTCTCTAGGTACAGGTTCAGTTTAAACACAAATATTACCACAGAAATTCAGTAAAGTCATTAGCTACTTATAGAGCCTCTGGAAAAAATAGAGCAGTCTGTGCAGAATCAGAATTTAGCAGCAGGTCATTCAGTTACACAAAAACTCCATACAATGAAGAAACTTACTCTGAGTCACACCAGGTCAGCCAAGGGAGGAAGAGAGAGGGAAATCCTAAGCACCTAGATTTGAAAATGATGCCTGTACTGATTTGTAGCAGTTTAACCTGTTTGAGGAAAGAGGTAGGGTGGGGGAAAAGAGACGGCAGTAGGAGTGGTTACAGGGAATACCCTGATTGACTCAAGACACCACACCAGAGGTAAGTTGAATGTAAGGGCCTAAAATCTGCACTCAGCAGTGTGTTATTTGCACTCAGTACTTTAATTTTAATGTTACTTGCACTCAGCACTGTCATTTCACTTATGCAGCAGGAAAGACAGACCAACAGTATACAATTTTGGGAATTTTTACAAGGGCTACTTGTTCAAATGTCAGGTTGTTGCAGTTTACAAGGTTTCCTGAGGTGTCCTAAAGCTATAAGGTAAGTATTATAGCTCTTATTGTAAGAGTCAATTTACTTAAGTTACAGGGAAAGGAGGCAACCACTCAAGTAGAAACAAAGAGCCCTATGGCTGACCAATATGGTGACCTGCTTAATTACACAGCACTGTAAGTGAAAGCTTAACAAATGTTTTTGTGTGTGCAACCTACTCTGTTTAAATGCTGAGAGAAACTGATTGCAGTCCTGTAGACACCGTTTTGTAGGGAACTGTAGAGTTCAATCTGTTTAATGCTGAGAGAAACTGATTGCAGTCCTGTAGACACCGTTTTGTAGGGAACTGTAGAGTTCAATCTGAGTCACACCAGATCAGCTGGGGGGGGGGATCCTAAGCACCTAGATTTGAAATGTGTTTTACAGTCTTTTACAGTGTTTCAGTGTGAAGCTAGGAATTACAGAAAACAAAAGATTTTAAATCAAGCAGTTTCTGTGAGGGGGAGAGACCTCTCCCACCTGGATATGTAGTGTTTGTAATGCAATAAGTAGCACACTCACTTTTGGTGCAGAAGGCTGCGGGTTCTATTCCCACACCACTTGGATGGATAGTTAACAGTGCAGTGCAGTATATGGAGTGTGCTGCACTCTTGAGTGTTTCATACTTTGGAGAAGATGTTAAACTGAGGTTTGGTCTTCTTGAGTGCGTGGTAGCTCAGGTTGGTGTAAAAGATCCCATGACACTTATCAAAAAGAGTAACAGAAGTTCCCCATTGCCCTGGCCAAATTTCCCCTAGTAGTATAAATACCACCTAGGGTTTCCCCTGAACAGATGTCACTAACCTTGTCAACACATGATAAATACATACATACATACATACATAAGTACATAATAAAATAAATAAGCAGCACTAGGGCTAGTATGTATGCATAGGCCAGGATCAGAAAGACCAAATGCAGGTTAAGGACACTCCTTTAATAGGGATTAGAATAGAATAGAATAGAACAGAATAGAATAGAATAGAATAGAATAAGACGGTCTATTCAAGTCCTACAAAGAAGGAGGATATTCTTGAGAAACTTGTAAAAAATTAAGAGATTTTTAGCTAGAAGGAGATGAAAGCTGATTGAAGATGGCAATGAGACATAATTGTACGAATAGAGACAGGGAACATTAGGATTTAGGTGGGTATCTTAGGGCTTGGGGCACTGAATATCCAAGGAAAGTAAATAATGTGGGAAGAAATAGCCAGGGAATTGTTATGGCTAGGCTTGTATAGGCCCTAGGGCTGATAGCCTAGTACCAACCTATGAACCTATGGTGAAAAGATATATAAGCATTTAGTGTGAACTGTAATGATACACACATTTGAATATTAACACTTTTATGTATTATTATAGAGGTAGCAGCAGGAAGTAGTCTGTCTTCCAGCTATTAATGAATGAGGCTACAAACTACATAGAACATCACAGTGCAAACACTAGCAGAGCAATCCACCCTTGAAGTATAACTAATCAAGATACCCATTAAGCACAAATGATTTAATGGGACCATGCCCCTTGTTATAAAATGAGTATTTAAATTGTTTTTACAGGAATGCAGCAGTGGTGGCTGGTGACTTCAAATCAAAGGGGGGCACCAGGAGACAGCTGAATGGAGGGGCCAAGGGAAAGGGGTGTAACCAACTTGAAAGGGGCAGAGCTTTGCTCAAAACCACAAAAACTGGGACTTTAATTAAATACGCTGTCCTGGGTGCCAAACCATCATTATGAGAGTCCAATCAAGACGACATGAAGTGTAGAAGAAAAAAAAATATTTTAATACAATGGCTACATGACAACATACTTAATATCTAGATGGAAACAAAAAGGTTGTGAGGCATGAACAAATAAATTACCCTAAATACATTACTGGAATGCCAGTCAAAATCAAGTTTAAAAAACAAGCAGCACTGAACTCAAACAACTTCTCCTTGCACTGCAGTTCTAATTATAATTTATATTCAGCTTTATAAAAGTACCAAGTAACATGCTGAAAGCAGCAGTCTCTGTGATATCCCCACTTGTAAAAATGTTTCTTATCACAAAAAGACCTGCTGCCTGACAACAACTATCTACTTGTTTCATGGAGAAAACATGATCAAAGTAAAAAATGAATAACAAACAACAAACAAGATCAAGATAAATTGCTTAAAGGATTACTGCACAGATTATGGATCACACATGATAGATTGGCATTCTGTTTAGTTTATGGGTAAAGCCGGCAAAGATGTCTACAAGTCTTCAACAAATGTAATGAGCTTCTGAAAATACTGTAATCTTGTCCTTTATTACAAATACTGTCATATGCATTTAAATACCTAAGGCTTGTACATTATCTAGTTATGTAAATATTCTCTGCATGGCAATAACAAAAAGGCTTTCAGTGTTGGTAATTCTTTCACAGTATGCTTATTAAAGCTTACTTGCAAATTACAATATCAGACAAGCTTACCTGATGGCCATTAAAGCATTGCTACTTAAACACAGGGCAACAGGCACTGCAACAACATGCATTTTCTGAATAATAGGAAGCATAAATCAACAGTAGAAAAATATGACAGAAAACCAGAACATTCTGCAAAATGAAGGACAGATGAAAAGCCACTGTAGTACTTGTGTCTACCTTGGATGGGAGGATACTCTGCACACTTACACAGCATAATTGCTCGTTGCCTTGCTTGGACACATACAGAATCACTACATGGGCAAGTGGGGTGCAACAAGTATGTCAGAATTTGAAATGTTTCTGGCTGACAGTGATGGCCCTGACACATTTGTCATACCTCTTAACCTCAGAGCAAGAAGTCTGGACAAAGCCATAAATAGAAGTGGGATATAGGCCCAAAAATATGGAAATTTTTTAAAAGATTGCTCTTATAAACTTAGAAAGATAATAGAATAGTAGGATTAGTATGAATTTTCTGAAGGGTATGAAATCTGAAACTCAAATATCTGTCATTATTTTCTAACTTCAGTCTTTAATGATTTGCCACTAATTTGCCAGAAAACCACACTTTCATGAAAAACAGACCAAAATGTGATGCAAAAATATAAAAACAGCCACACAATGCAGCTGGGAACCTGTCAAAGAAGGGACACTTTTTTAATATTAATACTAAGTTTAGCAGCATTTCTAAAATAAACGTAAGCTATAACACTGATCATTACAATTATTTATTAATTGTTGTAAACCCTTCACATTTTCTTCCAAAATTGCCATTTTTCTGAGAGATTATTAGGGGGAGAGCAACATGTTGAGCCAAAATTGATGGACAGCTGAGAGGTTTGGATGTACCTAATTCTATAAAGTGATTTATTTTCATGTACCTCTCAACTTCTTAATGCAGGAAATTTGGACAAGGCCACATGTATTGGGGGAACTTACAAACAGTACTAAAAATTGCTCTTGTATAAACTTAGTTGATATAATAACAGGTCTTGCTTTCTCAATCATTTATCTGAAGGGTATGAAGTCTGAAACTCAATGTCTGTCATTATTTAGTGACTTCATTCCTAAATGATTTTCTAGAAAACCACAAATTTTATGAACAAACCAAAAATAAGCAAAAATCTATTCATTCTGTGAAAATCTGGACAGTTGAGAGGTATAGTTCAGCCTGGGCTTTGAGTTTGCCACCCTTGCCCCCCTCACAAAATCATGGTCGAATGGGGCCTCCCCCTGCAGCCATTCCAATGTCCCATCACTTAGCTGTTTCACCCCATTTACCATAAACACTATAATATGCATATTGATTTACTTCTGCAATGATTTGGATTTCATTTAAAAGTTTTATTTTACATTTTACAGCACAAACACTAATAGACAATTGCCAAACAAAACAATGCAGTCTCACAATGAAAATAGACTTGGCATTAAAACTTCTCTGCCCTTGAAACTCACATTCATTGAAACAGCATTGAAACCCACATTCAAAGAAAATGCATCTGGCCAGTGGCAGATAAAGATTAACTTTGGGCTGTTTTCAGATCATAGGCCCCTTGCACATGAAACATACATGTGTTCTTTGATACACCTTCCTGATTGTTTATTGTATAATACAGTACAGTTTTTAGAGAGTGTTTTAAATTTATTGTTTTGAACATTTTTCCAGTAAACAATGAAACAAAATGCATGCACCAACAATGACAAAACTGCCCAATTAAGAACATTTCCATCATAAAAGTCTACTCAAGCTTCTGCAATCCAGCAGTCATCTAAATACTTCCACATTAAAGAGATCTGCAACTAATGAAGAGGTTGCTGCTAGCAAACAACTTTATAATTCATTGTTTCATCTACAAATAAAGTTCCTGTTGCCCTTTATGAATACATTGCCTATGTTACACTAAACAATGATAAGCTAGTAATATTGCAATAGGGGCTGGATGGCAAACTGATAACAGGTTCATAGTTACTTGGTATCTCCGCCAAAGAGGACATTCTCAGGACTGCAGGATCCACCCCCTTCAAAAGTACAACATAGTACAGTATCAGCAATGCATCTACATACTGTGGGAGTAGAACCCACAGCCTTTTGCATCAAAAGCAAGTATACTACCTGTTGTGCTATTAACAAAGCAAGCAGACTAAACTTCTCTACCCCTGAAGCTCTCAGCTCCTTGTAAAATCCACTCAACACTCAAATGTATCTCTTAACTTCGCAGCACAAGAAATCTGGAAAAAGCCAGAATTTATTGGGGGGGTGACAAAAGCCCAAAAACCAGGGACACATTTTAAACATTGTTTGTATAATCTTGGAAAATTGCTTGAATAAAATGCTGTGTTACCACCATGCATTTCACTGTCATGTCTTGAATCCAGGACCCTGTGTACTACACTCTGAGCAACATACCACTATGCCAAATTAGTCATTTTTGCAAAGACAGAAAGACTGAAACTTAAATGGTTATCATTTAGTGAATTAAATTCTTACCATAGCTCACAACCTCTTAGCACAAACACCTGGACAAAGCTAATAATGGGGGAATACTGCCCCCAAAATGTGGACAAATTTCAAATACTGATCTGATAAACTTAGAAAATTGCTAGAATAAAAGGTTTTATGTTACCACATACCTTCTGAAGAATATGAAGTCTGAAATTCAAAGGTCTGTCATTACTTAGTGAATTAAAATCCAGAAAACCACAGATTTTATGAAGAACAGAAGACAAATATGAGGCAAAAATCTCACGTGGTGGTGGGTAGGAAATTCAGGCTCTTGCTATTTGCATCCAGTGTACAGGGTTTGAACCTGTCTCTAGCCACCAGGTATATTTCATTGGGACAGTTTACACACACACACACGCACACACACACACACACACACACACACACACACACACACACACACACACACACACACACTCTGTAGTAGTTAAACTCCGTGAAAGAAAAATAAGTTATTGGCCGGTCCATGAGAGCAGCTAAGCTATGGTTCTATTAAAACATAATCCTTGTCCTCTGTAGTAGTAGAATATGGTCCCGGACATTAGGTCCATGAGAGCAAAAAGCCATAAAATGCCCGAGCAGCAAGCCATCCATGTGGAAGTAGCCCAGTCCTGCTCCTGCAAGAGCAGCTTAGTCCAGTGAGAGCAGCTAAGTCCTGCGAGAGCAGCAGCTACAGGCTTTACAGCTATTCAGCCTACAGATGTTGCAGTTCGATCCCCTTCCAGTCTATAGATTTCTGGGGCATCTGCAGTCTGATCCCTTGTTTCCCAATCCAGACTGCTGTTTACCAGTCAGAGTTTGGGAACACTTACTCTAAATCATTTTTTTTATATTTTTTTCAGCAGTCTGAGTTCGGGAAATGGTGGACACTAAATTATAATGGACACTAAATTATTTTTTTTTTCTTTTTACAGCTGGGGGGCTGAAGTCCTGCAGTCCAATAGCATGAACTGCCACTGGAATGCAGATAAGGCTAAATTTGCAGATGATTGCAAATTAGGAGCAGTCATAGAACCTCACACCAACATGAATGTTCTCCAGGAAAAGCTGACACAGAATAACTGGTGTCAGAGCCAGGAACTAAAACTAAATGTCAATAAACACATAATAGCATCCTTTGGGAAGTCATCCACCCCTGGTAACTATCATATTGATAACACACCCATAAGAGCTGACCCAGTAGTCAGGGACATGGTGACGTACATATTCAGTAATCTAGCCTTTGACGATCACATGTCTACAACAGTGAGGAAATCATTCTATGTAGTGCAATTTATAAACAAAGGTATGGCAGCTAGGTCCAAGGAAGTCACTGTTCCACTGTATTCTGCATTTATCATACTTATCATTGAGTATAATACAGCCTTTTGTATGTACCTAATCAGCCACATTTCACAATTGGATCATCCACATAGGTTCCACACTAAAAGATTTAAAGACATAAGTAACATATCCTATGCAGACCACCTCAAAGCCCTATCCCTGTATTTTGTCTCCCTACAGGCTGTTGAGAGGTAATCTATGCCTGGCATACAAGGCATTGCCAGAACCCACCCTGACAGACCTCCTGCATATACACAAAACAAACAGCATCAGAATTACTCATTCTAAAGTCTTATCCCTTGCCTGTGATATAAGTAGGACCTGCTGGGAAAACAGGTATGTATCCCAGAGACTACCACTTCCTTGGAACAGGCTCCGCATCCATGTGAAGCAAAGTTCCTCCATAAACCAATTCAAATGTAACTTGGACAATTGGATGAGGAGCAGGAAATGCATCCCTCATTTGGCACCTATGTCTCTAATGGACACAGTCAGCCTGTAAACATTTCATCTCCCTGGCCTCTGTTTATAAATGTTTCATCTCCCAAGCTCCTGCTTGCACTTATCTAGGGTACAAGAACTTGTCAGAGTTTTGAGATGCATGACTAGGCTTAAAAAAGGCTCTTGTGGCTGTTAACTTAGTAAACAACTATGAACTTATAAATGTATGAAGTGAGGTATTAGACATTCCACCTAATAATTTAACCATACATAAAGCAGTGAATACAACAGTTAACATACAAATAAATAAATCCAAATGCTGATAGATTAGGTTATAGGACAATAATTGCTTGGTGCTCTGCTGTTTCCTGGTCTCCAATGTTTGAGCTTTAAACTGGGGATAGTGGATTACAGTGCTGATAAAACTGAAGGGCCGAACAGGTATAATAAAATTTAGATGTAAGGGTGTGAGGAGTTGATCTTGTTTTGCAGAATGCAAGGACATAAACAGAAGGAAGTGAATTAAAGATGCCACTGCATTTCTTAGTTTCTTCTTAATGGGAAACACAGACAGTTAGTTTGTGCATACTCATATCAGCCAGCAGCCTGCAGGATTTTTAAGGAAAGCTGCTTCTCTCAGCTCTTTACAATCATGAAATAGAAAATTAGGAATTAGAGAATGGAAGAGATTTTCAGTCATCCAGTACAAGTTGAAATAAGGCCTCTCTTAAATGGACATGCAACAGTGCTAATAATGTATTTGCAAGGGTCAAATGCAGGCAGACAGAGGGCAGACAGACAAACCACACACATGCTGTGACTTATCACAGCTATTAGAAGAGAGGGTGATACTCTGTTCCACTGCTGAGGGGAGGGAGGATGACAGTGAGAAGTTTATGATAAATTAAGAGATGCTGCCCTGACTGCTGTTAGAGCATGTAACTGTCGTTTTAGGGCAGGCCCAACTGGAAAGGTAAAGAACAATAGGAGCATCTTGGTTCCAGAATGGTGTATAGAAACAAATGCGAGGTGGTGGGCTTACAAACACATTTCTGGGGCAGTTACAGAGACAGCAGAGACAGCAGAATGACAGTGAAGGTGGCACTACCTAATGCTTTAGCTTATAGCCAGGGCCTGAAGTAGGAAGTAGATATGAGATGTACAGCAGTGTTTATTTTTACCATGGAGCTCTAGCAGAAGGTGGGTCAATTCCAGTCAATAGTGCTGCACTTCTGTAAGCAGGCAGATACAAAAAGGTAGGGTGTTAAACTGATGTCTTCCTACTTGGGACAAAGAAATTTAATGGGGAAAATATATATGCACTTAGTGTGAACTGTGGTAATACATCCAAAAAGAATAATATCATTCTTGATTCCAGCTACAGTGGCCTCAGCAGGAAGTAGTTTGTTCTCTAGCTGTTATGGTATAAGGGTACAGTATATATACATTGTCGCAGTGCAAATGTTAGCTTAGCAGACCCAACTTAGTGCCTTGCAGAGAAAATTAGCCACTGAGCAGCAGGTGATTTCTCATACTAGCATCTTCCTCCAAAGGAATAACTTTTTAAACAGTGTTTGCACTAACACAAATAAGGAATAGGCATTCCACCTGTCCGCAAACATTTTGGTAAGCCATACATTAATTAGTGAAAAACAGCAATTGACAGAAAATACATGACACCAAATGATGATGGACTAGAATACAGGACAATAGGAATCTGGTGATCTACTGTACAGTGGTCACAAATGTTTAATTGGGAAGGGGGATTAGTAAATCAGTGAGTTGATAGCGCATAAAGGACCATCAGATGTCCTAAAATGTAGATGTAGGTGGACAGGGAGCTAGACCTGTGTTACAGAATGACAGCTGTAGTTACTGAATCAAAGATGCTGCCACACTTCCTAGTCTCCAGTCACAGGAAAGCTGCAGCCAATCAATGTGTTCATGTACATATGAGGTAACACCAAAAATAATTGAGGTGGGGCTAAGTCACCTCTGTCAGCACTTAACACAATTTCAAATAAAAAGTTAAGAGTTACAGGAAATAAGAGATATTATTAAAGCTATCTATTTACAGCAGAGGCAAGTCATTCCCTTATGCACAACAGCCAGTTTTCTAGCATGGGTCACAGTCACAGAGAGAGAGAGAGAGAGAGAGAGAGAGACCATATGCTGTTTGTGGCTACTCATCTCATGTAGAAATAAGAACAGAGAATCACTGTCTGTTCCAGCATGTGAGGAAGATGGCTGCTGTTGAAACGTTTGGACAAATTAACAAAAACTGCTTTGACTATTCCCAAATCCAGTGTGGCTTTACAACAGTTATCAAAGCAATGGTAATGCTTGGTAGGAGTCCATCACTGTAAGAGCTGTTTATGGAGACCAATGCAATGTAGGACACTTATGAAAACATTTTCATAAGATTTTACAGATGCAGCAGAATGACTGCAAATGTGGTACAAACTAATACTTTAGCTTACAGCTGTGCTTTAAGGTTGTAAGGAGACAAAAGTTATCCAACACTGTCACAAGTGCAAGGCAGTGGAGGAAGCCTGGATGTAGACGTCAATGCCACATTGCTATAAGCAGAGGGAAATGACAGCAATAGGACGTTCTCTAAATAAAATGGCATAAAATTGTTTGATTATAGCCAGCATTGTTAACAGGCAATAACTACTTAATAAGGACACCAGAAAAAAAATAAAAAGTACAGCAAAATTGCTAGCAAGACATCAGTTTGATAACTATGTGCCTTTAACAATGTGTCAGCCATAAAAAAAAAGACACTTGCAAAATTAATTTTACTGTGAGTCATTAACTAATTACAGTAATTTAAAATCATTAAAAATAACACCTACTTTGTCCAATAATTAACTATGGTATAATATGCTTAGACTGCCATATTGATATTGAAAGGAAATGTCCTTTTAATAAATAAATATGTTGTTGTGTCTTTCGGCTTATCCCGGTTAGGGTTTGCCATAGCGGAACTCCGGTCTGCTAATGTTTGGTAGTGGATTTTTACGTGCCGAGTTACCAGCCCTGACGCACAACCTTCATCGAAGGCACGCTCATACACGCATGCCTCCACACAGAAGACGCTCTAGCTGAGAATCGAATGGGACAACGTCTTGCTGTGAGGTGACAACGCTACCGCAGCACCACTACCGCGGACTCCTTTTAATAAATAAATATATATATACATATATATATATATATATATATATATATATATATATATATATATATTTTTTTTTTTTTTTTAATGAAAACAGATTTGCTGGTGTTTGTTCTCTAATTAAGTATGAACTCCCAAATGACATATCTGTGAGTAAACAAACTGTAATTTAAAATATTTCTGTCTGCAGCCTTGCTTAAATGACATGCATACCAGGGTAAAGCTATGTCAGGAAAATCTAGGATTACAGTGTGAAGTGATGGATTTATAAATTCCTGCCTTAGTGTCTTCTACCAGAATACTCAATAAATTGTAAGAGTTAAAATTCTTGAAAGTTATGAAATATAGTTATATTTCACTGTAGCCATACAGTGAATGACATCTTGGGCATTTAAGATTAGTCATTGCATTCATTTCTCATTCGGAAGTTTGACAACCATGTTAAGTATTTCACTGTAGCTAAACTTTCAGAATCATGAAAAGTAGAAGACACTGCAGTGCCGACTGAGTTGCCCCCAATTATGCTGCATACATGATTATTGTTATATTTAGGAATCTATGTTACTAGTCTTTTCTATATCTCATATTATACTAAATTATTAAAATATAAACAATAGCACTCTGTCATTGGTCTCTCTGTAAAGTTTTATTCTACAAACCTGTTGTTTCATAATGCTTTGGACAGCTGACCATAGTGAAGATATAGAACAATATATTTCTAAACTCACATGCCATTCAGTATATAGTGCAGTGGGCTCAATATGCAATACATATAAATGCACCAAAATAGAATATAGTCAGACTGTTGGACCCTGTTTTAATATTTCCAGACTTCTATAGAAAATAATTAGCTTTGGTCTGTTATACATATCAACACATAAGGAGAGATAATTAATAGCTATAAGAGAAATCGTTTAGACAGGAGAGCAAAAATGCAAGATAAGGAGAATATAACAACATAGGTTAGCATAATGGCCATGGCTTTGATAAAATTACAAGTAACATAAGAGGACAATTTTCTGAAGGCATATTTAGAAATACTTGTCATATAATACATGAATAACCAATGCACACTGTTTATTCAGAAAGTATACGTTTGTTTGTTTGTGTATTCAATTATTTTGTACTGGTAGTATAAGAATACGTTGAGCCCATTTCCAGTGGAGGCCCAGGGTGAAATGCTTCACAAATACAAAAACTTAAATACCTATAACCTAAATTTGATTTGATTAAAAATGTTAGTTAACAAATCAGTTTAAATGAAACAGACTTCATAAATAAACAACATAATAAAATACATCAGACAAACACAGTACAGACTGACCTGTGATAGCCTTATCATCTGCTCTGTTATGCAACCTTCGTTCCCATGGCAATAATGCAAGCAATATACAAATGATGTTTCTGATTTTACCAATGAATATTTAGTGTCTGTCCCCTCCTTGTCTTCACAAATGTACGAATCCCACAGAATATTGCTTTATTCTCCAAACGTTTCACTTGCTAGGTTTGAATCTTTATTGTTTCACTTCAGATTACATAAAAGTTCACAAAGAGTCATGTTTACATCTGTGAACAATTATATATATAGTTCCTGGTCCATTTTTAATCTACTGAACTGAACCATTAAAATAGTAAATAGCTTGACATTTTTACCTTGCACTTAGTATACCATACTCAGTCTCAATTCAGTTTTGTTTGTATCCATGTCAATGGCAACATCTGCTCTTTTTTCTTGCTCACATTTTCAATGTCCATTTTAAAATGGCTCTTATTTACCTCACAACGCATTTGATATAGTCCTGTGCTTCCTGTCCATTCCCATTAACTGGAAAAGGCGTAACATGAAGAATTCATTTTTTAAGCCAATGCACCATTCAACTCCTTTCTACACTGTTCTTCATTATCAGTTTCTATACCGCTACTTCACTTATGTACATCACCGAATTTTTACAGAGCACGATGTCTCACTTTTTGCAGTCTTTTTTCACTTCCTGGTTTATATAAAATCTCACCAGTACTGCAGAAAAACTAATGTCCATTGTTTGGTATGATGAACCATCTGATAAATAGATATGGCATTTATAACTGCGGTATCAGTTTTTACTAGAACTATCAATTAAAATGTACCTAGGCACATCATTAACGTTTCCCTCAGTCTGTGTGCGATGGTTTTATTGTAATGCACAGCAAGTAAACCCATTGAACAAAAACATGGTAAAGGCTTTCATTATATTCTCACACACACACACATACACCCACACACCCACACACACACACACACACACACACGTAAAATAACGGGGTGTTTAGCTTCCTTACTTTAATATTTTAAGCTCCCTTTCACTTATATACCTATGTCCAGACATATTTTCCCTCACATCCATTCTTCTGTACAGCTCTCCTATCATCACTCTTCCATGTTTTCCTATATAAACATAAAACCACTGGGAATATGCATTCTGACTACCCTCAAGTCCTGTTCTTATGCTCATAGGAGATTATTAGGTTAACGGCTCAAGAACCCTTACAAGCTTAGCCAGTTTTACCCAGATTTTACCTAATTTTCAATCCCTAGAGGGTAGATAACAAGCGTCAGCAAGCAGGGTTTTGACATTTTTTACAGACTGCCTCTGTTCGTAAGAGACATGGGTGCCACCCCAGGAGTGAATTTGTGATTTTTCATTCAATGGTCTATGATGATTTCACATCCATTGGACCAGATTGTGCTTGAAGATGGCCAGAGAAGGGGACAGCTTCACATGATCAGGAAGCCTATTTTAGAGGAGGGACAATCTTTGGGACACATATCTGTCTCTCCAGCATGATGTATTCATGTCAAAGATCAGGTTTAGATCTTTGGAGCCAGTAACCTTCATGCATTTAGTTTTGTAAATATGCAACATTTCCAGCAGGGCTGGGTCAGAAACTACCTTGTAAGTTAGGCACAGATCACCTCTCAGTAATTGGTAGGAAACTGAATACAGTGATAGGGCTTTTAATTGTTCCACATATAACATGTTGGTCATACCTTGTTTTTTTTTTTTTTTGTTTTTTTTGTGAGAAACCTCTGAGGAGATTCCAGCTGTTGCAGGTGCCTGGCAAGGTACATGTCAAACGATGCAGTGCACCCAGTTACTGGTCTAATGAGGGCCAAGTACAGTGGTGCTATGACACTCTTAGATCTGGATACCATGCCCATACTTATATGCTGAGCCACATAGAAGGATTTCCTCACCACCGCGGACACATGGTGGCCAAAGTTCAGATTACTATCTATCTGAATAACAAGATCTCTTACCAGTGGGTCCACCCTTAGGGGTTGCTATCAGTGCTGTAATTTGTAGGGGTATTTGATTTCTCAAAGGGTATTATTATGAAATTATTTGCATTTAGTTTGAGGGCATGGCTCTGACACTAATCATTTGTCTGCATTAGGCCTTTCTGTAGGATATTCACATCATTTGGGGAGTCAGTGATTGCTCCCAACTTGGAGTCATCAGCAAACTTGTTCAGCTAAAAGCCATCTATATTTGCCTTGACATTTAAAAAGTATATCCCAAGTAGGAAGGGCCACTGTTGACTGACTTCTTGCTGGATGCAAATTCTTCCACTCTAACAGCATGTGTCCTATCCATGATAGCCATTTGGCTATCTGTCTGGTGATGTAGACATTTATGCCCATTTTTGCAAGTTTATCTATAATATTTCAGTGGGGTTTGTGTCAAATGTCTTAGCCAGATCAAGATGGACAGTATGCACTGGCTTACCCTCTTCTGAGGCCTTTGACAACCTTTTCAAATAAATTCACCAGACTGAGGAGGCAGGACCTGCCCTTGACAAAGTTGAACTGGGTTGGGTTTAGTGTTTGCTTTGGAGATTTCCTATGTCATTGTTAATCAGATCCATGATTATCCTTTCCATAGCTTTTCATATGAGGCTAGTCAGACTTATAGGTCAGTAGTTTTCTGGGTCCATTGATGGTCGACCCTGGTGTAGAAGGATGACTATTGCTGTCCTCCACAATCTAATGGAACAAAGCCTTTTCTGGAGATTGTTGCTGAACAGAGATCTGAGTAGGTCTGCTAGTTCAGGTTTAAAGCTATTTAATAGGTACCCTGGGATTTTGTCAGGGCCCAACGATGCCATGTTTCTAGCTTAAGAGAGTGCAGTGATGAACCGTTCTTTTGTGATAACACACCAAGGAATGGTAGGGGTTATTTCATAGGGAGTGACTGGAAGTGATGAGGGGGTAAAATTTGAGCTGAATTTATTGCCCAGCAGTTTTTGTCATTTCTTCTGGCTGAGTATAGGTAGTGCCTTCTACAGCCAACTCAGCATACTGGTGAGTGTTACCCTTAAGATTTTGGACATAACTGTAAAATGTTTTTTGGTTATCGTTTGCTTGGGAGCCAATTTTAATCTTATATTTAGCTTTTGAAGACTTGACTAGTTCCCTGATTTGCCTATTGAGACTAATGATGGATTTTTTATCTGTGTTGTGCACCCCACTTACTTCTACACATGAATTTCTTCCTTTTGTTGTATAATCTATTTATGTCAAGGATCCACCAGGGTTACTTGTTTATCCGGCTAGACTTGGGTTTACTTCACTCAGATGCTGCCATTTTTATGCAGTTGTTTAAGTGGCTGTACAGGGCATTTGTGTATACCTTTTCATATACCTCCATATGTTTATGTAAATGGAAACACTTCCTCCTTTTGCTTTTTCCTTTTCATAGGGTGGTCTGAATGTGTGCTAGGCATTGTAGGCTTACACTTTTGGGGTAATTTCCTCAGCATTGAACCATGTCTCTATAACTGCACAGACATCAGCATTCTCCAGGGTGAGTAAAGCTTCCAGGGAGTACAGCTTTTTGTTAAGACCCTAGCACTGAGCAGTAGTACCTTCAGCTTGGCATTACAAGAATTTGTTATGTTGGTAGGTCTTTTGGTTTGGCACTGCCTAAAAATGGCAATAAGGGTATGGCTAATGCCTTGGTCAGTATTAGAAAGGCTAGCAGTGACATGTCCAGACCATTTCTAGCAAAGCAGACTGGTCTGTCAGGCATGTCACCCCGATGCTGACAAATACTAGATCCCCTTGGAATGATAGACGTAGCTAAACTAGTTATTGATGACAGTCATTTTCTCTTTGTATTGTGGTATCATTCTTGGTGAGGGTAGAATGCTGCTCAATACAAGGTACATGCCAACCTGTGACATGTATTCAGAGAGGTCCATCATCTCTCTCTTCCTATATTCCAGGGATGTATGTCTTAGAACATTCACACCCATGTGAACTATGACTGAGTTATACTGGTACTTGTGGTTGAATGACCATAGTGCCTGCATGATCTGTTGAATCCTGGATCCTAACAAGCAACTGACTGTAACCCTCTCTTTATCCAATCTGGTGAGGGAGCTGTCCATGTGTCTCATGACAGAGTCTCCTATAACCAAGATGTTTGAATGTGTCATGTTTTGCCTTAGTGGCATGTTGTGCGGACACTGTGATGTGTATATTTTTATATAGTGGTTGGTGTTGACTTGATTTTGTTTGCATGTCATTTCTGAGGGCAGTGTAGGAGAGGCCACTGACATTTTGGTAAGTTACTTCTGAGTATCACCCCATGTGTGAGTTTATGTGTCGAGATCTTATTTAGTGAGAGAAATTATGCACGTGTGCTTGCAACCTGTTTGTCATTTGACTTATCAGTATGTGAGCATTAAGTCTCAGTTTTTCATAGTGTAACTACATCTTTCACATATGGTGTTTGTTCGTTTTAGGATTAAGTGGTTGTCGGTATAGATATGAGACAATTGCTACATTCAAGATGCCCATTTCCACCAGACTGGCCACAGAGATAGCAGGACAGTGCCTCTCCATGGTTTTAAGGTTTTTACTATGGTTTAACCAGGGAGAAGAGTGGGGAGATTTAACTGGACTGATATGATAGCACAATGAGTGCTATATTCAGTGTGCTATGCATGCAACTCAGATGGTCCTAGAGTAGCAGGGGACTGGGTAAGGCAGCAGGGATAGTAATTCTAAGGGATATTTTAAAGCATTTGTGTGTGTAAAGAGCACTGCTAACCACTGCTGTTCAGAGAGCAGACTAGCGCAAACGCTGGGCTTATATTGAATCCAAAAAAGGTTTACAACAACAAGGCCAACAGATCAATCAGGAAAAACACACATAAGAAGCTTTCAGCCAGCAGCCCCTAACTCAGATAGGTTTGCAAAAGCACAGTTCTGTCACAAGGGTGCTGTCAAAAAAACTCTCTTAATGTAGAAATGCTAGTTTTAGAGCTCAAGTGCAAGGAAACCACACAATCTAGATACTACTGTCCTATAAAACTAGCAGACACAATGTAATTAACTCTTACCGCATCAGTGGAAACAGTTCAGCTTTGAAACTCTAATAAAGTGCAAGAACTGTAACAATTAATACATGATTCTTATGAAACACATTAAAAGTAATCAGCAGAAGTGCAAAATTATACTTATTTTTGTTCTTTTACCACTGGATGGCTTTACATCTGTAAATCTCAGGTGAATAGCCAAACAAAGGATGTCTCTGAGGAAGTGAACACAAACCCACACAAATACTGGGCTTATAAAGAATCAGAGAAACAAGCTTTATAACAGCAAGACCTGCAGACCAGTCATGAAAACCCACAATGAGCTTTCAGCCAGCAGCTCCCAATTCAGATAGGTGTGCTACAGCACAGTCAGAAAGCCCTTGTAATGTAAAAATGTTAATTTTAGAGCTCAAGTGCAGGGAAACTACACAACCTAGATACTACAGTCCCGTAAAACTAGAAAACACAATGTAATAAAGTACTGCAGCAGCAGTGGAAACAGGTCAGCTTTGAAACTCTACAAAACGCAAGATATGTTACAATTAATATAGGATTCTTATGAAATACAGTAAAAATAATCAGCACAAGTGCAAAATGATACTTAGTTTCATTCTTTTGGCATCGGATGGCTATAGATGCAGCAGAGTTTCTATAACTCTCAGGTGAAGTAGCCAAACCAAGAGGAGCTGTGAAGAAATGAACAACTGTACAACTGTAACAACTTCATGTATGGAACAAACATTTCCATTCTCCTATAGTGTAACCTTGAATAATCATTCATAAATCAATAACTAGGACATAGAAAATTTTCTTGAAGCCCACTCCTATGACCCTCTGACTTAATCAGCACTTCTTTTTTTTCATCTTATTGTCTAATAAATTGATGAACAGCTGTTACGGGTTATTATAATTCCTTGGCACTCATCCTGATTTCTATGGATTCTGTTGGCTTATTCTGTGCATGGTGTATAGTTTCGGTCATCTCCTTAACTTCTGCTGTAACTTGGCCTCTGGCTGAGGAACTTCCATCCCTTCAGATATCGCAATTACTGGAGATTAATTTTTTAGCTTGTGTTTTCAAGATCACAGATACTTCCTGCACCAGTTTTCCAGCTACACAGCTATCTGATCATAGTTCTACTTCCTCCATTTTATATGTTATGTATGCCCCCACCCTGTTCATCCATCAAACCAAAACAGCCACCTATTGATTGGTCTTCTTTTGGACTCTGTTATAGTTTATTCATTTCTTAACATTTTGTTTCTTATTTTGGTTACACTGCCATTCTTCTGGCAACTATTTTAACTTTTTTAATTATATTTAGCCATAGTACAGCAACTTTATATCCTGTCAATCCATTCCAACACATACTGTTATTTTCCTAAATCTCTTTTCTCATAGTCTCTCATATCATGATGCAAGTCTTTTTTTTCTAACTCTGTATCTACCAGCATCCCCAGAGTTCTTATTTTTCTTCAGCTTCAACTTCCACTTTATTGTTCTTCTCAGAAATCACTGTATACAAATAAAAGTAACATAAATTACATCAATAACATAAATCAACAATTAAAGCACATAATAAAAACAGTCATCATAACTTATCCTTCCTTCCTTCATAGTACTTAGAGCGGTATTCCTATAAAACACTTTTCCAAATGTTTGATTTTTTTACTCAGAGTATGCATATTATCATTTGAATTGTTAATATTTACAACAAATAATTAATATTATTATTATTATTATTATTATTATTATTATTATTATTATTAATATTTGAATTACTAATATCTATCTATCTTGATGAGTATACCCAAATTAAAACTTGTTTCAGAAATATACTCTGTTCTTTAGCAGTAAGTGCTTGTCAATAAAATAATATATTTTCAAACATATCATATAAATTATACAGTGATCTCAGAAATATCATGCAAATAAATGTGCACTAGAAAATGACACTCAGGCAAAAGGTTTTCCTGGTTTGTGTATGAGAAAATTATTATAACATAGCCCATGTAATTCCTGAATTTTTCTAGAATGATATCATTGTTTATACTTCTTTTTCATATTGAACATTTAGCCATACTCAATTTAAACCATGCTGTCCTAGTCATTAGTAAAATGTATGTTCTTATGTCACATTAAGGTTCAGTTAAAGAACAGTTTCAGATTATTCTTTGAGGAATTGCACCTTTGAGTTTCACCAAAATTACTAACTACAGACAGAAAATCCAAAGCAGATTACCATGAAACAGTAAACTCCTTTTAATAAAGCAGGTTAAAACAACATTCACATAAAATCCATGAACTGCAACTTCAAAAAGAAGAAAAACTGATAAGCACTTTCAGCATTTAGCCTTCCTCATATCCTTAACATATTTGTAAGTCTCAAGTTGCTTTAAAATAATAATGTGCCAATCAGGATCTTAAGAACAAGCCTACTCCCTCATCATGACCAGTCAGCACATCTCAATATGTTTTATGTTTTCAACCACTGTTAAGACTGGCCAATATTTTCTCACTATTTCACAAATATGAGAGGTGTCATCACTATAGGTTAGCATACAACGTAGATTATTCAAATTTTGTTGTTGTGTCTTAGGGATTCTGTTGCCTCTACACTCTGAAAATAAAGGGGCTCCTTTTTGTCTCCTTATTTCCTGCATCTTATCCACTTCCATTTTCATATCCCTCTCTGTATAGCCTCTATTCATCAGATGGTGTTCCAGGCTATGGTGTTCTGTATTAAAAACTGTTTTCTCAGTACATAATCTGGAGATCCTTACTAACTGGTTCTCCATGATGTTAGAGAATATATGCCTTGGGTGCATACTGCTTTTATGTAGTAAATTCTCCACAGGGATGCAGTTATTCCTTTAATTACATCCAAAGTTAGTCTAACATCTAAACGTTCAATCTCTGAGGTTGACATATGGGTTTCAAACTTCAGAAAAGTGGTAGTGGTGGAAGGATATGGTACAAATTCTAAAGGAGACACCTTATGCCCCTGCCATGCCATAAATATATTGTCTATGAAACGTCCATAACACTGTATACCATTCCTCCATTGATTATTGTCATTTAAAACAAAATTGGCTTCCCAGTATGCTAACATTAAGTTAGAATAGCTATTTCCCCAGGGGGTGCCCATAGCTACCCTCCAGTTTTGCCAATAGTGATCATTCCCAAATATAAATATACTGTTATTTAATATCAGATCCAGTAGCATACAGATCCTTTGTAGGCTTTGACCATCCATTTCCAGGGAAATAAAATGTGACACTACTTTTACTCCATATTCATTAGGTATCAGTGTGAAGAGACAGCATATGTCCATGGTTTCCATAATTATGTCTGAGAAAAGTTGGCGCTGTCCCAAACACTGAAACAAGGACTCCAGGAAATGAGAAGTATCTCTTAACACTGCTGGTGCTCTAACCAAGAACTGTTTCAGTTGATTCTCTGTGTATACAGATAGAGGCTCCATAATCCATCCTTTTCCTGCTACAATTGCTCACATTGGAGCGATGTTTTGATCTTTATGGGTTTTTTTTGGAGACCACTGATCAATGGTATTTGAGGATGTTCCAGCCTAAAAAAGTCAAAAAAATTCCTTTGTGATGGTCCTGGTCAAAAGCATTTCTGAGAGCATATCACAAATATTCCAAATTATTGTAGTTATTAGTTCCAAACAAGGTCTTCAGAGTCACATTCCTCCCAAAACATTTTATATCAATCATGAACTCACTTAACCATTAGTTAAGAGAGGGAATAAAGTTAAGCCCTTTCTCCAAGACACTCATCTTTCATTAGTTATATTACAATTCAAAATATTTGTAACTAGCTTATCCAGCTGGGCTAGCTCCTTTGTGTGACCACTTTCTTCTTCTTCCTTCTTTGGAACTAAACTCCAAATCATTGGAGCAATACAAGCAACTGAGTAGTTTTGTTCTGATCCCGCATCCAGCTGTAGAGTTGTTTACTAGACTCTGTGAAAAGGAAGTGGCGACTTATAGACAAACTACAACAAAAAGAAATTATAGAAACATTAATTTTAAAGAAGAACAAGCACTACAATAATTAATAGATCAGATGTAGTGATTAAACCAGCGGACAGGGGAGCCATTGTAGTTATGGATTCATGTATTTATTTTAGAAGGCTGCAGGACCTATTGAATGATGAGAACACTCACACAAAGACTGGCAAAATTGAAGTGAATCAAATAATTTGTAATGTTCGTGATACACTCTCAGAATTGCTTGAGACCAGGACCACCACATAGGAATTATTTGACTTTTTTAGGATAAAACATCCTCAAATACCATTGATCAGTGGTCTTCTAAAAATTCATAAAGACCAAAAAGTCCCTCCAATGTGACCAATAGTAGTAGGAAAAGGATGTATTATGGAGCCTCTATCTGTATACATGGAGGAACAACTGAAACTGTTCTTGGTTAGAGCACCAGCAGTATTAAGAGATACTTCTCATTTCCTGGAGTCTTTGTTTCAGTGTTTGGGACAGCTCCAACATTTTTCAGACATAATTATGGTAACCATGGATATACGCAGTCTCTTCACAGTGATACCTAATGACTATGAAATAGCAGCACTGTCACATTTTATTTCCCCAGGAATGGATGGTCAAAGCCTATGAAGGATCTGTATGTTACTGGATTTGATATTAAATAACAATATATTTATATTTGGGAATGATCGCTATTGGCAAAAGTGGGGGGTAGCTATGGGCACCCCCTGCAAAAATAACTATTCTAACATACTGGGAAGCCATTTTTTGTTTTATATGACAATAATCAATGGAAGGAACTTTATACAGTACTATGACATTTCATAGATGATATATTTATGGCATGGCAAGGACCTAAGGAGTCTCTGTTAGAATTTCTATCATATCTCTCCACCACTACCACTTTTCTGTATACAGTACTATGAACATTTCATAGATGATATATTTATGGCATGGCAAGGACCTAAGGAGTCTCTGTTAGAATTTGTATCATATCTCTCCACCACTACCACTTTCCTGAAGTTTGATAGCCATATATCAACCTCAGAGATTGAATTTTTAGATGTTAGATTAATGTTGGATACAAGTAAAGGAATAACTACATCCCTGTATAGGAAGGATACATGAAGGAATCATTTACTTCATAAAAGCAGTATGCACCCAAAGCATATATTCTCTAGCATCATGGAGAACCAGTTAGTAAGGATCTCCAGATTATGTATTGCGGGACCAGTTTTTAATACAGAACACCATAGCCTGGAACGCCACCTGATGAATAGAGGCTATACAGAGAGAGAGATATATGAAAATGGAAGTGGATAAGGTGTGGGAAATAAGGAGACAAAAAGGGGCACCTTTATTTTTGGAGCATAGAGGCAACAGAGTCCCTAAAAAACAGCAACAACATTTTAATAATCTATATTGTATGCTAACCTATATTAATGACACCTCTCAGATTTGAGAAATAGTGAGAAAGTATTGGCCAGTCTTAACAGTGGATGAAAACATAAAACATATTGTAGGTGAAACTCCTAAATTTACTTTCAAAAATAAAAATAATTTAAAAAGGTTATTGTGCAATAAAGATGGAACTAACAAAGAAAAGATTACATTTAGAAAGGGTGCTTTCAAATGTGGTCATTGCAAAGCATGCAACTTTGTTAATACTATGGACTGTTTTGTACATCAATTCATTGGGAATAATTACAGCTACAGAGGACATGCCAGTTGGAACACTAGCAGATTATCAAAACTGTATCATTTTCTATGTAGGAAAAACAAATAAAAAGTTTAAAGAAAGGGTTTTATGACATTTGAATGACATAAAGAATTGCATTAAGAACAATGCCCTGATGAGCCACATGATGGAACATGATGGTCATACTTTCAAATTTATGGCACTTGAGACTTTGCAAGAAATCATAAGAGGAGATATTCAAAATAAAATGGTGATTAGTGAATTTAAATGGATAGCTGATTTGAGGGCAGATCAAAAGCCCGGCTTGAATGTAGTACTTCTGCTCAAACCAGAATTGAAAGGGCAGCACCCTTATTGAGATGTGCTGATTGGTCATGATGAGGGAGTAGGCTTATTCTTAAGATCCTGATTGGTAATTTATTACTTTAAAGCAACTTGAAACTTACAAATATGCTAAGGATCTGAGGAAGGCTATATGCCAAAAGCACTTATCTATTTTTCTTCTTTTTGAAGTTGCAGTTTGTGGATTTTATGTGAATGTTGTTTTAACCTGTTTTATTAAAAGGAATTTACTGTTCCTTGGTGATGAGCTTTGCATTTTCTGTCTGTTCACATTTTTTTTACTGAAGGGACCTTTAGTAATATGCTGAAGCCTTTTTTCTTAATGATCTCCTTATTATCAAAAATATTTTTTATCAAGAAAATAAAATATTTTTAAAAACACTCATTAAACGCAACATTTATTTTTATGTTAAAAACAATTATTTAAAAGAATGTATAAAATATGATTAATAACCAAGCATACTGAAATATGTTCTTAATCATAAAAATGACTACTAAGGTTAGTAAACAGCTGTGACAACAGTTATATAGATAAACATCAACAATATCATCCCAAATAGTTTAACAGATATTTTTCCTATAATATGAAACATTCCATTATCAGAAAAAAATATGAAAATGAATAATGTGATCTACATTTAACTTTACCATTAATATTTAAATAGTTTCCATGTAGTCCTACATTTAGAAAATATTTGAATTTTAAACCCAAACCAGTATATAAATAAATTAAAAACCTCGCAAAGAACTGGAATGGCAGAATCAAGAGGGTTTGTTGTTCCAGTTCCTTGTGAAATCTTTAAATTTACTTGAAAGTTTATATGCGTTCAGATATCTAAGAACATATGAATGAGAGATTTCTTTGAATGTAGTCACCTGAGTGGTTACAGAAAAATTAACTATTATGGCAAAGATCATTATTAAAATGACCTAATATTATTTCTAGTCCAAGGGTAAAATATAGTGTATCTTTATACTTCATTGAGTCCAAACTCACTACTCACTGGATATAATATAGATAATCAGCCAGATTCAATAAAACCTGCATGGTCCATTTACACTGTGTGTGTAGGACACAATTTTGGATTCTGTAAGCGGATCTAAGAAAAGATACAATAGATAAGATACCTTTATTGTCATTGTGCAATTCAAGCGAAATTTGTAACTATCCTCCTAAGGTGCGTTAACATATAATGAACATGAAAAAAATAAGAGAATACAATACTGAGCTAATCAGAGGAAGGGCACTGAGCAAATCCTGATCTGCGATATATAACATTAAGTATCCTGTTTTCTGCTTATTTTTACAAGTTATTTATAGCACTTGTATTGTCTGCTGCATACTTTTCAAGCTAGTTTCACTTTGTGTGATATATCAACTGGATATTTTCTACATTTGTTAAACACCTGTGTGGGTTTGTTTGTTCTGATTTCCTGCCAAGGAGTGTATCATATAACTTATTTGTTTGCATTTAAAAGCATTCTCTAGAGTCTCCTTGCTCCTTTATCTGTTTAAAACTTTCATTTAAAGGCTCACTGCTGCTTTTCTGCTGTAATAAACATTTCTGCAGTTTTTTTTTTTACCTAAGTAGTGTGGGTAGTTGTAGCATTCTCTGTATTCAGGCTTGTGTTTTGGACCTAGTTGTTTGTTTGTAAAGGCTGTGTGTCTGAGCACATGTTCCAGGTCATCTTAGTATAGCCAAAGCCATTCTTGCATTTCAGTGAGAGGGGGTTGTTTATGGTCGTTGGCTGATTGGGGTTACCTGGACGACGGCTTGGAGTAAGCATCTCATTGCTTCTTTTGAGCTTTTTTTAAAGTTGTTTTAGATTTCAACTTTCTGTTACTTAAGAAGTTAACTTGTGAGTGTTTCTGCCATTTCACACTGAGCTAATCAGAGAAAGCCACTGAGCAAACCCTGATCTGATATATATATATATATATATATATATATATATATATATATATATATATATATATATAAAACATTAAATATCCTGTTTTTTGCTTATTTTTTGAGTTATTTATAGCACTTTTATTGTCTGCTGCATACTTTTCTAGCTAGTTTCACTGTGTGTAAGGTATTAACTGGAAATTTTCTACATTTGTTAAGCACCTATTTGGGTTTGTTTGTTCTGATGTCCTGCCAAGGTGTGCATTATATAACTTTGTTTGTTTGCAGTTAAAAGCATTTTCTAGAGTCTTCTTGCTCTTTTGTCTGTTTAAAACTTTCATTTAAATGCTCACTGCTGCTTTTTTGCTGTGATAAACATTTCTGTAATTTTTTTTCTACCTAAGTAGTGTGGGTTGTCGTAGCATTGTCCATATTCAGGCTTGTGTTTTGGTCTTAATCGTTTGTTTGTAGAGGCTGCGTGTCTGAGCACATGTTCCAGGCCATCTTAGTTTAGTCAAAGCCATTTTTGCATTTCAGTGAGAGGGGGGTGTTTATGATCATTGGCTGATTGCGGTTACCTGGACTACAGCTTGTAGTAAGCACCTCATTGTTTTTTTCGAGCTTTTTTTAAAGTTGTTTCAGATTTCAACTTTCTGTTACTTAAGTTAACTTGTGAGTGTTTCTGCCATTTCACACAGAGCTAATCAGAAGAAGGGCACTGAGAAAACCCTGATCTGCAATATATAACATTGAGTATCCTTTTTTTTGCGTATTTTTACGAGTTATTTATAGTATTTTGTCTGCTTCATATTTTTTAGTTAGTTTCACTGTGTGTGAGGTATTAATGAAATTTTCTACATTTGTTAAGCACCTATATGGGTATGTTTTTTCTGATTTCCTGCCAAGAGGTGTATCATATAACTTTGTTTATTTGCAGATAAAATAATTTTCTACAGTCTCCTTTCTCCTTTATCTGTTTAAAATGTTCATTTAAAGGTTCACTGCTGCTTTACTGCTGTGATAAGCATTTCTGCAGTTTTTTTTTCTAAGTAGTGTGGGCAGTTGTAGCATTGCCCATATTCAGGCTTGTGTTTTGGGCCTAGTTGTTTGTAGAGGCTGTGCATCTGAGCACATGTTCCAGTTCATCTTAGTATAGCCAAAGCCATTCTTGCATTTCAGTGAGAGGGGGTTGTTTATGGTCTTTGGCTGATTGCGGTTACCTGGACTACGGCTTGCAGTAAGCACATCATTGGTTCTTTTGAGCTTTTTTTAAAGTTGTTTCAGATTTCAACTTTCTGTTACTTAAAAAGTTAACTAGTGAGTGTTTCTGCCATTTCACACTGAGCTAATCAGAGAAAGCCACTGAGCAAACCCTGATCTGATATATATATATAACATTAAGTATCCTGTTTTTTGCTTATTTTTGAGTTATTTATAGCACTTTTATTGTCTGCTGCATAATTTTCTAGCTAGTTTCACTGTGTGTGAGGTATTGACTGGAAATTTTCTACATTTGTTAATCACATGTTTGGGTTTGTTTGTTCTGATTTTTGTCTCCCATACTCCCTCCCTATTGGTATCCTGTTCTTATACTCAATGGCTTTGCAGTTGCCCACCCTTACTGTATAATTGATCTGGGACACTCCACCCAGTTTAGTGTCATTACCTCATTCTACCTAATACAGGGAGAACATTTGAGAAGTCCAACCCACTTAGTTCTTAACCTTGAGTTAACTTCTACTCCTCCTTACTTCCTTTTCTCTTTACAAAAAAAAATAAAAATTTCTAAGGTTGTTTCCTGCCTTTCCTGTAAGTAGTCTAGTCCAGATACAGATTTGCTGTATCCAGGACTGTTTGCAAGCTTCTGAGCCCCCTTAGCTTGGGTTAAACTATTCCCGGAGCCATAAAGTCTGTTCTTTAAATTGTCCCTTAGAACTAGCCATTTTTTTTATTTTTAGCACTCAAATCTGTTACTTTGAGCTCAGCACTTGTTCAGAACTCATTGTAAGCACTAAATAAGCTACAAATTACTAAAGCACTCAACTTTCCTCACTTGTCTAGAGGAAAACAGGTTTTAGTATTTAATAAATAAGCACTTATCCAGGCACATCTCAGGGTCAGCTCCCAGTGTTTTCTCCTTTCTACCTGATGAATCCGTCCATCTTAGGGCAATGCAGCCTGATGAGTCTGGTCTGCAAGGCTATGGAACATATCATCATGGAACTTATAAACAATGACATTGGTAATCTCCAAACTCTGGACCCCAGGCAGTTCAGGTTTGTAAAAGGCTGATCATGTCTCCTAAACTTGATAGACTTCTTTGAAGGGTTCACCAAAGCCATAGATGAGGGTAAGGTGGTTCACACAACCTATCTAGATCTCACCAAGGCTTTCGATACCATCCCCCACTCTGGATTTATCGATAAACTCACTAAACTAGATATAAATCCCTATGTCACAAGATGGGTTGCCAACTGGCTCACTGACAGTACCCACACTGTGAAAGTAGCAGACTCCAAAGCTGACTTCAGACCAGTGATAAGTGGAGTACCACAGGGTTATGTCCTGGGTCTTCTATTGTTTGGTACCTACTTCTCATAAGTACAGGCTAACAGAGAAGGTCTTTGGCTAACAAAGTTCACAGATGACTGCAATGTAGGAGCCATAATCAAAACTCCTAAAGATGTGGACATCCTACAAAAGGGCCTTACTGAGACTGATGCCTGGTGTCAAAGCCATGGCCTCAAGCTCAATGCCAAAAAGTACACTGTCATCCCTTTTGGTAAAAACTCTGTACCTATGAACTACCACATAGGCGGTAGTCTAATTAACAACAAAAGTGTGATAAGAGACCTTGGGACACAGGTGGACAGTAGTCTCTCCTTTGATAATCACATCACCACAGTAGTCAGGAAATCCTTCTATGTGGCACACCATCACAAAAGGTTTCTCATCCAGGAAAAAAGAGGTCATTGTTCCCCCTCTACTTGTCACTCATTTGACCCATTATAGAGTACAATGCCCCTTTTGGTATGAACCTCACAAGACATCTACAACAACTAGAAAGGCTGCAGAAATACTTAAAGAGGATTACTGGCCTCAAACAGATGCCCTATGCAGACGGTCTAAAAAAACTCCAGCTTTACTCCATCGCATGTCGCCTACTCAGACGCGATCTCTGCCTAACATACAAAGCTATGTCAAACCCAGAGCTGTTGGACATGCTCCACTTAAAGAAATCCCAATCCCTCTGAGCTACACACTCTAGAGACCTAAACCTGGTCAACACAATAAACAGAACATGCTGGAGGGATAGATTCCTGTCCTAGAGACTTCCCATACTCTGGAACAAACTACCTATCTGTATTAAACAAAGCTCCTTATTAGCACTCTTCAAGAAAAATCTTGATGATTGGATGGGAGATAGGAAATTCACCCCAAGGATCACTTCTGTGGCTCTGCTTGACAGGGGCACCTGAAAATAATTTTCTTGGGTGGCGAAAGCCAGGGTACCTTTTTGGCTAGGTTTATATAGGCCCTAGGGCCAACAGCCTAGTACCTGCCTATGAATCTATGAACCTACAAACCTATGAACAATACAATATAAAGCAATGCAATGCAGTAAACAACCAAGTTATTACACTTGGGTAAAGGAATGTAAACATATACCTTCTAGTGCAAATGGCTATTATCTGTACTCATTGTAAATGTTTAGCATTGTTCATTTCATGTATGGTTCTGGGATAGAAACTGTTTTCCAGTCTCTTTGTCTGAGATAGGATGGACCTGAACTATCAATCAGAAGGCAGCAGCTCAAATAGGTGATTTCCAGGGTGAGAAGGGTCTTTCAAGATGCTGGTTGCCCTGCTGAAACAGCGAGAGCTGAAGAGTTCCTCCAAATAGGGCAGTGAACAGCCAGCGATTTTCTGGGCAGAGTTAATAATCCTTTGAAGAGCCTTCCTTTCTGCCATTGAACTGTTGGCATGCCATGTTGTAATGCAGTATGTCAGCACACCTTCATAAAAACAGCAGTTAAAAAGGCACCGGTAGCTTCTTCTACAGGTTGTTTTTCCTGATGATCCTCAAGAAATGGGGTCTCTGCTGTGCCTTCTTGACTCCCTCCATGGTGTTTATGAACCAAGAAAGATCTTCTGCCCCATGTACACCAAGAAACCTGAAGGCAGGAACCTTTTCCACACAGTCTACATTGACATATATTGGGTTGTGATCTGCGTTGTGCCTCTGGAAATTTATTATGAGTTCTTTTGTTTTGGCAGAGTTCAGGGCACTGTTGTTCTCAGTACACCATGCAATCAGTTTTTGGACTTCATCTCTATATCTCCTCCTGAAATTAGTCCAACCACTGCGGTGTCATCCACATACTTAATGATGGTACTAGTAGAATGGGAGGGGAAACAGTCATGGGTGTAAAGAGTATACAGAAGGGGACTCAGCAAACAGCCTTGTGGGACATCAGTACTTAACCTGAGAGTGTAGAAAAGGTGCAGGCCTATTCTAACCATCTGAGGATGGTTAGTCAAAAAGTCTTACATTCAAAGGCAGGTAGGTTCTGAATGTCTGAGGCCAGTGAGTTTAGTGGCCTGTCTATCTGTGATAACTGTGTTAAAAGCTGAACTTAAGTCTACAAAGAACATCCTCACATAACTCCCCTGCTGCAAAAGATGACAAAGTGATGTGTGTAAGACAGTGAAGATAGCATTTTCCATTATCTATTTGCTCTTGAAGCATACTGGTGTGTATCCAAGATAACTGGGAGACTGTCTTTGATGTGTCGCAGAACCAGTTGTTTAAAACAATTCATGATTACTAGTTTAAGTGCCACAAGATGGTAATCATTGAGACTACTGATAACAGGTTTCTTTGGCAGTGGAATTATTGTAATTGGCTTCAGACAAGATAGAATAGTAGACTTGGACAGAGACAGGTTGAAGATCTTTGTGAAGACCCCACAGAGCTGGTCCATGCATTCTTTCAGAACCCATCCTGTCAATCCATCAGGGTCAGCAGCCTTTCTTGGATTAACCACTTTGAACACACATCTTTCATCATGCTTTTGTACTGTGAAGGTGTGATTGTAGAAGACCAGTATAGATGACATAAGACTGCTGTGACCTATCTGCTTGTGCTTAGGCATGACTGACTCTGCTGTTTCCACCTCAAAATGGGCAAAAAAAATAATTAAGTCCCTCTGCCATCAAGGCATCTTCATCAACACCCATATGGATACTGGTTTTATAGTTGGTGATGTGCTGAATACCTTGCCATAATCATTATGGGTCCTTGTTGCTAAAGTGGCCCCTTATCTTTTATTGGCCACTTTAGCTTCTCTGATGGCTTTCTTTAGGTTGGTTGTAGCCACACTGTAAAGGACTCTTTAGCCTTGCCTGAAGGCTATATTGTAGTGCTTGAGAAGAGATCTGACCTCCTTCATCATCCAGGACTTCTGATTAGTATACACCCAAATGTGTTTGTTACATTGTCAACACAGGTTTTTATGTAGCAGAGTACCTTTGACATCTACTCTTCCAGATCTTTATCCTTAAAAATGTCCCAGTCAATTCTTTCAAAGTAATCCTGTAGCTGCAAGAGTGCACCTCCCAACCAAATTTAAACAATTTCTGTAGTAATCTGGTCTTTTCTCCTAACAGGAGTGTATGCTGGAGTCAAGAATATAGACAAATGGTCTGAGTGGCCTAGATGAGGCAGCTGTTTTTCCCTAGAGCCATCCTTGATATTTGGGTAGACTTTTTCTAGTGTATTTTCTTCCCTGGTTGCACATTTGATGTGTTGATGAAATTTAGGAAGAAATTACTTTAAGTCCAACTGATTGAAATCACTAACTGTGATATGAACAGCTTCAGGATGTATGTTTTGTTGCAAGTTAATGATGTGAGACATGTGACCTAGAGCTAAGCAAGCATTAACATCTAGTGGAATGTAAACTGCTATTACTATAACAACAGTGAACTCAGCAGGTAAATAAAAGGCCCTGCACTTGATTGGCATATACTCCAGATCAGGACAGCAGTAACTGCCTACAATTTTGCATTGGTACACCAGCTGTTGTTCACATAGATTCAAAGCATCCCACCTCTGCTCTTACCCAAGTCATTATTCCTGTTCCACTGAAAAGCTATGAGGCCTGCCAGCTTAATGGCTGCATCTGGTATAAACGTATATAGCCATGTCTCTGTAAAATAATAAAATTCAAGAGTGTCTTACAAGTTTGTTCTCACAAATCTGTAGCTGACGTTCATCCATTTTGTTTGAGATAGATCTGGCATTAGCAAGAAATATGCTGGGAAGGGTGGTTTGTGAGGATGTTTGCTTAGCTTAGTATGTCAGCTGGACCTGCAGCCACACTTTTGCTTCCTGTGTCTTCTCTGCCTTCGTCTCTTTCCTGGGCTGACAACAGTCCAAGAAGAGCCTGGTGTTCTTACTATTTCCTGTGGTACGTTGTATTAGTGTAAGCATTCACTTGTAACAGCCTGAGGGTGCTGAAATCCGATATGTCTCACCTACTGTATCTAAGATCAGCCTGACTAAACTTAACAGTAAAGAAAAAGACATATGAACATAAAAAACACAGAAAACATGCACTGAGAAGGAGACCATACAGTAAATCTGCTGAGACTGAGCATGGTGCCATCTTGAAAAAAACATAGTGTATACAGCCGCACAACCCTGCACAAATAAGGTAAACACTGTGGCATGCAAATTACAGCATAAGCAGTTAAATTGTATGCTAATCAACCAATCCAAAATGAAGTAGCTATTCAGCAAGCTATAAAGCATCTGTGTAGCCTCAGTGCTGGTTTTCCTTGCTGGAGGGACAGATATGTGTCCCCAGAGACTGCCCCTCCTATGGAACAGGCTTCCCATCCATGTGAAGCAGAGTTACTCTATTATCCAGTTTAAGCACAACCTAGACAAGTGGATGTTGAATAGGAGATTTACACCAGGCCTACCATACATGCCCCTTATGGACAGAGGCAGTTTATAAATGCCTGGCCCTCAATATCCTGTCTGGATGGAGGACATTGTTATGCTTTCAGGAAAACTTAGCTAGGATTAGAAAGGCTCCTTGGGTCATTAACCTAATAACAGGCTATGAATCTATGATCTATCATTATACTAAGTCCATTATAAATTAATTATTTAAAAGGCTCTGTATATATCACATCTACAGTAATGACTTACTAACCAATTCCCAACAAGGAGTCTTGCCTATATATGTTATAAAAGCTGCACTGATCCAGCAATCTTATGAATACTGTCAGTGTATAGATGTTTCTTTTCTGAATTATTAAAACATTTTGATTCTGTATTATACCTTGCAGCCAGCAGCCTGATTGGCTAGCCAAGTTTGTACTAACAGTTCATGCTGTCAGTTTGTTTAACAGCTATCTAAAAGAGGAGATACTTTAAAGAAAAGATTGGTGCCAATCTCTCTTTTCTGTGGCCAGTTATAGTTGAAGTATCTCAAGGCTTGGCACTTTATCCATTCTGAATCTGCCTCTTTCTAAACTAGATGTGGTGACAATGCAATGGAAGACCTACTGATCAGTATGTAAATGATGATGCTTTAATATGCTGTGATCTCCTTCCCTGATACATTGGCAGCTGCACTGCAAATTTCCTGTCAGAAATGAGAGAAATGGTTGTTAAACATCTCCCTACTTGTTGATTCCTCAATAGACAATGTTATGCTACATTTGGCAACAAGACTATTCAGCCTTGATATTCCTCTACAGGATATCAAGTTCTTTACTGGGTCCCTCGAATGAACAGGTGAAGTCTTTCATATATATATATATATATATATATATATATATAGTTACTGTAGTCATATATCAAGTCTAAACTGAATTGCAACCAGAAACTACTTATTTTTCTTACAAATCTTCCAGATCTTAGTCTGAACATAGTCAGGTCTTACAGTCTGAAAGTAAATATTAGTTATTTTTTTAACTAAATTAGAGAATCAAAATGAAAAACTGTGTATGTTACATATTATCAACAAGCAAAGAAATGATTACCCTAACACAATGTATAAAGCACATGCTTTGCAGAAAAAAAAATCAGTCTTCATAATAAGAAAATAAATATGTCACAGTGGCATTGACTAAAGGAGGGAGAAATCCCTTTTATAATGGTTAGGAGACACTTGTTAGGGTTGCCAAGTGGATCCCCAAACACTTACACTAAGAGCAGGCCAAGACCAGGTGTTTTGGAATCTAGTCCCAGTCATAAGCCTGATTATGGATAGAACTTACACCAAAGTAAATTACTTCTACTGAGAGCAGATCTTTTGGAATCAAGGCAGACTTACACTGAGAGCAACTCTTTTTTGGAATCTGGCCTGATGTTACTGAACATTAGTTAACTTTTTATTAATAATCTCAAATAAACATTCTATGGTATAAACAAAAGTTGTTTTTTACTGATGAAAGGTTGCTTTAAAAAAAGACATTTAAGGCAAAATTATCTGCCATTTTGTAGGAAGTGTAACTGAGCATTTATTTCAATTAATCTGGAGAAAATTAAAAAAAAGAAATGTTAAATAAATTAACTATTGGGGTAATGTTAAGAAATGAACATACTGAGTATATAACTATGATTACCTTGTTGTACAAACTTTATTGCATGAAATTCTGTTTGTATTCTATGCTTTAATTTTCGTGTTGTAATTTTTCCCATGCTGAGACTGAAATTGTTCCTTTTGATGAGATTTCTACTCCAGCTAACAAAGTCAAATAAATAAATAAATAAATGTTTCTCATAGCATCTTGATGATATAAAACAGTAAGAACAAATTGGTATTTCAACAGCCATAAAGTGTTGCATTTAGAAGATGAGGGAGTAGAGACAGAAGAAGAAAATAAAGTTAACAGAGGGGCACATGGTTAAAAGAAAAAAAAAGAGACTGAAATTAAAAATGAAAAAAGTAAAAAGCCTTTGATTACATTAAATATAAATGTGAATTATATGAAAAATAAAGATCAGAAAAACAGTAGTGATATGTCACAACAAATGTGCTTAAGTTATATGTTTTTTGGATATCAAATGTATTATAGAATAGTATTAAAAAAATTTGAAGCACTATATGGTGATTGGATTTTTTAGTCATTAAGTGCTGAACAATGTTTATATCTGCTTTAATACCGACGTACAATGTGCATGTATGATAGTATTAATTAGGAATGGGGTGAACACTGCATTAAAAAAGCATGACAGTAGTTAGGAGTAGTAGATGTGGGGTCTATATTAAAAGACCGAAAAATTAAAACCGCAAACGCCTAAAGAACAAAAGAAACAGAACCTCAAACTTGCTATTATGCGCCCCACACACCCCCCCTGCTAAATATATATTCCAACTCAGAGATCGCACTACAGTGAGGAAAGGGCAAATATTCCAATCTTCACTGTACCGCAATTTGACAAACAGCACTTCAAGGTTCCATTTTTTTCGCTCTTTAGGTGTTCGCGGTTCTGCTCTTTTGGTCTTGTAATATAGACCCGTAGATGTGTAATGGCAGATTTTTTAAAAATAAAATATTGCATAGCTTAATTTTGGTGTATTTACACGTGATGAAAAGATTTGAGTTTTTGAAGATTTATTCCTGTATATTCTAATGGTAAAATAATAGAATCTGGGTGGATGATTTTAATTCAAATATGAGGAAAACATCAAACAAACTTGGGGCTGATATAAAATGTAGAAATATGCAAGTGAGGGATGCTGATAGTGGGTAAAATGATCTTGTGCTTATATTAAAGGTAAAAATCTTTACTATGATTATTTTGTTTATTCATTAGGCTTTATTGAAACAGGAAGCTATTATATTATAACAAACTATTCAGTCCATGGTACAATTTGGTATCAGTTTTGGGAAGTATAATTATAAATCAATAAGAAAGGGAATAAAGAGGAATGTTCAAATTTTAGAACACAAATTATTAAAGTTATATAGAAAAATCTGGTAAAACAGATTATTATGAGAAACTGTTTCAAAGACAGATTCAATAGAGGTGAAATTTTAAAGACAAATTTATGAAGGAATGCATATTTATACAGAAAACATGGCAAAGAGAAAATTTTAAGTCTTACAAAGTAATGGTAAGAAAGCATAAAGGTATTCCTGAATTTGCTAAGGTTAAAGCAGTGAAGTTAGAGAAAAACATTTTTGATAAATAACATAAAAATGAAGGAATGGAGATAGAGACAAAGGCTTCTAGTACAGGAAAGAGAGGCGTCGCCATTGCTGAGTATACTAGTTAATTAAGAAGACGGTCAGATGAAAGAAATGAAAAAGAATACATGGTGGCAAATGGAAAATAAGAGCAGGATTTCTCATAGCAATGGGAGAAATTTATGGCGCAATGTTTGCTAATAAATAAAAATAATTAACAGTGGTATGTGTAATACTGAAGGAAAAAAATCTTAAAAGAAGAATCACAAAATATTGAAACTATTTCTACTAGTAAAATATTAAGAACATAGACAACTAGGATTAAATGAGTATGATGTGAGTTTTCTGGATGATACAATAATGCTACAGGATTTGCTTTCCAAGTTAAAGGCTCTAAGATAAGATAGTCTCAGATAGAGGGAGGATTGAATACAGTGTCTTTATGCAATGCTAATGAATAGAATAAGACATTTTGTAAGATGGGATTGTTATATGCTCTGATACTACCAACGTTATTGATTCTGTGAAATATACTTTATTACGGGGGATTCTTAAATAATATGGATGCAGTCAGAAGAAGCTAAATGTGTTTAAGACCACATCCAATTCCCTCTGTATCACATATTATAAACAGAAGGAGAAGTAAAACTATAAAAGTGTAAAGGTTGATGTGAGCAAGTAAGCAGAATTTTATTTACTTTATATATGAATGACACAGTAAACTATAAGATGAATATCTTCTGCTGATTAAGTTAATAATTGATGAATAAATATTCCAGTAGTGTTAACTTATGCAAATTATGGGATTTTAACTACAAAGAATATGAGTTGGGTGAAGTTTTTGATAATGTATGTGGAAGGAGTATTAAAACGTGTTCAGTGGCATAGAGTGATTAAGCCCTGATTAATGCTCAGGTGACTCAATTTGATTAGTGGCTCAGAACCTTAATGGACCACAAAAAGACAATAGATGTACCCATCTTGAGGGGTAGGGATGGTGCTCCTGCCAATTCATAACATTATTCTGTTGCCACTGCCTTGCCTGGAGGGTAGAAGTTTGTCATGAAGGAATTTGCAGAGTTAGTGCAGGAAGGATACAGATGTTACCATTGATAATAGTAGCTACTGACACATGGTGAGGAGTATGGAAGAGGAAATAGAAGGGCAACGGTTCTCCTTGTTGTAATGCAACTGCTGGCATCACTACCATATGGGGGTTAAAATAAAAACAGAAACAATGCCACTCTAGCTGTGATGCTGATGAGGCAAAAGAAATTTCAGTGTTTACTTGTATGATGGATGCTATTATGCCTTTTACTACTATGATCTGTAGTTTCCTCACTACTGGGGAACAACTGGACCTCAATAGTGGGAGACATAAAAGTCAATAGGCAGAAGGGAGAAAAAGCACACCTTTTTCTTCTTCTTTCAGCTTTTTCCCGATGATGGGTCACCACAGCGGATCACCTGTCTGCTCATGATTGGCACTAGTGTATTCTACTGTGTCGATTTGCCAGCCCAGTGCCCAACCTTCCACAGAAGGCACACACATGCAGAGACTCACTCCTAGGGCCAATTTAGAGTGTCCACTCCACCTACAGCATGTCTTTGGATGTGGGAGGAAACCGGAGCACCAGGAGGAAACCCATGCAACCACAAGGAGGACATGCAGACTCTGCAGAGAAGACACTCCAGCCGAGGATCGAAATAAAAAGTAGTGGTTTTGTTTAAAAAACAAACAGCATAGCTTTTGAGGACAGGGTCTGAACTGTAGGAGTCTATTTTAATATAAAATAATTTAAGGTGATAGGAATATTTTCATGTGAGGAAATTGCCTGAGTACCAGAGAACTGTTCTATTATAAAGAATTTGAGAAATTTTAAAGCTGCACAAATTATATGTAATGATTTTTTGAAGGAAACATAGTTTGGCATATTCAGTTTTAATGAGTATTTAAGTTTCACAGAGGAAGCATATCCATTTCCATATGAATTAAAAGCAGAGATGTTAGCAACTGTTTTGTTGTTTTCTTTTTTTTTAATCTGATGAAATAAAGCATATTACAGAACACATGGGGTAACATTGTTTGGGGATACAAAATATAAATGTGCATTTAGTGTTGTTGTGTCTGTCTTATGGTCTTATGGGCAATCATATTCTGTTTGTAAAGCAAAGACTCGGGGGATATTCAAAGACAAGTATATATATATATATATATATAAATATGAAGTACAGGAGAGTATGCAGAGAAAGAGAATGGCAAAGAAGAAGTGGGACTGTCAGAGAGATGAAGAAAGTAGACAGGAGTATAGGGAGATGAGGTGCATGGCAAATAGAGAGGTGGCGAAGGCTAAGGATAAGGCATATAAAGAGTTGATGAAAGGTTGGACACTAAGGAGGGAGAAAAGGACCTGAATCGATTGGCTAGATGGAGGGACCAAACTAGTAAAGATGTGCAGCAGGTAGGGGTGATAAAGGATAATGAGGGAAACATACTCACAAGCAAGGAGAGTGTGTTGAGCAGATGGAAAGAATACTCTGAGGGGTTGATGAATGAAGGGAATGAGAGGGAGATAAGGTTGGATGATGTGGGGATAGTTAATCATGAAGTGAAATGGACTAGCAAGGAGGAAGTACAGACAGCTATGAAGAGGATGAAGAATGGAAAGGCTGTTGGTCCAGATGACATACCTGTGGAAGCATGGAGGTGTTTAAGTGAAATGGCAGTGGAGTTTTTAACCGGATTGTTTAATGGAATTTTGGAAAGTGAGAGGATGCCTGAGGAATGGAGAAAAAAGTGTTTTGGTAC